>NC_136749.1:20519291-20941791 GCF_936440315.1 Barbus barbus | reverse complement strand
TACTACCTATACACATTTTAAAAATAAAGCAATTAAATAAAAATGTCAAATGCATACAACAATTTCAAAACTTAACATTTAAATGAAAAACAAAAAAAAAGCTAAAAACAATTCAAAATATTAAAGAACAAAAAGGTATAAGAGTATAATAATGATTCTAACACTACGCCAAACAAAACAAAAACACATGCATACATATATACACACATACATGCACACATACAGTAGTGGTCAGAATTATTGGTACCCTTGGTAAATATGATCAAAGGAGGCTGTGAAAACTAATCTACATTGTTAATCCTTTTGATCTTTTATTTAAAAAAAAAAATTCACAAAAATCTAACCTTTCATTGGATAATAAGAATTTAAAATGGGGGAAACACCATAGGCCCAGCGGACAACTTGTCTGTATGCTGTCATTATTGATTGTGTTATATCAATGGCATCAAAAAGTGTTACTTATAGGTAGTCAAGACCAAAATAGAGTTAACTTGTAATAGAGAATCAAAATTATTCAGACTGTTTTAATATTAAAATCTTTAACTATGCATTTATACATGTATACAAGTATTTAGCTTAGAGTAATAAATGATTTCTGCCCTAAAACATGTAGACACATGTTTGTACTGGCCTGGAGAGGTCTATGCTCCTGTCTGAAGTGCATATAGGCTATCTGTAGCACATATGGGTTCAGACAGCAAGCCTCAAAGCCTGGGTGTAGAGTCAGACACTGCACATCAAGTGTGGGGGTCACGTTCTCCACTAAGACCCAGTATGTAACGCATCTAATTCCCTGCAACACTGACTTTCCTCAGCTGTGACCATGGCCTCGCATTTCCCACACAAGCACCTATGAATCAAAAACGTGTTTATTTCTCTCTCTCCTGCGGTGATAAGAAACCACTATCACGTAACGTTAGTGTCGGATATTAACGAGTGTGACACGCCTGATCAACGCTTATTAGTTTCTATTACTGGTAAGTATCAATACTCAGATGACCAATACTAGCATTGCTATTGTCTGATTACATTAGCTAATGTGTGTATATCTGTAAGCTAACACTGATCTCTCACCAAACACCAGCCCTGTTCTCATCATATCAACTCAATTTGTCTTCTCTGACCGTTGTTCTGTCTAATCCTGGCCTGTCCTGCTCTCTTGGCTGCATAGCAGGCTCATCATTTTATCTGTGGTCCGTCATACGAGTGCAAATACACATTTAAAATTTCCTCAGCATCCGAACTGTCATTGCGGTCCATTGTTTTCCTGTGGTTTAAATGGACACTCCCTTTTGATGCGTCACTTCCGGTTCCAGAAGCCTTAATAGCGTATTTTAAAGTATATTTGAAAGAAAATATAGTTCCTACAGTATTTTTCTATACATTGACTCACTGGAGTCTCTAACCTGCAATATGCCCTTTAAGAAAAGAGCTAGAGCAGCGAAAATTCCCATTTCCACCATCAGGGCATTAATTAAGAATTTCCAATCAACATAAAATGTTACGAAACTGCCTGGAAGAGGACGTGTGTCTATCGCCCTAATGCACGGTGAGGAGGAGAGTTTGAGTGGCTAAAGACTCTCCAAGGACCACAGCTGGAGAATTGTAGAAAATAGTTGAGTCTCGGGGTCAGAAAAGCTTTTAAAACAAATTGTCAAACAGCACCTACAGCACCACATATTGTTTGGGAGGGTTTCAAGAAAAATTCTCCTAGCTCACCCAATAACAAACTCCAGCATACTCAGTTGTCAGACACGACTGGAACTTCAAATGGGACTGGCTTCTATGGTCAGATGAAACAAAAAAATTAGCTTTTTAGCAGCAAACACTCAAGATGGGTTTGGTGAACACAGGAATAAAAAGTACCCCGTGTGTACAATGAAATATACTGCTGTATTTTTGATGTTGTGGGTCTATATTTCTGCTGGAGGTCCTGGACATCTTGTTTAGACACATGGCATCATGGATTCTATCAAATAGACATATATTAAAAAAATCAATAAGTGACTGACTCTGTTAGAAATCTTATAAAGGGGTATGTTTGGATCTCCCAACCGTACAATAATCCAAACACAAACCTCAAAAACAACACAAAAATGGGTCACTGAGCACAAAATCAAGCTTCTGTTACGGCCAATCCAGTCCTCTGATCTGAACCCTGTAGAAAATGAGTGGGGTGAACTGAAGAGAAGCAGCACCAACATGGAGCTGGGAATCTATCTCTGATCTCTTGTCAGGTGTTCTGTAACCTCATCAGACATTATAGGAGAAAATTTAGAGCTGTTAAACTGGCAAATGGAGGTTTCAAAAAGTATTGAATAAAAGGGTACCGTTAATTGTGGCCAATGTGTATTAGAGAAAAACATTTATTTGATAATGATATATCCCCCCATTTTACATTTTTATTATCTAATGAAAAGTTAGATTTTTTTTTAAATATCAAAAGGATTAACAATGCAGTTTAATTTTCAGTAATATTTACCAAGGGTGCCAATAATTCTGATCACTACTGTATATACACACACAGACATAATGAAATGAATAAATAACGCAATTTAAAGAAGTCATATGTGTGTGTGTGCGCATGTTTATGTGGTTTATGAGGACACAAATTTGTATAATGACATGGGTATGACAGAGGTATTACAATATGAAGGTGGTTTATGAGGACACTGCCTATGTCCCCGTAATTCAAAAGGCTTAAAAAAACATACTAAAAATGGTGTTTTTTTGAAAATCTAAAAATGCACAAAGTTTCCTGTGAGGGCTAAGTTTAGGTGTAGGGTTGTGTAGGGCAATAGCACACACAGTTTGTTCAGTATAAAAACCATTACGCCTATGGAGAGTCCCCATAAACCACAAAAACCAACGTGTGTGTGTGTGTGTATATATACAGTGCTATGCATACGTTTAGGCACCCATGCTAAAGTTGACTAAAAAGAGGAATAAAAAATCATCTTTTGGAAATTGAACTTAATGCCTTAATTAAAAAAATTGGGAAAAATCCTACCTTTAAGGACACCAATTTTCTTTGTGACTGAATAATGTATCGTAAATAAATAAATGTTCTTCCTTAAAATACAGGGTGCATAAGTTTGGGCACCCCTATGTTAAATTCCCATAGAGGCAGGCAGATTTTTATTTTTAAAGGCCAGTTACTTCATGGATCCAGGATACTATGCATCCTGATAAAGTTCCCTTGGCTTTTGGAATTAAAATAGCCTCACATCATCACATAGCCTTCACCATACCTAGAGATTGGCATGGAGTACTTTGCATGGTTTTATTTCAGTTAGCCTAATAGCTGGTTTGATTTGCATTGAGAGGTGATCTTATGGAAAGTACTCCAAAAAGCTAGCGCACCAACACAAGCCTTAAAGTGAATCTTGAATCTTCAGACACATAAACCATGCCTAAATCAATGCAGTCCTGCTATCTTGGCTTAAAGAATCAGAGACAGAGGAGGGCATGAACTTGGATCTTTGAAGAGCTCAAACCCTCACATACAGGGCAAGACATCCATCTGAAGTGCATTATGGTTTTTGCCTCATCAATCGCTGCCCTTGACATCTGCAATAAAATACTGCTCTCTAACGTACATCTGACCTGTGCCAGCGAAGCCTTTGTAGTACTCAAAAGACTATAGAACATCACAAGATGAAGCATAAAAACACTGGTATACGATTTCTTGGCTGTTGATTAACCATGACTCAGCATTAAATGAAATCCAATCTATGAAAACAGAAGAAGCACATGACAAACTTTCACAAATGAGCAACTCCAGCATAACACGACTGCAGAAGTTATTCAATTCCAAATATAGGAATCATAACCCTTACTAGCACAATTAAGCTAAACTGACATATTTATTATGAAAAAATAAGAAAAAAATAACATGAAAACAAGCATTAAAAAATATGCAAAGATCAATGCAAAAATGGCTCTTTGTCAGATCACTCTGACATGTGGTACTTTTAATATTGGACACAGATGCTGGGAAACCTTGGCTTCGTCTTTTGCTAGACTAATAAATCTAAGACTGTAAACCTGCTTAGGTGAAAATACGAAATGCATCATGTGGTTAGCTTTAAGTTAGAGTAGAGTCAAAATGGCAAGAAACAATGTGACAGATACAAACATTTAATAAAAAAAAAAAAAGACATATCACTGACTTGCTGAAAAGAGCAGTAATTAAAAACATTAACACATTTTATCGTTTGTAAAGTGAAAATGACGTGTCGCACAAATGCTAAAATTCTTAACTCAGTCGTAACTATTTTTGTTAGTATCTACAAAGATAAGCACCTGTAATTTACATAATATCAAAGTGGCTAAGAAGGATGATTCTGTATCTGAGATTGAAAAAGAAGGTGCAAATTACTACATGCTGACAGTGTTCATTTTTGCTTAATTGAGATTGGCGTAGGTGGAAAAATAGCAACTTGTAATATCGTCTTGCCAGTGTGAAGCGGTCCAGACAAAAGTCTGTGGAGAGAGCGATGAAGCCGTCGTCTACAACGTGATCCATAACCATTACATCCTTCTGACTCTTGAATCTTGTAGTTGGATAAGAGGATGTGGTCTAACCCGAACAACCTTATTTCATGGCTTTGCAGTGACAGACACTTTTATTTGCTATAACCACATTTGATGTTGTTTTCAAAATTGTCAGTCAAAACCGACACAGCATTTAAAGTGGATGTTTTTGCCATTTAAGGAAAATTATTCAAATTACATCTAAATGACTCAGATTGCTTAACTCAAGTTGTCTATAATCAGTTAAAAATACTTCATGTAGAAACAATTTGCATTCAGAATTTGCTAGTAAATTTCACAAAAACATTTGGGTAAAACATACTCCAATGAAATTTGTTTTACTTAACTCTACTTCAAAAAACTTTTTTTTACAGTGTAGGTATTAGAAAAGTTCTTAGGCCAACCATAGTCGCTCTGAATAACATGTTACAACAAAGCAAAACCTCAAATCAACTTCTGAAGTAATTTCACCTATTTACTGCAAGTGCCAGTTCCTCACAACTCTGGCATTCTGTCAGCAAATCAATAGATACAGATACATTTACATAGAGTCCCGGGAGGTTGGCTGTACGATGGGTTGCCATATTTTTAATGACAGAATCTCTAGGCAAGGGATGCATGGGGGTAATTGAGATTAGTTCTGGGCTAAATGAAAAACACTGAAATTTATAACTACGGCTTGGCGCTTTCTATTTAAAGATGCTGAGTAAAAGAAACTCGGCTGATGATTGTTCTTCTCTACTGCTCCCACATCTTTTTGTTAGACTAGACTAAAATTCAGCAACCCTACAATTATGCATTTTAGCATTTCCCATATCCAGTCCTGTTACATCAAACCAGAATAAATGTCAGCTTGATTGCATTGTGGTAAAGCCAAAAATCACATTCAAAATAGCTCAAGTACTGTGAATGCAAACGCTTGAATCAATCAAGCAAGCAATCAAGCAATGATGCCTCCAAGAAATACAATGTCCTCATCTGCCACATGCAAACAAGAAGTGGAAAACTGTGCCATCTACTGTCTACAAGAATGCTCCCTGTCTGGCATGCAGCAGAACACAGAAGGTAACAAAAAGATGTTATGTGGACGATGTCCCTCGAAACAAGATAAAAACTTTCAGACAACTAAATCACAAGTGAAAAGAACATTTTTATTACTTTTTGTCATTAAGTCTTCAGGTGAAAAAGGATAACACAAAACAAGTCATTCTTTTACTTTTCCTCTAACACTGCTGGCAGTGATCAACTTCTGTAAGTCTATGTTTTTAGAGGAGCAAAATATTTTGAAACTTTTACGGTCAACTTTATTACTGTGCCAGACTCCTATTTATTAAAAAAACTTGATCATCTTAACAATGATATGATTAACTCATAATTCATCACTAATCCATCAATCTCAATGCAAAAGGTTTCAGTTAAAACAGTTCTTCTCTCAAGCTTAGTAAAAACACTTTAATAACGATCAGAAAACTATCTTTGACCCACCAATGAAAAGTCAGAAATACTACAGGGTTTTTCCTCGATTAAAAAGGATTTTCAGTGGTAGCTTATACACATGTGCAAATTTGACTGATTACACATAATGCAATTCACTTTTATAATTATACAATTACATGTTGAATTACAGAATTAACACTTTACATTTGGTAATCTTAAAATGATGAAAACAGATTTTAAAATAATTTTTAATCTAAATTATAGATAAGCAATATTTGTTGATAATACATTAATGTTTGTTGATATGCCTTGAAGTGTTAAAAAGTATATGTAAAAGTAACATTTATTAGATTAATATATGCTGTAAAAACATTCATTCATTGTTAGTTCATGATACCTAATGCATCAACTAATTAATGCAATAGTTAAAACGGAAATGTACAATAGCGTTACCAAATTTACTACCACAAAGTGCATGCACATTTGCATTCTCAAGATTATTGATGATTAAGAATTTAGGGCTAACTAGTTGCCTAAGATGTTAGACTCTCTCAACAGAACTTTAAAATAGAAAACTCTCAGTAGAATTTAAATGGGTCACAAGAGTTGTGCGCTCTGTGCTTCAGCGCTTTGCATCTAAAAATTAAGAAATCAATATGAAGACAATAATGATCATTATTGCTCAAATACTATTATGTTTGCTTCAGGATGCCACTGAACATTTTTCAATGAAGGAAAAACCCTGTATTAAATGGACACAAAACAAACGTAAATATGAAAGCTGTTCATTCACTTACTGTTAGCCGCAAAATTATACAGGAGATAAAAACCCCTGGAACAACAGTAACATTGTATCGCTTACACAAATAAATCATTAACCCTCTAATCCTGAGCTCTCTGATACCCATTCATAAAACTGCTGTTTATATACTTGGCTGTTGGTGCGAATACTTTTTAACCAATTACTTTTGTAGAAGGTCTTTAACACCACAAAAAATGAACAGAAGTGACTCTGAAGTAAGGCTTTTTTTTTTAGACCCAACTGATCTTTCAAAGCATATAATTATTGCATTAGGTCTAAGCAGATGACAAAAGCTTCAGGTTCCGTAACACACTGATCATCTGCCGATATTTTTGTGCAAAATGAATGAAAAACAAAAGCATCTTCTGAAGATGTTTTGCGTTTCTCTCCACCAAGTGTATGTTGATGTTAACGGAACAAAAAAATCTTGAAATCCCTGTTATTTAAAAAGTCAATGCAGGCTTATTCCCATTTGTTGAAAGATGGCATGTTTCCTGAGAGGATCCTGAGTATAGTAAGTCACAGTTTCTTAAAAAGTGTGATGCTGTTCTCAAAGTTGAAAGAGAGGAGAGTATTTGCACAAGGCTGTTGGTGGCAGAGATACTGCGCTCAGTTCAGTGGGATGAAGCCCATGTCGGGAGCGTCACTAAGAATGAACGGACTGTGGCTGAGGGAGTAGGGTGGGCTGGGTACACGCAACATGGCTTTAGGGGTGTGAAGAGCGGCCCATTTGTTCCCTCTATGGGAGCAGGGAACGTCTATGGGGCGCCGGGCCTGGCGGCCTGAGCAGCCGGTAGAAGGAGGCCTGTTGGGGGGAGAGACGGTGATAGAGACGGTATGTAGTAGACTCTCTTGGGTGACTGGGGCGGTTTTGGGTGTGCCCGGAGAGCAGGTGCTCTGGATCACTGTGGAGTGTGCCATTGATTCTAAAAGCTCCTTTGTGCCCTGTGTGCACTGCGAAAAGAATGGCAAGAAAAAATGGTTAAGAGTAGGGCCGCACAATATAGGGCCATATGATTCCTGCAAAAACGCAATATGGACTAGTTTCTGTGAATATTAAGCCACAAAAAGACTATTTAAATATGAAACCTGCATGTTCTGCTTGCCTCTTAAGTGAATGAATGGTGCAGACACAGACCAAAAAAAAACGGAATCAAGAAAAATTACACCGGAAAAAAATCTAATTTGGACAAAAATAAAATGGAATTTGGAAAAAAATTAAACGGACTTCATATGGCCCTAACAATATTAGAAAAATGTAACATTGCAATCATTTATTTTTTCTGCAATATATAGCGATATGATCACTTGAATAACTATACTTAGAAATACGGAGTCATTCTAGAGTTAGTGGGGTGACTTTGTTAGGGAGTGCACAGAAAAAAAATAATGAGTACAATTTTTTTTTACTTCTAAGATTTTTTTTGAGTGTAATATACTTTATGGCTGTATTCACACTTGGGTTTGCTTTTTACAAGAACCAACTCAAATCTCTTTCACTTATGTTCTTATAGACAATATTCCTACTATTTTTGACCAATTCAATGACTATAAAATAATAATAATTGTCATGATTTTAGAGTGATTTTTGATTAGAATATCGAGATTGTAATATTATGAAACAAAAACGTTAAATAAGAAATATACTATAAGATAAACGGAGTATAAATATGTATAATATGTTTTTTAATTTTACACTCAGTGAAGCTTGTCACTGTGTATTAATTTACATGCATACAGCCAAGATGTTCTCAGACATTGAAACACTGTATCATGAACAATATCTGTGTAAATGCTTAAAACCAAATCAAAGGATTGACAATTTGACAAATCACACAAAGCCATATTGCTATATTTATTTCAATATATTGTGCAGCCCTAGTTAAGAGACAAAAAACCAAAGATCACAGTCATAAATGGTTTTGGGGTAAGAAAAGGAAACTGATGTTAGACAGCAGAGCAAGTACGAGTATGAGAAAATGGCCAGATTAGAATAAGTATGAAAGCAGGTTAGTATTGCCAAGGAACTGATAAGACGAAAATGTAGCAACAAATTGAAACAAAGCATTTCACTTCAAAGTTTCCAATGAGCTCAAGTAGTGCAGCTGATATTATAAGGGGATCTCCAGGGGTCGCGAGGATGAAAACACCTCCTTAACATCAGATGAACATCCATCACAAGAGAAGGCGGAAAAGAACATGTGTGCATGATAACTAGCGCCGAGCATTACCATGACCTCAGCCATCAGAATCCCAAGAGTGGATGAGAATGAGATAAGCACAGATGAATCGTGACAATGATGATACATTAATTAGGAAACAATGACATCATGGAGGAAAAACAAAACAACTGCAGACCTCTAGCCGACACTATATGAACACAACCACCATAAAACAGAGTAAAAACAGATGTCAGCTAAAACAGTTAACTCATCCAGGAGAAAAGAAGGAACAGAATAGACAACGAGCCCAATGATCTCTCACATGATGGACACGTCTTATGAGAGTGGTTTTAAAGCAAAGAAATGGAAGCCAAGCTGACAGTTCAAATAAAAGTCAAAGCAAAGGCCAAAGAGTCATGAGAAGGCGGCCATGGAATGGCATGCAAACAGCCCCATAACACACCCTTACCATCAAACGTCACAGAGCTGCAGGAGCCTTCAGGCAGTGCAGGAGTTGGCAAACTCCTGACAGTTCTCCTCCTGTGTGAGGTTCAGAACTTCAAACATCAGGGCTTGGTGCAATATCAAAACATGAACTAAAACAATGGCATTTGTGAACATCAAAATTTACAGTTAAAATGTTTTTTTTTTTTACAAATCTATCCTTCTTGGCATGATTTCACTCTACTCTAGCAGTGGCAAAAATTTCTCAAAATAGCATTTGCAACTGGATTTGCCACCTTGTTTAAATTTGGACTGAAACGTGATTCCACAGTCTTCTGTAAGATTGATGTGCTGTTGCGTTCGTCACCCATATACATTTTTCTATGTGCATATCTTTACACATAAAACAGAACAGGTGCAAGCCTCACTAACTGTAAATATGAGCTCTTTCCCAGCAAGCCAGGGTTTACAATAAACAATTAAACCAGCATAACCTCATTCATTTTCACATGCTTTTCTGTGACAAAGTTTATAGCTTCAGATCAGTTAAAAGATCTGTCCTGGTATCGGTTCATATTTACACTACCATTCAAAAGTCTTGGGTTGGTAAAATCTTTTTGAAAATAGTCTCTTATGCTCACCAAGAATTAATTTATTTGATTAAAAACACAGTAATAAAAACAAAAATACTACCAAATATTATTGCAATTTAAAATTACTGTATTCTATTTTAATATATTTTAAAATGTAGTTTACTCCTGTGATGCAAAGCTGAATTTTCAGCAGCCATGATGGCTTTGATGAATAGAAAGTTAAACAGAATGGCATTTATTTGAAAAATAGTTTTTGTAACAATACAAAAGATTGACTTAATGCATCCTTGCTGAATGAAAGAATTAATTTCTTTCTGACCCCAAACTTTTGAGTGGTAATGTATGACTTGAAATACTATGGATGATAGTCATGATACTAATGTATCAGGATTTTAAACTATTGCTATAATGCTTTAACCATTTAAAAATACTTTGAGTGTTAAGAATTTGGAACGAATGCTCCTTGAACTTGAAGGCACTCTTACCATATTTGCGTCATTCTTAGCCCTAAAAGGAGGGAGCTCAGTGTCAGAGGTCACTGTTTGAGGTGCGTCATCTGGAGGTAAAAAGCCTCTTCTGTCAATCAAGCTAAAAAAAGATGAAAAGATGAGCGTGTGACCTTTTTTGACTTAACTTTCAAAACAACATCTGGGAAAGATGGGCCATGATGTCAAAGAACTGTACAATTAACATGTCAGATCTCGCCGCCTTGGAATTATAAGGTTCTATCAGCATTCTGAGCAGTTTTGAGATAATGAGCTTCAAAGTTTTTGCATTCCATGTAGCAAAAATTATATGGGGAACAAGTCTCTTTCATACATGAAATGACAGAGACCCTAAATGTATTCTAAAAGTACAATATCAAAATCCTCTTATATATGTAAATGGGGATTTTGGGTACAGGTCAAATGCAGATAGAACCTTCTAATTCTTCACTTGGAATTATAAGGATCTATCTCGCAAAACATTAATTTAAGCAACAGTTATCAAGAAATACAAACAGTTTGCTTATAGTAACAATGTGTCGGCATGTATGAGAAAGGTAAATTTAACGCATCCCATGACATTTATTTCACATTTTAGGACGAATAATTTTTCTTGTTTAAGTTAAGCATAAAGGGCTGTGCTAAATATTTTGTCCAGTGCAGATGTTAATTTTAGGTAGGAATATGGTGGGTAATTATTGCAGGAACTGTTTAAGTAATACATCTGACCAGGACTTTATTCCACAGAAAAAGGGCAGGTAAAATTGCTCTCTCTCTAAATATCAGTATGTCTGCGATAACCTGCTAACTTTTATTGTTGTAATTAAGACCCCATCAATTACATTGTTGACTACTTGGCTTTAAGGCTTAATACTGTAAAATTTAAGACATTTTGAGACTTTAAACTGCAAGAAAACAGACAATGCTTAAGTTGTTTAACAAAGATTTACACTTAAATGCATGAATGTTTCGCCAATCATTACATATTCGGGTCCTTAGCGACCCGGGCCAAAGCTATATCTAACATGGATGGATCTCTATCTGCTGCAATAGTATAAAACGCTCCTGACATTTTAATGACAATTACAAAAGAATAAAAAAAAAAAAAAGAAAAAAAAAAAAGCATATTTCGTTACATTTTTAAAACTTGGGAGGGTTCGATCTGAGCAGATGATTTTACGATCGCTGTCATTTTCAGAGCGCATTTTCCCAGTACATTCGGCATCTGGCTCATATTTGCGATCTCAAACATATTCTCAAAATTATCATCCTCAATGACTTAAAAAACATTTTGATTGCTATTCACGACATCCACCATCAAATGACAGTGGCACTTATATTTCACTACATACAGTAATTGCTCTGCAGTAAAGCCATTCAATCCAGTGCAATTTTTGCAGATATTATTTGTTTTATGCCTGTGCTAATTACAAATGAAAATTACATCACGTATCAAACAGTGGTGAACTGCACGTATTGAGTCATCAGACATTTAATTATTGTTGTGCAGAAATAATATAATTACACTATTACACAGCCTACCTCAGGTCACTAGTGACCCTATACACCCTTAATAAACATTGAAAAATGTTTCACTGGCTATATATACACATTAAAAATTATTTTACAAATAAAATTACACGTTTAATCTTTCCTGCTGTCACGGACCAGTCCGGTGACATGACAAAGAAAGTTGATCCTGATTGGTCCTCTTGTGTGCATTCAAAGTACTGATTGGCTCACAGATAGAACCAAGCTAGAGTTTGACTTTGTAGATAGAACTGTTTTCTTTTCTAAATAAAAAGTGCTAAAATGTGCACAACTAGAGCCTTATAATTCCAAGGCGGCGATCTGGCAAAATGTGTTCTTGTTTGTAACAGTATGTACTGAGGACAGGATGTACATCAACCTTAAGTTAAATGACATCCTTTATTGCCTCACAAACAATGACATTAGCTTCTTTAGTAAAATCTTAGAAAGTGAATGAATACTAAAATAAACACTTGTTTCTGCTATGATGTTGGAATGATCATGCAGTACAGACCTGGGTGGCATCGGCCCACAGAGCACCACACAGCAGTTTGTGAAGATGTTGTTATAGGTGTAAGGATTCCCTGATTCTTCTCCTCTTTTACTGGACCAAGAGCCTTTAATCTGAAATCATTAAATGCAAAGCAGCTGTTCTTCAATCTGACTGTATAAAACAGTGCAATTAAATAAAGTGTTGATGTAACTTTTGTGTGATACTTACATCTTCATTGGTTGTGAGGTTGGAGGCCACAAGATAAGTATGGAAACCTGACAGACCAAGAATGGACCAGATGGAGAAGAAGCAAATGACCAGCTCGACAACAGTGCAGGAAGGGTTAAGGATGCAAATCTGCTGTAAATGTGTGTTAATGTCCAAAATATACATGACAATAACAGTACAGTGATATAAGAACAATTATGCAAAATCAATCCAATGTGCTTGAAGTGAACATTCTGCCCAAACACATGAACCACAAGGTCAGCCAGCTAGGTTGATTAACTGAAAGGTTGTGGTGGAAAACTGTGACCTCAAGCCACAAACTTTAAAAAGGGGGCTGGACATCCTGACAAGAAAGTAGGGCGTGGTGGAATCCTTGAGCCGATTAGGGATGAATGGGATTAGGGAAAAGGCAGAACCAACAGCAGTGTGCCTGTAAACAAATAGTGAACTCGGTCAGACTTGCTATTGTGCGTTTCTGGCGAAGTAGTGCAGCATGCCGATCGATGGAGACAGGGGTGGGAACACAGAAAAAAAGGATATCTGGCTGGGCTGTCCTGTATTGCCTGGATGATACCATTCCCACTTTGTGATCCTGTTGATGAGAGTGACTGGTCAGAGAACAAACCGGCTTTAAACCTGACTGACAATAACAACAAAAAAAACTATCTACAGTATCGTTCAAAGGTTTGGGCTACATTTATTCGATCAAAAGACACATGAAAAACAATATTGTGAAATATTACCATAATTTCTCATATTAATATGTTATAATAAATTTAAAAATAAGGCAATAAGCCCCAAGAAGCCGTGGTTTACAGTGAATTTATAACAGCTAAAGGGCGTTGTTAGGTATGATGCGAAGTGGAGTGCGTAAAACCCCCTTAGCTATTATAAAATGCTTTTATAAAATGGTTATTCCATATATGTAGCAAGGTTTCACAAAATAAAACAAAGCAAATAAAATGTAATGATATCAATAAAAACATTATTCTTCCACCAAACAATGTAGTTCCTCAGAAACAGTTGTGGTTGCAAAAAAAGTGGTTGCAGAGTAACACACGGACATAAACAAAGGTGTATGTTTGTAGAGTCATTAGCTGTGTCTCATTTAGAAGGATGCATCCTCTGTAGGTCTCATTCGAAGGCTGCAAACGTCCTCGAGGCTGTCTCATTTAATAAAAGCAAGTAAGACACTCCGAATGCGACCTTCGAATGCGACCTTCTTTCACAGGAATTCGGAGGATGCATCAGGTTTATCCTTAGCTGCTACAGATAACCAACAATTCTTTGCGTCACCATAAACAACCGTAGTTAATTTGAGAAATGCCGGCACCGGCAGATGTACACACAAGCGCGGTGGTGTTTTCAACTTAACTTAAAGTGCCTCCAGTAAAAACGGATAAACTTTGTTCTTAATATACTCCTTTTTTTCTCTAAACATGTCTGTTGAATGTACGCTGCAGCTCTTCAAACATTGAGCAAAATAAAACAAATAAAAGCATTTTTTTTTTTTTGAAATTTAGAAATAATTTTCCTTCATTCAAGTAGTGTGAGAGCGCAACAAATGCTCTAAATGGGTTTCCTTTTCCTCCCGTCATACGAAGGCCGTCTCGTTTTTAATTCTAGGTTGAGGACACTTCGTTACGCATCCTACAGAGGATGCGACCTCTGGAGGACGCATCCTTCTAAATGAGACACAGCAATTATCAACAGTTTCGAACACAGCTCAACCAATCAGAATCAAGGTCCGGAACTATCCACTTTATAAGTAAGGGATAATCAACGGCTAGCTATGCATTAAAGGATTTAATGCACGGCACCTCATGCTGATTTGATGTTCATGAAATATTTCGAATTATTATCAATGTTAAAATCAGTTAATAGTATTGCTAGTTAATATTACATTACTGCATTATATTTGTGTGGAAACTGTGATGATTTGATGATTAGAAATCTGAATTTCATTGTGACATTATAAAAGTCTTTATAGTTAGTTGTGATTCCATCCTTGCTGAATAAAAGTATTAATATCTTTAAAAAAAAAAAAAAAAAGTAAAATCCTAATGACCCCAAACTTCTGAACATGTCCATATAGGAAGTATTTAAAGATTTCTTGGTTTTGAATAAGCACCATTACAACATAGACGCATACATGTATAGCTCTCCCGCTGCCAACTATTATACACAATTAGTAAGATTTTATGTGAGGTAGAAAGAGACTGTGGTGCAGAAGGTGTTGTGCAACTTACTTAAAGTGAGGTGAGTTATCACACAGCCAAAGATAAAGGAGGTCAGAAAGGATAGAGACACTATGAATGCATAAAAAAAGCGATAGTTTCGCTTCCCAACACAGTTCCCCACCCAAGGACAATGATGGTCGAAACGCTCTACAAAGGGAACAGAAACAGAACATTCTCAGACACAAAGACACATACAAATAACCTCATGCAATGATTTTAAGGAAGTGATTTGTGTTAGAGGTTAAACTATTACACATCCATTTTCAAAGTAACATATTTTGTAGCTTTACAGAAACCGTTCTGTCATCGTTTACTCAGCCTCATGTGGTTTCAAAACAATATGACTTCCTTTCATGGAATTACACTAAATGGGTACTTGAGCATTTACGGTTAAAAAAAGCAAAAGCATAAAAATGTTGTGCACTACATTCCAAGTCATCTGAAGCCAAACAATGGCTGTGAATGATAAAAGGATTTTTATGAAATGTATTCATCTTGAAAATTTAAGATGAAATTAAGTTTAATTTACAGAGTTTAACTGTACTCTTGACATCTGCCCTAATGGTGCATTCCATGACGTTAGATTAGTGGAGTTACATTGAAAGATTTGTGAAAGAACCATGCTTTCTAAAATAAATGATTGATCTGGGTCTAAATGATTAGTTCATGAATCAGACTGATCCAATTTGTGAGTTCAACTCACTGATTCTGGTTCAAGAGGAAAACAGCTCACTAAAGGAAAAGATAAGCAGTGAATAATGAGAGAAATTTCAATCTACACACAAAGTGTATGGCTTCAGAAGATTGGAATATTGCACTCAAGACGTATGGACTGCTTCTATGGTTCTTGTTGAAGCTATAAAGGGTTAGTTTATACAAAAATAATTTTCTGATATCATTTACTCGCCCACATGTTGTTCCAAATCAGTATGATTTTCTTTCTTCTGCAAAACACACTCACATTCACAAAAAAAAAACATATTTTTGAAGAATGATGGTAACCAGCCCATTATGGTAAACACGGACTTCATTTGTATGGACAAAAAAAAAAAAAAAACATTTCTTAAAATATCTTTTATGTTCCACAGAAGAATAAAAGTCATACAAGATTTGAATGACATGAAGGTGAGTAAAATATCAAAATTTTTGCAGAATAAAGAGATGCTGCCTTACCGACACAGTTGTCACACAGGCCGCAGTGGGATGTCCGGGGCGGACGGAACATCTTGCATGTGAAACAGTATTTAAGCTTGACCACCTGGTCATTTATAAGGATCTCTTTAGTCCGGGGAGGTGGACGGTATGTTGAAGATCCAGAATTGTCTTTAAAGAAACCCACAACTTTAATATCAACATACACAACGAAAATATTAAAATGCAAAACAATAAGAAAAACACTACAATCAAAATCTCACCAATCTGTCTCTCAATGTCAGCAGCCTCATCTGGCAAAGCCCTGGGTAATATCCCTGGGTCTGTAAAACTGGTTTGAAGGAGGGCAATAACGACAAATACAAATAACACCCCACCGATTACTGGAATGAAGACAGTAAGGCGATCCACCAGAAAGGGGCAACTGTTATGAATCAAACAAAGACAAGAGCAAAGTTAGCACCTGAGACAAATATTGCTTTCAAGCAACTGTTTCAGACTAGTATGATGTCAAGAAGGGCTACATCAGCTGGTGGAGATGTCTCTATTGTGAAAACTAGTAGCAGTAGTAGTTGTATTGTCTAGCAGTGTGGACACTGGTGGCTCTGTGTGCATGTGTAATGCATACTACTCACTCAAAAGTGAAAAATAAGCCACTGGTGATGAAAATTAGGCCGATGGTCAACGGGAGCACACCGCATTGCCTGGCCGACATAATACGCCCATCACAGTAGAAGCGATTTTGTCCAGGGAAAACTTCCCATTTCTTCCGTAGGCGCTGGGAGTTTTTCCTTCCACAGGGCGAAGTCGTGGAGGTCCGGGTGTTCGATGTTCCGAGAGCTCGTGGATCTATTTGTTGATACTCACAATTTTTCATTTTCAAAAAATGTGACTAATAGTATAGAGGTAGGGGAATATATATTTAACCTCAAGAACACTTTAGCCACAAGCCAAGCCCTAACCAAGAGGAAGCTTGAGCAACACTAGATATCAACTGTAAAGCCCCGCCACATATTATTAAAAATCCTGTCACAAATGTACTGACAAATCACTTGGGTACTAAAATGATTTCAGCTATCGAACTAAGCTTACTCGAAAGTCCACAAAACACATACTATGTTGTCCAACGCATCCGTTAGCAACTAAACATCCCCTAAAGGGAATATATCGACTAATAATTACTATAGTATCATGCCATGTTGTTGCTTTCGATAAATTAGGGGTGTCTTAGCTACGCTAATTGCGTTAGCTTGTTGACTAGCTGTCAACAAGCTAACATTTCTCAGCGGACGACATTGCTCCTCACGCGCTGCTCAACCGTCATTTGAACGACACTCGGCTCCTCGCGTTACCCAGCCGTCCGATCGCTGTCGATATTAAGTTGTCCAATCGTAATGAATCTGTTGGATATTGAAAATTAGATCAGATTAAGTTGTTTATAATTCTGTAAAAGCGAATATAACACAGCATATCAACCACGGATGAGATACAACAATATTTACCTTACAGCGATCACTTCCCTAGCCGAGGATTACCTGAAGAAAGGGACCAATGACTCGCAAGGGCTGCGTCATCTCAGGAAGACCAATCAAAGATCACTTCCGAGACTCTCTGCCCTCGGTGTGCATCTTTTTTGTTGTTGCTGTACACCGTTACGAAAGTAACAGATTTATGTAAACATGATACAAATCTATTAAAAAAATATGAAACTAACATAATAATAACTAATATGTTGCATGTGTAACTGGTCATCTATTCCTAAATAGGCTGAACATTTACCTGGGTAACTGAAGTTAAAGTAACAGTTTCTAAAATAATATTATACAATTATTTACAAGATCTTTTTCCGTTTTTGAAGATTCAATATTAATGAATTGCAGCTTTACAGTTGACAATAATGTATCTTTTGAACAGTCTTTGTTAACTATTAAATGTTTTTTGGCAAATTAAATAAAGCTGAAATTAAATAAAATAAATATTTGAAAAAAAAAGCTTAAACTTCATAAATTTGAAATATCATCTTGAGCATTAAAATTAAAGCTTATAAAAATTAAACTAAATAGGCATTTCTTTAAAAGATCATAATACAAATGTCAAAAGCACATAACATTACTAAAATTAAAAATGAAATATAAAAAAGCTAATTCAAACTATTATTAGCTATTAGAGTAAATACATAATACTAAATAACACTGGAACGATTGCAAACCGCTTATGACACTTTGGACCCACTAGATGGTGATATAACAATATCCTTTATATCCTATATATTTTTATAAAACATTTCAAACAAAATCAGCGTATAGCTTGGCTTCAGGAAGTTTCATTTGATAAGAGAAAAAAAAATACAGAAATAATTTTTAAATGTTCCAATAAATGTATTCAATACTTATTATACAAAAATATACTAGAAACTCTCTTATAACAAAACTAATTACATCAATATTTGTCAAACAGCATAATGTTATGCCACAGGAATGTTTAGAAAACTGAAACAAAATTCCCACAAAGTTATCAAGTCCATGGAAGGAAGTTACAGTGCAGAGCTAGACCTAAAAACCAATACGATATGAAATACCCCAGTATGCATCGTGTATAAATGGAGCAAGTCTGCCAGTGCATCAAGAGGTAAACAACTTTGTTATTTCTCCACAAGCCCACAAAACCAAAACCAGGTTTGTGATCCTTTTGCTGCTTTATTCGGTCTGATCTGAACAGCTTTTCATCTTGCAGCAGAGGCTCATACTGAAAAAGCAGGTGGGCACTGATCCAGTAGAGAACAGGTGAGGAGGAAGCAAGAAATCGTGTCAACACCTGAGAGGACATAATATAAAAAAGGCATGTTGAGCATATATACTACATATGTCATATGATAATAATCAATTATAAAAGTCTCACCTGCACATGCATGCAGAATATTCCAAATAGAAGCAGCACAGAACTGTGTACAATGTAAACAAACACTCTTGGGTTACAGAAACCATGAATTTTTCTGTCTTTTTCTCTGTCTCCCAACCCCAAATACATACAAAACACTGGGTTGGCCATTACGTACATATATGAGGCCACGAATCCTAGAGTTGCAGCAGGCAGCGCCAAGATAAAATTAGGTATCTGCTTCCACCGAAAGTATCGCAGGAAGCCCACATCCCAATAAACATCCTGTATGTACGAGTACAAAACTGGAATTCGCCATTGGCACCATCTTGGTGTTGGAGAAGCTGCATCAGCCACATGATATCCTTTGTCCCGAGCCAGATTAAGCAGCACAGGAGGAACCTGAGTAGCAGTCGGATGACAAAATGTTTGGTAGCCATAAAACTGAAACAAACAAAAAGGTATTGCCACGAGAGCTGCATAAAATGCTCCAGTGAGAACAAAACGAATAAGTTCCCAGACATAGTGATGATACTGAAAGCCCCCTGCTCCTCTGTTAAGAGCCCGTGCACGGCCAAGACCCAATTGCAAACTGAGGTACAGCAAAAATCCAGCATTCACAAGTCCATTGGCACGAGCACCAGTAGCAAACCCAAGCACAAGACAAGCTCCAAGTGTGAATCTGGTCTCTAGTAGCCAGAGGCCTGCAAAGGTAAGTGCTGCAAAGAGAGTCTCTGAATAGCCTGCAATCATAAAAACATTAGCTGGTGTCAGACAGTACATTAAGACTGCAACAAGGGCAAGTTTTCTGTCTTGCAGCACCAAATGACTCAGTCTGTATAGTACCACGGCACTTAGGACAAAGACAATGCTATTCCCTAAAGCTACAGCTAAAAGTAAACGGCCATACAATGTGAGAAATCCACACAAGGGCCACAGGACAGTGGCTGCCATCAATCGCAGGATGAGAGGAAACAATGGAAAGAATGCAAAGTTGTGTTCATATAAGTAGCCACGTTCTGCAATGAAGAGGAAATGCTCTGCATCCCAGTGACTAAGGCCACCAAATAATGCTTCAATGACAGGGTCGAGCAGGAGAGGGGTCTGTGATCGTGGAGGGCTGAAGGCATCTGCCACATGGTCGGGAATCACTGCATTCAGCACAGCCTTCAAAAGAGCACAAAATACAGTAATTTGGCATATGCCTTGTTTTCAGTTTGTGCGGTAGGTGACGGTGTCACTCTAATCTCAATTTTGCAAATACGGCCAGTACTGATTTTAAGGAGTTCTACGTGTCTATGGTAGGAAATTTTGTCAAAGTACAAATACATAAGTTTAGGCTATTTAGTTGTTTGTGTCAATTGCTTACCTGTAAAACAAGGGAAAGCAGTCGCGTGAACGTCGCAAACCGTACAACTGTCCACATGTCCTCATTTATATAAGTGTTTGACATATTTAACATACACTTTCTTGAACGAAAATAACAGTAGAAAATTTCCCTTTATAGAAAATAGCAATCATATTAACCCCAGTACGTTAGCAGAGACATCATTACAAAAAAAGCAGCCAAAGGGTGATATGCTTTCTTGAGGTTTGTAACAACTGCAAAGAGCAGCGTCCGCTCACGAATAATAAAACAATGAAAATTATATTCACGTTTTTCCAATTCATCGCATAAAGCCACTGAATAGAACGACAGAGCACTTCCGGCATGCAGTCTTACAAATGTCAAAATAAAAGCCCCAATATCTTAACCGGTATTACGAAATGTAAACCTACTTATAGGAATATATTCTATTCTATTACTTCTATATATCTATGTGGTCTGGATAATCAACACCATTTAAAACAGTTAGGTAATCAATTATTTCGATTTTATAAATGCCATTTTGCTTTACCTTCGTTGTCTCGGGAGACAAATATATTTGAATAAATCTTTTCATGGCCTTTTCAACTGATAAACATCTTTTTAGCGGACAAATATCATTGAGCACTAGTATAAGAGTAATGTTAAATCTTACAAATTGAGTTAATTTATAACATCCAAATTAAAATGCATAAAAAAAGTAAACATTCTGATTTGACCTTCCATTCATAATTACAGAATTCTATTGAGAGACTTCTATGATTTTTGTTTGTTTTTTAATTATATAAATGAAAATAATCACAAACATCTTACCAAGATTTAATGTACATTTATTCTTACCACGTGGAACATATAGTATAAAGATTTCATAGTGAATAAATGATATTCATTGAGCCAAAAAGGGAAAAAAACAAGGAATTTACATTAAGCTACATAGTCTGAAATACAAATATGCAGAATTCATATCACTGGAGAAAAAAATCTCAACTGTGTTTCTTCATCTAGAGTTATTTTGTTGTACCAGGAGATGAAATTAAAATATTTCAGTTGTTTGCTGCACTATGGAGGAACCGTGGAGGCCAAAAGATGGTTCAGTTTATATACCTAGGCATTTTGATGCAATAACCCAACTTGAGTGTCCGCTCTCATTCTTGATAGATAAAAAGGGATAAGAAGCAAGAGAGTGTGTGAAAGAGAGGGAGAGAAAGAGAGAAAAGGAGGTGAAAATGTACAACATCTTATATACAGTACAGCCTCGGCTGTATCTTAAGTTGAAAACCAGTCCTAGGAGGTGATTTCTTTATAGGGGTCAATTCATACAATCAAGGGTTAAAGAGAAGAGGTCAGGGTGTTGTACGTCCTTGATACTTTGGGGGGTATTCTCCTTACCAGCAAACTAATGGTTTAAAAACTGTTTAAAAACGAAGCCGACTGAGCCAACATTTTCCCCATGTGGAACAGTGCAGTACGTTTGCAGTGTTTACAGTTGTGGAGTACTATACAGAAAATGACAACTCATTTCTGCTGTACACGCATCCAGAAAGGTTGACCGTGTAGCATCAAAATACAACCACCAAACAATGAAGAGTCCACCTGTCAAAGTGAACAAGAGCTGTGTATTATTTGCACCCTCTTGGGGAGGACAAAGAGACAATTAACCCCAAAACTCACTGTAAACAAGACAGCAACTTTGGTAAATAGTTTGTTTTTTCAAGCTATTTATTTTATTCATTTATTTATTTTATTATAAAAAAGTACTTTCCCCTCAGACAAGGACACAAAAGTTGGGGTCCCTGTCCATGTCATCTAGTTGGCATCAGTGTTACAGTTTGTGTCAGTGTGTTGAGGCTCTGGTTCATGATCCACAGCAAATTCGTGACAACCTTCCCAAAGTGAGACGCAGAGAAAAGGGGGACCAGTGGGTGTAATATAAAAGGGCTTGCATAAATTAAAAAAACAAAACAAAAAAACAAGAAAGTCAATTTTCTCTGCTTTCAATCCCCACTCGCCAATGGGGAGGACAGGCAAGGGGGAAGTACGAATAACAGAGAAAGTGGAGCCAAAGCTCCGCACAGCTGTCATGACTGGCCTATCAAAAAGAGTACATCACAGATGACATGGGATACCAATGAGTTCATGAGCGGGGAGACAGAAAGGTCCAGTAGCCGCGATTCATACAGCGTAAACTCAGAGTGGTTCTCCTCCACCTTAGCGAGAGCGAGCAGAGCCCGAGCAGCCCGCCGCATCATGTCCACACTTGTTGGCTCAAAGTGTGATCCCTGCATGTGCAGTAGAGAACCCTGGCTCTGCTGGAACTGCGTAGCCGCTAAGCTGTCCTCCAAGAAGCCCAATAGATTCCCTACACTGGCCTTCTGTACTGCAATGGCACGGGCCGCCAGGCTGTCACCCTGTGCGAGATTGGCCAGCAGCACGACCGCCATCTCCCGACAAACAGGCACCTTTCGCTCTCCAACTAGACGCACAAGGTTACCAAACAGCTTCTCTAATCTATTAAAAGGTGGCGTCGCCAGAATGAGGTCCACATTGTTGTCCTGAATGCTGAGCTTACAGAGGGTCTCCAGGACTAGTCTCTGGGGGGACAAGGCGCCGTTAAGCCCGAGACTAGGGAAGGGGTCTTGGGCTTCCGCTGAAGGACAAACGGCCCAATGGAGCAAGCCATCCAGCAGAGGCAGGCAGATGCTCTCAGTGTAGACAGAGAAGTCAAGCTGGCCTGAGATGTTGGCAAGAGTGACCAAGCAATTTTCCCGCAGTACCTCCAAACAGTCCCACCACCACTCGTCTTTCTTGCTACAAAGACTCTCATCCACCTCCTCCTCTTTCTCGTAGGTTAAAGGCGCCTGCTTACGCTCTGGATGACGATGGTGGAGAAGCAACAGGCGGCCCAGCAGTAGCAATAGCCCTGGATGCTTTGACATCTCCGAGTCATTGCCCGGGATGAACGAGAGGCTGCGGACAATGTTGGAGACACAGATGCAGCGACGGGCAAGGGAGTCTTGCCAGTCTGAGAGAGTGACGAGAGGAGCTTCATCCTTGCTGTGTGGCTCATCTTCTAAAACGGCGATGGAGCGCTGACCCTGTAATGATGGGCTTGGAGGTGCTGGCCTAATGTTTGCTGAAGTTGTCGCCTCTGTTACTTGTTTCTCTTCATCTTTCTCTATGTGTGAAGTCCCCTCAGAGGCAGTTTCTAAGGAGTCAGCAGGTCTGTCGTCCCTCATATCTGAAATTCCATTGGTCACTTTCTCAGTAGATGACTCTGGAGAGGGCTGCCGGTCCACTTTTTTCCCATTCTCTTCACTGGATGTGGGCAGCGAGGGTGCCTGGCTGTCCTTCTGAGCTCCTCTCTTCCTGTCAGGGACCTGCGCAGGAAGACACTTCCGATGGTGCAACAGATCCATCTTGCTTTCAAAGTGGGTCTGAATGTGTTCTGTTGTATCACCTCCACCGATACTCCAGTGCAGGAGGCCGCTGTCAAATTCCTGCAACCGACCAAGCTTATTTGAGCAGTCCACCACAAATGGATCCTTTTTTCTCACAATCTTCAAGGGAAGCTTATCAAACTTGCTAGCCTGTTTGGGCTTCTCTTGAGTAACAGCCAACTCGAGACATGGTGGCTCTGAAGTCTTGGATTCTGCAGATGACTCTCCTTCAGTCCCTTGGCAATCTTCTTTCTTCACAGAGTCTTCAAGTGTCCTTGGCTTTTCTTCCTGCTTTATCTGGAGAGGTCCTTGTGCCATGTGTTGTTCCTGATGTTTTGACCTGTGCATTTCCTCTCCTTCATCTTCCTCCTCTGTTTCTCCATCTTCCTCCATGCCCTCAAGCAATGCCTCATCATCCACAATGTTTTCATCTTTTTTGAGCACACTGGGATCTAAAAGAGCTCTTTGTCCTGGATCCCCAACTTCATATTCCCTCAGAATCCCAAAGATCTCAATGAGGCAACGGCGGAAATACTCTACGATTAGTTCCAGGAAACCAGGGAGCTTTAAAAGAAAATATTAATACATTACTTAGAATGAAACTTAAGTAATTGCAATAAACATTTTTGTAATTTTCCAAAAATTACTCACCTGTACAAGGTTGAAATTTGAAATACTGTTGTCATCATATAACAAGATGTTGATGGTGTCTAAAGCCCATGTACTCTCCGCCAACAGTCCCGATTTAAGAGACATCATGACTCTCCATGCTTCTGGAGTGCCTACAAAAAGTAGTACAGTTATCTTTCTGTACCTCTCAGGACTGAGCTTGATAAATAACCAAAATGTAATTTACTACAAAACAATAATTTACTCATACCTATTTCTTTCATGGTAAGACGCCTACGTGATTTGAGAACTGGTGATGTTGCCTCTATGGAACCTGGAGGGAAGGATAGGTCTCTTCTCATCATTGGAGGCTGTACTGAGGGAGGTACAATGTGAGATGCAGGCACTGGAGGTCCCGCCTTCTGCATTTTGATATTGCTGGGCATGTAGGTTGATTTGCTGGGGGAAGTCCTGCTTTCCATAGGCCGAGGCATGGGCGTGGGGCTTGACCCCTGTGGAATGTGGTTTTGCATGGTTTGGGGAGACTGGTAATTTGACTGCAAGGGTCTGCTCAATGGTGGACCTGCCCCACTAGGGCCATATGGGGGTTGTCGTGGCCCAGGCCACTGGCCCTCATGATTCATGCGTGGTTCAGATGGCATCATGTCTTCAGATCGATTTATTGCAGGGTAGCCAGGGCCTTGACTGGGACCAGTAGGAGGTCCCTGACGGTTAGGGTAACTGGGGTAGCCCATATCACCTCGGCCCTGCCACATGCCACCTTGAGGACCGTCAGGACCAGACTGCATTGGACTGCCCATCATTTGAGGAGGCATGGAACCCTGGGAGTTTGGGCCCGTACTTGCTTGCATCCGATCTCTTCCAAAGGGGAAAGGGAACTGATTCTGGGGACCAGGTGGACGACGGTCCGAGGCAGGGTAGGAACTGTTGTACTGGTTATACATTTCCTGACCACTTGAGGGACCACTAGGGGGAGCCTGCGGCAGTGGCTGTGGCTGCGGAGCGTTGTATGGCCCACTGAACATCTCACCGTCATGATGCCGTTTAGCAGGTGGGTAACCACCATCACCTGGTCTTTTGTAGTTCTAAAGGCAACAAATTACATTTAAAATATGTGAAAAGGCTTTCAGTATCATTTAGTCATATAGAAAACATCAGATCGTTTTATTAACCGCTTTCTTACCGATTGTTGTTGCGGGTACATTCCAGGCTGCTGACTCGGATAGGAGCCACCAGGAGGCGCACCCTGACCAGGATACTGATTACTATAGGACTCATGCCTGCACAGAGAACCATATGCAAGAGAAATGAGAACTAGATATAGCAGATATACAAATACAATCTCCATAAAAATGAACTAATTAGTGGACTGACCGCTGTTGCTGTGGAGGATAACGATTTGGTGAGTACATCCCAGATTCGGCATTGGAAGTCATCATATTTGGCTGTGGCACTCCAGGCCCCATGCTGCCTTCTGGGCCCATCCCGGACTCTGGTCTACGCAACACAACACAGGAGAGGTTCAAGGTTCATTGCATCATTTACATAACACCAATGAAAGTAAAGGAATTAGCTTCTTCCCAAAGCAAAGTTTCAATGTACCTCCTGTCATAGCCGGGGCCATATGGATACTGATGCCGCTGCCCCATGGGCATGTTTCCCATAGGGCCTGGTGGTCCCCTGTTGTACTGATCACCGAGACTGCTGTTGGGACCCTGCCCACCAGGAATAAACTGTTCTCCAACTAGGGCCACAAGCACACAGCTCATTACACCAGGTAGCTTATAATGAACTATAATGGACTAGGATTACATGACTACAATACAAACCTTTTCGCATACCACTGAAGTGATCTTTATTGGGTTCATAGGGTCCCATGCGTCCAGGCATCTCTGGGGTGCTCATGCCTGATTGGTAGCCAGAGTTGGGCGTCATAGTGTTTCTCCGAGAGAAGTCGCTATCAGCAAATGGATCTTGCAGGTTCACACTGCTCCTAAGAAACAGGGCAGGTAAGGAGTGGTTCACACTCAAATAACGCAAACAGTACTGCAAGACAATTGAGAAAATCTCACCTGCCACTTGGCATTGGGGGCATCTGGCTGTGTGGGGTGGAGGCAGGAGTAGGGGGCTTCAAGTCTCCGCTTTCTGCCATGGAGCTGCTGGTGGACTGTGGCGTCTGGGGCCCCTGAAGAGAGCCAGATCCAGCTGTTCCATGCCAAAAAAAAAAAAAAAAAAAAAAAAAAAGATAGGAAACATTATACTTTTATGTTCCTTATATTTACATGCAAGTACTACAACATCATTAGTACCACAAGCCAATTTCTTGGGCAGTTAAAGTGTAATGAAACGAGTTCTCATGAATAATGCAGAGAAATGCTCAGAATCTAAATGACATACACACATACTCTCCAATCTGCAATCTGTAAAGATCTGCAAAAATGTGTTTAAGGGTTTCATGGCCCCTTAAAGTTCACTTGTGACTTCTGCAACTGGTCATTAGAGATATTGCAATGATTCATATGTTCACACATTTATCATGTTATTATAATGTATCTTTCTTATGCCCATTTCATATGTGCTTCTAAATAAAGAGCTTAAATTGCACATACAGTATTAATTCATAAACATATGATGATGATGCTTCAATAACTGAAGTTTTTTTATCTTAAAAAATATAAACAAGACCATTATTTTATGTTCCTTACTTAATTTTAGAATAGGTTTTTTGTTGCAGCAGTTAAATTGTTAAGATCCAAGACGCCAGAACTCACCTGGGGAGGGAGGCTGAATCTTGGCCTGGTTCTTTTTGCTATCTACAGACATAATGTCAGGTGGTGGGTCTTCGCCACGCTCGATCTTACATTCAAAAGCATACAGACATTGAATGTACTGCTTTTTCAGAGAGCTGGCAGCACTGCTGGAGGTCCCCACGTTCAGATTTGTGGCCAGCTCCCTCCATTTTTTGTTCTTATTAACCTGCAATTACAAGGATGCCAAAGGATATAAGCAAACCTTCAACCTTCAACATTATCTTAATGTGTATGGACAACTTGAATATACCTGTGTAAGACCTCCAATCTCCTTGACAGACACGTAGAGGCGGAAGAGATCAAGGGGCTTGCGTCCCACAGCCGGCAGGTTACTCATGCCCATGGCTTTTTCTTCTATGAAAGCCAAGTAACGGTCTACCCACATCTTTCTTTCTGGCTCTGGGCCTAGCTCATACAACCGAGTGATCTTCTCATTGGTTGTTGTGGAGGAATTTGACTTCTAGGCAGACGCAGTTTATATAAAAGGAATTACACAGGAAGTGCAACAAAGGATGACTGATTTCTGCTGTAAAGACATTACACTTTTATCTAAGTGTTAAGCAAACCTTGGATTTTGATTCTGTCTTGGGCGTCCCCTCAACTTTGTTATTAATTTTCTGGGCTTGGTTAAGTTTCCCATCCATACCAAAGTCCGGACCAGGGGACATGCCTAAGAGAAAAACTGATACATTAACCATGATCGTGACCTGGCAGGTAAAAATGACTTTTTTTTCGTACCATACAAAACAGTTTTTTTTTTTTTTTTTTATCTTACCACTAGTGTTGTTAGCCATGTTACCACCCATAGGGTAGGGCGAACCCTGGGTATTCATAATTCCAGGCATGTTGTTCATGGAAGGGCCATATGAAGGTCCTGAGCCCATCATCCCGGGACCAGGAGACATATTGGTGTAACCTGGTAGCCTAGGAGGCAAAACGCATTTAACGTCAAACTACCTGACTGGATCCAGTTTGTACTCAAAAAGGAGACAAGGCTAACAAATCAGACATTTGTTACAGAACAATGATAATGCATAACTTCAGTTGTATTTCAGCTCTTGTGTACCTGTTGTGTATTGAGTTGGCGGGTCCGTGCTGCATTGATGCGGCATCCTGTGCCTTTCTGTTGAGGCCTGGAGGTGGGCACATCCCGGTTCCCACTTGAGGGGGCATGTTGCCCATATTAGGACCCATATTGGGACTCATGTTGGGGCCATAGGGACGTGCACCCATCTGTCCATGAGGCATCCTTCCAGCCGGCATGCCAGCAAACATTGGCGCTCCTCCTTGTCCAGACATAGGGTTCATGGATCCGCCCATGCCAGGGCCTGGGTAATTGGCATTAGGCATGCCACTGTAACCAGGCTGCCTGGGGTAACCTGAAGAGGAAGACAGGAAGTTCTAATTTGATACAATGTTTCCACAATTGCAAAAAAAGTACAGTACAGTTAAATGCATGCATTGGAATGCAAAACAAACCATTATAATGCTATATCAATAATAGTTGTACAATGACAATATTAAAGCAGTTGTACAATGACAATATTAAAGCAGTTAAGTTAATCAAAACACCATATTGCTTATGCTGCATCTTTCTGTAGAGAGAAATAAAACATTTAATAAGAAATCTTATCCAATGCTACAATTTGGGAATGAAACAAAGTCTGAACACAACAGTATTAACAATTAGCATTGGCCGAATGTGTTGGGGTATGGTTGCCTCATTGGTGGGCTTGTTAAGAGACTTCCAGGCCCTTGAGTGTTTTAGCAGCATGTAGCGCTGCTGTAACCCACAGTCACTGTAGCTGCTCAACTGACGTGAGCCATGCTACGTCAACTTCCTTTTTTTCACTGACGCTAAAAATAACCAGACTGTGATCCACTGGTCGCACAGAGAGAAAAAGAGGGAGAGTGAGAAGGATTTGGAAGGACAGCAAGAAGAGAAAGAGAACACTTGTTCTAGGGACAAGTGTTGCGAATTAGCTTTGGCTATAAGCACTATGGTACGTGCATGGGATGACTGTTGTTTCAGTTCCATCTATGTTTATTGTATCTGTCCCTAACAAATAAAATAAAAATAAATAAATAAAAGCCCAATATCTGCACCTCCACTACAATAACTTCTCTCAACAAGGGACTTATTTTTCTTAATTGTAACAAGTCGCTGTTACCCCTTACCCTGTGGGCCATATTGACCACCTTGAGGCCCATAGTTTGCCATAGAGTTGTTCTGCTGATAAGGGACCATTCCAGCATGCACCTGGCCTCCAGATGACTGACGAGGAGACAACGCAGAGCTAGACTGTGGAGACCCATAGGGTGCCATCTGAGGGTTTCTCTGAATATATCCTATATAATAATATAATGTGTTGATACAATAAATAAAAAGAGAGCATTTGGATGGAAAACAATTCCTGTCTTTTTCAAATTATGCAGACCGAGTTACCTCTTTCTGGACCCATGCCAGGTTGATTCATTGAAGGGTGCATCATCCCATCAGACTGTCCACTCGAAGGGCAGGGAGGCATCTGGTTCCCTAAAAATGAGAAATTCCAATGTGGTTAAAAAAACGAAATTAATAAATTGTAAAAAATAAATCACATTCTATAACTTGAACAAGATTTTTTTTTATACATTTTAAATTTTAAGTGTTTCAAGCACTCCACCATCTTCCATTAGTAAGGATAAACTGGTAGTCAAACCACAAACTCATGTCATTTGCTCAAAAAAAAGAAAAGAAAAATTTGCAATTGGTGCCACAAAATATTCTTAATATTTAATGTGTGTAACGATTCCAAACCATCTTCCTGATGATTGTCCCATAGAGTGGCATGAACACATTTCAAAATAACTTAAGGTGTACTAGCCCTACCAGGCATCGTGGCAGGGGACAGTGGCCCAGAACGAGATGCTGAGGCACTGGCAGGAGAGCCCACCGGGGGAGAAGTGTGAGGGGAGAAGGGTGACTGTGCTGGATTGCTCTGTTCTCCTTGACTGCTGGATACTCCAGATGTGCTGACACCAGGGCTCAAAGCGCCCTCCGTACCAGTAGGCAGGTCATCGATTGAACCGGATAGGTCCTAAGCAAAGAGAACCATAGAGAGAAGGTCAGAAAAATCTAAGATGGAAGTCGTAATGTAACAGAAGTAGCGACAGATCTTTTCCTCTGATTTTTTGGAAAAGGAAGAAAAAAAAAAATTGTAGGGCGGAAACCATCCAATGATGGTTCATTAGATGAATGGCAGATCTGAAATGTGAGCTCCGGTTTAAGCAGACTAAATGGTTGGAGTCTGGCAAGTGTCACCAGAGAGAAGTCTCATTTCACTGAAAGGTTGAGTTATGATGTTAAGATTCAAAAAATAATAATTTTGAAAAATGAATCTGTCACAGTAAGACCAATAACATTCATTTAGAAAATGCATGTTATTTCCATTTCATGCACTGCAAATATGAACGTGCTTGGGGAAAAAATAATCTGTGTGTTCCCATAGAAAAACAAAAACATAACTAGAAGAGAAAAAACTAGAAATAAAAAAAATAAAAAAAAAAAAACAGGCTCAGCTGGTGTTATCATTTGGTATTCCAGCATTTCTGCTAGGGATTTAAAAATGAAGCCATCTCAAAGAACTAATTTCACAGAAATGAAAGAATATTGCTAAAAAATAAATCCACATTCGGAAACACTAGTATGTCTTGTAGGCTCTGGATAAGGTTTGTTGCTTAATTGTTAGGCCAAGGCAAGATAGATATTCTGTACTGAAAATAAGCCCAAGGACTCGCTCACAAAACATTTTTTTAAATCAGCAGCACAATATCAAAATTTTATTATACCACAAAAACTTTTCTTCTTCTTTAGAATAAATCTCCCAGTGACAGCTTCTTCCACTCGGCAACAATGAACTCGGTCACAGTTTTTTTTTCCCTCTCCGGGACACACACGCTCAAGTGCTCTCGTACACATACAATCACACAGCCAGAGGCTGCTGGCCTTATTTATCTCATCTAGGAGGGGGAAAAAAGTGAGATCACAGCGTCCCTGAGGTTGCCATAGTTACGGCAGTCGGCTGCACGTGTGCCGAGTCAGCGCAGCTGGGTGTCTCTCCATGTGTCCTTTTCAGACACAGTCTCGCATAACACAGTCAAATGCAATTAAATCTTGGAGACAGAGAAGCAGAATTCACATGTAGTAGAGTACAGAAAAAAGGTAGAGAGAGAACCGACAGCATATATTTCCGTGACAGACCACATGAAGTTCTTCATTTATCAACAACCCCAAAGGTCCTACATAATCACTCCAGAGATAAAGGTGCAGCTGAGGCTGAATTATGCTCTTATCTTCAAGCTAATTACCTCAAAATAAAAGTCAACATAAAATAGAGCGTTTGACTGAAACAACTTGATTGCGCATTCGTGAATGTCAAATTCACAATGCATCTTTAAATGCGGTTGGACGCAGTCAACAGCTTGTGTGAAATGAAAGTGTCAGACTCACTGGTAGACTGCAGGGTCTGCCCTGCATGTCCTCTGAGCTGCTCTTCGATGCCAGAGGAGGACCGGAGGGGGGAGCGCTGGACTGGGAGCTAAAAGACTCCTGGGAAATCTCCTGTGGGGGGGAGAAAGGCATCCCAGGTCAGTCAAAGTTGGTATTTAGGACAGTGGACGCATATATAGATGCTTCTGCTTACAAATATTACATGCTGGGTTTAGGTCAGTTTCACTGTTAGTAATACAAGTTTCTGTTTTTTTACTTAAGAATAACCAGTTACAATACTGCTTTTATTACCGTACGAGTCTGTAAATGTGGTGGCACTGTGAAATGAAATGCATTCCAGACTTCAAATAAATGCAAAAGCAGTCATCCAATTTAGTTCCAACACACAAAGTGAATATTAAACATGCTATTAACATCCCACCTTTAAATTTGCATTATGTTCAGAAATAAACGGGGTTAAAAACACCATCCAGCACAGAAAATGTATACATTTACATTGTTATTCGGCAGATACTTAACACTTTACAACAAGATTACATTTGTTAACATTAGTTACTGCATTAGGTTTAAGCTAACAATGAACAACCATTTCATTTTTTTTTAACCTAGATTAAGTGAATTCATAAATGTACTATTATTCACGGTTAATTAATGTTCCATAATACACTATTATTATTAGAAGAAAATAAGACATTACTGTGGAGTCAGATTTTTTTGTTTTAAAACAAAGTCTCCTCTAGCCTCTAATATTTAAAACAGTTAAATATTTTTACAATTCACAATAACTGTGTTCTGTATTGCTTTCCATTGTCTTTATTTTAAAATGCAATTAATTCCAGTGATCAAAAAGCTACATTTTCATCAGCAATTTTCATTACTCCAGTCTTCAGTGTCACATGATCCTTGAAAAATTATTCTAATATGCTAATGCTGATTAACATTACCCAATGATAATAAATTGTTAATCATTGTTAATTACTGACACTTAATGCATTAACTACATTTTGTTGCAAAGCATTACCTATACTTTAGAACTGTTGCTCGAGGGCACCGTGGTGACAGTCGATCTCAGTAACTCTCACTTTCATTATCTCATTTTCATCCATCCTGAACCACCACTTTCATACGAAAGCCAAAAGCTTAAGTTACCTGAGGAGGAGGAGGAAAACGCTGATATGGCGATTGTTGCTGCTGCTGCTGCTGTTGTTGTTGTGGGGGATTCTGGGAGTACGATGAGGGCTGTCCCTGCGGCATCTGTCCGTGTCCCGCGGGCGGCTGAGAAGCAGGTGTGGGCGTCTGCGGTGGCTGCTGTGATGTTGGCGGTGGCTGCTGCTGTTGTTGGGGACCTTGAGCAGGAGGGTAACTGGGTTGGGATGCAGGAGGAGCCTGGGAGCTCCCCTGCTGCGAGGGCTGGGACTGAGGCACCTGTTGCTGTGGATAGGGAGACTGGCTGGCCTGGGGTGGCGCCGAGGACTGCGAGTACGGGGACTGCGACGGGCCCGGCGAAGGGCCGGTCATCTGCCCCTGTGGCTGCTGGGGCATGTGGGGTTGTTGGTAAGGAGGGCCAGCCTGTCCATGTGGGCCAGCTGACTGGGGGCCATGAGGTTGCTGTGAATAAGGTCCCTGACCTCCTGGTTGTCCAGGGGAAGGCCCGGGGTATGGCGACTGCTGCTGGCCCGAGTGAGGCCCTTGACCGTGCTGGCCATAATAGGGCTGCTGCCCCTGCTGCACATAACCCCCTGGTCCCTGCTGTCCATATGATGGCATCTGTGCAAACAAGTAGGATGGCACTAAAGATCATTATACTTATGGTATTTCCCACACTGATTTATATCACATGGGTAAATATACAAAAAGACAAGTTCTTTTTATTGACATGCAATAGACAAGGCTCCCACTTCCTTTGACAAATTAATTTGTGATACTGACGCGGTTTTTCCTGTTCATTACTGTACAGCTGCTTTGAAGCAATATGTGTTGTATTTAGCTTTATAAAAGTAGACTTCTTGAATTTCCATTACTTTTCCAGTTCGTTCTTGATTAAAGGATGAAAATTCATAGTTTAAAATTGCTACTTTTAAAAAATGTACAAAATGTTATCAGTAAGAAAGTAAAATCGTCTTTAAAACCGTGCATTGCTGAAGGTTTTTAGCACTCAGCGTTAATAGAAAACTGATATTTCAACATCAGAAATTTCCATGACTCTTCCAAGCACTGAAAATTACAATTTTAGAATTCCATGTTATTGTTAATATGAGTTTACATAAATATTTAATATTAAAACTAGGACAGAAAGTTTATTGCTAAAAGAGATCAGATGGGTTTTATTTATAACCTGTACACAGCACAACAACATTTTATCCTTCCTATTCCCTAAATAACAAGACAAGGATAAAATGTAGTTATTGTACCAGAAAGTGTGACCTTGTCCAGCATCACATTTGTAATTATGTATTAAGGCTAGGAATGGCTAAGATCCCATGATACCTGGGACACAATATGCTACACGTTGCTATTTTTGCCAAGCTTTGTAACACCAAACAGTATGATACACTGTGATTTAACCCAAAAATTAAAGTCCCAAAAATCTTTTTACTTCAAATTAATATAATTCTGAAATTTAAACATAAGATATTGAGGTAATATTTGGTGCATAATGACATTGTAAAACAACGTTGAATTTAAGGTATCAAACATTTTTTTTATAGAATTACAGGTTAAGGTCAAAGATAATAATGATCTTACAGTAATAGCACATCTTGAATTGTTAACAATAATAATTTATTATTACTATTGCATTTTCTTCATTCATCAGTGTTAATATTCCTTTTTAATTTGACTGCAATTTTGTGTTGAACTATTAGCAACCCGACTTTATACAAAAGGTTGTTTTTTTTACCTTGAACCTTCTTCCTTGAAAACAGTGTCTGTGTATCTATTCTATTTAAAATCTTAAAAAGCATTCTACAGTGTACTTAAAAAAATAACAAAACAAAAAAACAGATGTCAGCACTAAAAGAACACTGCAAAACAACTGAGTATTTTCCCCCTACCTCTGATCAAATGAAAAAACACATCGCAATAGGTAAAAAAAAAAAAAGCATTATTAGCTTCACAACTTATAACCAGGATATTCACTCATTTAACTACAACAGTGCAGCATATTAAAACCGTGAACCCTTAAACCACTGAGAAAGATCACTGACCTGCTGGCCGTACTGCATACGTCCTTGCATGCCCATAGGGTATCTCTGAGGGCCAGGGGGCCCATAGCCCTGGCCTGGGTAAGCAGGCCCCTGCTGGGGCCCCGCAGGAGGCCCTTGATGGGGCTGCTGGGCATAAGGCCCGCCCGACCCATAAGGCTGACCACGCATTTTCCCCATTTGATCCATGGAGCCTGGAGTCTGTGGAACGAGAGTGACAAAGTGGTTTGAGCAAAGGTATCTCACAGATAATGACAGAAAAGCATAAACTGAGTTTCACACAAAGACATCTACAAAGCTTTTTAAAAACTCAAGGACACATTTTCCAAAACCATTAAATCAAACCATTATTCTGTATTACTGCACTCCCACACTTGAGAATTTGATTTTAAAAAGCCAGGGTGGAAATGAAAGAATAGCAAGGACAGAATAAAAATGTAAGAAACCACAAGAGAAGAAGAGAGAGAGAACAGCCAGAGGGGGGAAACTACAGTGGAAAAAGGAGAAGGAAAAAGAGAGACAGCAAATAACCCTCTGCTGCCGATTCCCACGGTTATTAACCTGACCGTTACCTTGCTCAGCCTTAGTTAAGGAAGTCAACAGTGCTATATATAACTCATTTCAAATGGAGGGCAGTCTGCCGAATATTTAACACATCCCAGCTGTAGCTCTGCTTGAGCCTCGGCCAAGCCAGCTTTTCCTTTTTTCGGAAAAAGACGGCAATCTTGGCACCGAATGAATGACACAGGGCTTAATGACACGAGGGAAGAGGTCCAGCTTGACTTGCAATGAGATGAACACTGGAAAATAGAAGTCCAAGATAATGTCACGTAAATATTGGAGTTGGAATACAAGTCATTTTGTTGTAAACTAACAAATAACAACCGCACAAACACTGATGGACAACAAAATACAGCAAGTTTCCAGCATTCGATTCTGATATTTGCAGAACATGGCACTACATTAATTGCATCAGCTTATGGAGTCTTTCGCATAGACAATCTGACTGATTCAAACATAGGTCTGTATTTTTAAATTTCAAGTGTTAGTAAGCCAAGTCTTTATTTTCCTTTTAGAAGCTCTTCATTACCCACAAGCGATGACAATCCTATTGCATGCACATGCAGTTGATAATATTTTGTTATGTGTCCTTAGCAGGGCTCTAGACTCAATTCTTCCCACTGGTCGCACTTGTGCGACTAACTTTCTCAGTTGGTTGCACGAGCACATCATTTTAGGGCTGCCACTAACGACTATTTTTATTTCGATTAATCTATCGACTAATTTATCGATTGATCGGTTAATCTAAACGATTAATGTCCCACAAAAAAAAAAATCAACAATTTTACTTAATATTTTATTAAACCAAATGAAATCCAAATTTCTATGAAATCCTTTTTTTACAGCAAAAGTAAAGCGCAACAGAGTGCAAGAAGCAAGCGTCTATCTCATAGTCCCAATCACTGAAATCAAAGTTCAGTATTAGTGCAAGAATGACAACATGTCCACGTGTTCTAGTCTACTAATACTAAAATTATAATCAAAAAACACTTTGTAAAGGAGTATTTACTAGAAATATTATTTACCAGAATTTATTTAGGTGAAAAATGTAAATGTGCAGTAAAAAATTTTTTTAATATAAAATCAATTAATTGGAGATGCTTTTGATTATTCAAATTTAATGGAACCATTAAAATGGAATCCAGAAAATAATGGAAAACAGAATTTGGTACAGATAAAACTGTAAAACTTAATTAGACAGGCTTTTTGATTAATAAAATGTCATTTAACCATTAAAACAGAGTATAGAAAAATTTAAATGGAAAAAAAATGAATTTGTAAATAAAACGGATTTCATAGGGCCCTATAATTATAATCATTTTATTTTTTTTGGTAATAAAAATAGAAGTGAACAATAGCTTTTAAAATGACTTAAAATTATATAATTATATAATTATATATATATATATATATATATATATATATATATATATATATATATATATATATATATATATATATATATATATATATATATATATATATATATATATATATATATATATATATATATATATACACACACACACATACACACATACATATATACACATACATATATAATTTTAAGTCATTTTAAAAGCTATATATATATATATATATATAAAATAGCAATGATGCAATATCAAAAGCAAGAAATCATATGGATTACGCATTACAACAAAGGCCTGCAGGGGCGCCAATGGCCTGATGATTATTTTTACACATTACTGCGCGATCTAATCCTTGTTTAATATTGACCAAGCACCATTTAATTCAAATGTCCACTTAATCTTTAACATTTGGCCATTTCTTTAGGACAGCAATGCTATAGCCACTGTGATTAAATGAATATGTGGATATCAAAACGTGTAAACTCAGAGTGAGGGTTTGAGCTTTTATGTTGAAATCACCATGTATTCTCCTGTTTGTGTAGATTTATAAATGATTTACATTTACATTTATTCATTTAGCTGACGCTTTTATCCAAAGCGACTTACAATTGCTATACATATCAGAGGTCGCACGCCTCTGGAGCAACTAGGGGTTAAGTGTCTTGCTCAGGGACACATTGGTGTCTCACAGTGGATTCGAACCCGGGTCTCTCACACCAAAGGCATGCGTCTTATCCACTGCGCCATCACCACCCATTTACCTTACAAATCTGATGATAACAGTTCCTGCTGAGCTACTGTGAACGGAGCCGCTGTGAGATTCACGCACTTAACCTACACACATGTAAATAATTAAAGAGCATATACTGTGTGAACTGCATCGCATATAATTATTTATTTAAATCATAGCTTTTGTGAATTCACAATTATGCTTAATTATTTTTAAATGGGTTTAATATATCATGCAGCCTTGGAAAATAGTTTAATGTGTTTTATGGATTCTCGTCCGTGAAATTTTTTATTTATTTATTTGATACAAAATATGATTAATCAATGCACGCTGATGAACTTTTATCATAGTTTATAGTTCTATGGTGACGAAAGTGTTCAACATTCAACCCGTTCTTTTTTATCAGTATTATTTGTGATTTAAATTTTGTGAACAGGAATTCCTTTTTTTGTGCGCTTTCACTTTCAAATTCGCAATCTTGGTATCACGTTTTACAAGAAAAGATAATTGTCTGTTTTGCTTATATCTATACACCTTTCACTTTAAGACAAACAAAAGATGGATTTTTTTAAAAGATGCATTGTTATTCTTAATTAAAAAGCACAACAACAATAAAACAGTAGGTTACAATGACTATCTAGCTTATATAACATTAACAAAAACGAATAAGACGAGGCATGGCATAGGACACATCACATGCTGTATTATGTGGCGAGCATAAAGTATAAAGTATAAACCAGGCTCTACCCACAAAGCGCCTCTCTTCACGTGATCAGTGAAATCTCTGCAGCGCGCGCTGTATGAAGCAGATGCTTTGGAGCAGCGCAGACCATGCACTCGCACAAGTGTGACCACATCAAATTTTTAGTCGCACACTCTCAAAAAATGGTCGCAGTCTAGAGCCCTGCTTAGACATTTATTTTCACTGTATTAAACATTTTTAAATGTTAATTGATTTAACATCATTATACTGGCTGCACTGCAATGAGTCTGCATCCTGTTCTCCTCCAGGTTAAAAATGAATGCAATTTAAATACTTGTGTTGCATTCAAGTACAGTATTTCATACTAGTAACATACTTGCATTTCAACAATTACTTGATGTACTTGAGAACAAAACTGGCTCACAGAAAAAAAATAATTTTAATATAATTCCCCTCCATGTACATTCAAAAACAAAAACGCTCTGAAACATGAAATACTAAGTATACTATCATACATATTGTCCACTGTTGTTTCATGATTGTAAAAGCTATTCAACATGAAATCCTGAAGGTCAGCTTAATACATTTACCAAGCAGCCAAATGAACTCCTCTCCAGCGTTCACCTACACAAAATATCTGAATTCAGTTCAAAATTTTGGGGTCAGTAAGATGCGTTTTTGAAAAATTAATACGTGTATTCATCAAGGATGCATTAAACTGACCACAAGTGGCAGTAAAGGCATTTACGTTACAAACGTTTCTATATAAATGCTTAAAGATTTCCATTCATCGAAGAACCCTCAAAAATGCTTCATAGTTTCCACAAATATAGTAAGTTTCACAACTGTTTTTAACTGTTTAAGCAGCAAATCAACATACTAGAATGATTTCTGAAGGATCATGTGACTCTGAAGACTGAAGTGACAGCTGCTGAAAGTTTTTTAAACATAAAAATATATAAAAACAGAAAGCAATCATGATAAATGTTTAATGTAATAATATTTGTATTACTTTTTTAACTGTATGAGTAAGCATAAAACTTATATCATCATATTACATTAAGTGAAAATATATGGTTGGGTGATATGTTGAATATTATCTAAAATAAAATAATGCAACTTTGTGAATATGGTGATGACATTAACAAGCTTTTTAATTAGCCACTTTCCTCAAGAGTATGTCATTAAACATGATCCTTTTTGTAACTGCAAATATGAGAGTTATGAAAGATGTTTTAAAGGTGTCTCTGATATTTTATATATAAAACATAATCAGAAGCCTGAAAAAGCAAGATATATTTAGCGACATTACCCAGATACTGTTATACACTATAAAATGGCAATATTTATTTTGAATATCATGCTGCTGGTATATGATTATTATGTCAGGTGATAATCTTTACTTTAAAATATCTTTAAGTTCATTAAGCAATGGATGAATCATTGTTATATTAAAGTGATCTTTTGATGTAATTATTGTAAATTCTGTGATAAGCAACACAACTTTAATCAAACACCATAAATGCAATTGGAAAGTGCACATATTCAGATCACTTTCAAGTCTCACATTCATATGACAAAGTCCTTCTTGCCATCTTTGTATCTGATGACAAAACAAAACTCATTTTGCTTTTAAAATGTCAAATGACAATGTACAAATGATGCATTCGTGCATATTCTGGCTGCCTATTCAAGTGTTACATTGACATATGAAATCCATGTTGATATAAAGTGTTAAACTGACAGAGGCAAAACTAGGAACCAAATTGAAGACATTCAAATGTCAGTCAACTCTTTCAAATGACCCTTTGTTTAGTCTTTTTTTTTTATGTATGTATCATTTTGTCTAGTCAGACTGTGGAAAAATGGATCGGCACAATCATCCGTTCTTCACAGATGGGCACTGACTCAAACATGACCAAAGCTTAAACATCATTATTGAATGACACAACATTAAATTATAACAAAACAAGAAAGCACACCGTGTTATCCTATCCTCTTTGGACCAGTGAATCCTCCTCTACGATGTCGGTCTAATATCTAGGAGGCTCGTTTAGAATCTGGCTTGAGTTCAAACCTTGAAAGGAGGTCTACGGCTGTAAACGCTCTAAAGTGTGAAATGACTGAGGGCAAGCTGCTCTTGACATTTTCCAGTGTCCGAATGGAAAAATAAAATAAATAAAAGCAGCACATGGCTAATCTGCATAAGATAAAGTGAGGGCTCCCTTGGCAGGAGAGGCTGCTGCACGAGCGTTGTGATTGGCCATGGGGGATGGGGTGGACACCAGAAGACTGAAGGCAGGACGGCATTAGATGCTGCAGTAAGCATAACTCTGTCTGAGATTAAATAAAACATAATAAGAGAAAGTTCAAAACTATATCCAAATTAATCTATTAAGCTAATATAATTAATAACCAAGAAGTTCTGTACAAAAACTAAAAGACCTACATTACTTTTTGGAGTCGGTAAGTTTTTTTAATTAATACTATTATTTAGCAACAGAAAGTACTTTTATAGTGTCATGAAAAAAATCTAATAAAAATCTGCTGCTCATAGCTTCCCCATCCAAAAAACAATCTCACAATTTCCATAAAAATATTACTGTTTTCAACAATAATAAAAAGAAATGTTTCTTGAGCACCATATCAGCATATTAGATTGATTTCTGAAGGATCATGTGACACTAAAGACTGAAGTAATGACTGCTAAAAATTCAGCTTTGCCATCACAGGAATAAATCACTTTTTAACATTAAAGTAATAATAATACATACATATATATTAAAAACATTCAACTGACTCCAAACTTTTGAATGGTATAGTGTTTTAGCTAGGATTGGGATTGCTTGTGTCACATGGTTTGAAAACCCAATCAACACATTTTAATGATGATACCGGACATATATGGGCCCAACAATATTGCAGATCTTCACTGCCAAACTCACATATCATACTTCAGTTTGACAAGAACTTCCCTTATAAAGAGACATTTTTCCAAAAAAATAAATAAATTTAAAAGTGAGCATAGAGATCCTAATCTTGTTAACAAAAAGGAATAATGCTCAAATTTTAAGAAAGAGGCAGAAAAACAGGTTGAGATTCTGGTATAAAAGCTGTTTTTTCACAGGTTCTCATTTCACAATCTCATATTGTTATTAATAAAGAAAATTTGAAAACAAAAATAAATACAAATAAACAGAAATTCTAGGCCGAAAGGAAAACTTCCAAACCGAGTTTCAATCCCCTTATCAGATGCACAGCGACAAAACTGAAGCACATGTAGCCCCAACCTAGTATGATAAACTAAGTTAACTGTGGTAAACAGATGTTGTTCAACCTTGAAATTACACTTAAAAGTGTTTGGACATATCCAAGACAAACAATCATGATAGGCACCACATGAACAAGCATTTAGCATTCAGAGAATGACCAGACAGGAAACCGTGCACAACATCATACTGTAAACAACTGGCATGAATTAAAGAGAATTCAAAAAGATTTTCTCGCTCAATATCCAACAGACTAGAGAAATAAGACACAGACTATTCAAGTGTCTTCAATAACCGAAACTTCAAAAATGCACTAAAGATTGCCAGTCGATGAGTGACTTGAAACCAGTTTCCAATCACAAATTTTGTTATTGACATTCTTTGAATAAAATCTGCAAACATGTGTATTTTATTGCCCTGTGTCCATAAATCCTTTATATATTATTTGCATATATAATGCATGTTAAAACATCAACTGACAACATTCTGTCAGTGTCTGACTATAACCCCTCACTTATTGAATTAATAGACTCCTATTTCTCGAATATGTAGAATTCATCTTAAAAGCATAAGCCAATGTTTATTTTATATTTACACAATACACTACTGAAAGAGTGAGGGAGGTGAGCAACATGAACTAATCAGCAAGTGTTTCAGTGTTACATCATATGCAATTATAAATGGCCAAGAGCACAGGATGCAGAGCCAATCAGATCTCAGCGAGCATGTCAACCCAAGACCCAATCTGCACTTACTCAAATCACTGAGCTTGTGTTTACAAGCAGCGCACACAGACCATTCAGCTGAGTCCACGCTTTAAAAACGAAGCTTTTCCTCATCAAATGTACTAGTAACATCCCTTTAAAACGTGCTTAAATACATTTTAGACCAAAATGAGGATAATCAGCACGTGTTTCTCTACTGTAGAAGTGTTGACACTCACGTATCGGTTTACACAAGACGGGTTTTCCACATGAAATATCCGCTAATCTTGTGTTAATCACGCTCCTAATTAACATCAGAACTGACAAACGACACACCAACCGGCTAAATATCGCATATTAGATAAATATGCATAACATTAAGGCACATATAAAAAACACAGAAAGGCCTATGAGGGAAAAGCTAAATGCGTTGAAGCCTTCTTGGTGGAGAATCAGCCTGAGCTAAATACGCATCTTCAATCGGAGATCTACCTTCAACTCCAGCAATAATAGGCAACAGTTTTCATCTCACAACACAAGTCCAGCCACGAAGCTTGCGGCTTTTGGAAAGTTACGTTATTAGCAGTAAAGGCATGAGCTGCTATGGAAAACCAAGCAGGCAGCCATTTTATAGTCTCTTGCTCAGACAATAGCTAGCACAGTGTTTCAACCACTCATATGACTCGAGCACAGCGAGAGAGAGGCCGTTTTCAAAGGCAATAGGGTTGTAATTTTACCTGGTTTCTTCCCAGGGGCTGCCCGGTACTTCCAGGACTCATGGGTGACGGGTGATGGGTCCTTTGTTGCCAACCCGGATGGCCCCCACCGAACTGCCCGCCGCTGCTGCCTATATCTGCTGGTCCCTTAGCACCGTCCTGACCGCTGTAGTCACTCGGCGGGTAATTCGGGTAACCCCGGGTACCGCTCGGTGAGGTGAGGAGCTGGTTTAGAGTCGGGGTGGATGTAGGCTGCGGGTTTCCCATGTTATACCGCTGATTGCTGTAAGATGCAGCCGCTGCTGGCTGCTGCTTGGCTGGCTGCCCCCCTACCGCCTGGGCTTGAGGAGCGCTGCGCGGAGAGTTCATGCCGTAGCCCTGGCCCGGGTACGGGCTTCGGTTCCCGAACGGACTGTAGCTGTTGTACTGGTGGTTCGGGAAGCCGTGATCGTGGGAGTTGGGCTGATAGGGGTCCATCATGCTGCTCGACAGCGCGCCTGGCCCCGCTGCAGCTGCCATGCCAGGGCTTTGTTGTCCGCCATGTTGATGAAAAGGGGCCCGGCCGTAGTGGTGCGCGTAGTTATAGGAAGCGGGTTGAAACCCGGGCGCGTGATGGTGTACCATCCCAGGGTGATTGTTCCCCTCCGGCCCGGTGTTTTCATTTTGATTATTGTTCACCCTCGTCGGATTCACGTTGCCGTTTTTCATCTCCGACTCCCCTCCTCCCCCAGCATTTCCCACATCGGCCCGGTCCTGCAGTTCCCCTCGAGCCGGAGATCCGCTCTCGAGTCCCGGTTCCTTATTTTCCTGCTGCTTCTCCCCCGGTACCGACTCCTCCTTTGGGTCTCGATCCGGTTTTTTCAGCTCGGAAGGCGGGCTGGTGTTGAGAGAGGTAGCGCTGGCGACCTGAGCGGCCATGATCCCCCCCCTCTCCCTCTCGGCGAGTCGGTCACAATCAAACGAGAAACATTGAATGTAAATACAATAGTTTTACAACAATTTACCCGTGTCCCGACTCATCCCCACCCCTTACGCCGGACCGAATCCGGACTCCACCGTCGGCTCCGTTTTTTAGACTCTTTCGCACCGAGTTCCCGGGAAATTAAATTTAACCGACACGGAATTTGTGGGGGTTCTGTCGCAGAAGTAGACTACAGCCGAGGAACGGATCACACCAGCACGAGGCTCACTGAGATACAGCCATTTTACCGAGGTGCGCTGAGAGCAGTAAAACATGGCTCGGACTCTCCTCGGAGTGCGGAACGGATTCAGAGAAGGGGGCAGGGTAGAGGGGGGTGTTAAATTGACGTTGCATAACTACAGAGTTGAAAACTGCTCCTCGAACAGATTTTGGTGGGAAAACTGTGGCTGGAGTGAACTGAATGAAAGCATATAGCCAGACATTACGATTGCGTTAGTTGCATGCAGTCTCTCCATGAAGTAAGCTTGTCTTACTGGTTTTGCTGTTGCACTGCTTATAAAATACCAAAGTCTGCAAACACACACACCTACTTTGCTTTCAACCCTAAAATGGGCTGACAGAAAAATGGATAGACAACATATTTTAGGCCTATATAAATATAATATAAAAAAATATAAATATAAATTCTGTTTTGTATGTGTATGTAGGCCTATGCCTGGTTGATTTTTGACTTGCCTGGTTAAATAAATGTTAATGAATGCATCTAAAATCCCATGGTTTAGGTAATAAAAAACAATGCAAAATTGATATCATGACATGCATTTTGACCATATGTGTGTGTAGAGAATAAAGATAGGATAATAAAATACATTTTTGTAATATCTTATAGCTTATATATTAAACGAAGAATAATAAATATCTTTTCATGCTGTGTGTTTGGTATTTTGGTACAAATTCATCTGTCACTTGGTAGAAGCTGGCCTAAATAGGCATATGCCAACATCTTCGTAAAACTAGGCAAGGTCAAATGAAATACACTACAGGCAACGTTACATACAGATTATGTGTGGCTGTGGGAGTTTAATAATCATTTTCAAATAGCAAATCTTGCCTTTTAGCCAAAGTTATGTTAGTAAATTTCATAAAGTAGGGCCTATACATGCATTTCTCAATACAGTTCACTATCATTTCGTATGAAAACAGTTTTGGCGCGGTGTTGGATCAGTCAAACCGGTTGAGAAACACTGTTTTAGGGGGTTGTGCTGATTGAAATGCGTTAGGAAAGTAAGAGAAGGGAGGGTTGGTGGTGGGTTGAGCTAGTCTGCAAGCAGGAAGTGAAAATGAAAAACGAGAGGGAGGGAGAGAGCACGAGTAAAGAAGAAAATCAGATAAACCACACAAAGTGGTTGAAAGGCAGAATACATTATCATCACAAAATAAGCCCATCTATTTATACTGTGGTTCAGTTTGGAATCTAAAAAGGATCTCTGGGGAAAAATATCTTTTTAGGAGAGTAACACACCGTCTCTCGTTCTCTGCTCTCCCCACCCCCCCTCTCTCTCCCTGCCTGCCTCTCACTCGAGCTGAAGCTTTGCTGCTTGCAAAAGCAGCACAACTCTGCTTTGGTATCTCAGTATGGGGGATGGGCAGAGCCTAATGCAATGCAGAGCCTCTAGCATTGCTGGCCTACTCTGCCTGTGTCCTGTGAAGTAGGGAGATTCTCCCTGTCACTTTTTAACAGCGTGCTGAATCTGGGAAATGAATTTCTCCCCAGTGAAATGTATGTACATTTCATCTTACAGCAAAGAATATGCAAATAAAATAATTTATTGAAGCTGTTATATAGCGTTTCATATGTTTGATTTGGAGATCCAATATCTCTTTGTTAAATATTTGAAACCTTTGACGGTCAAAATGATGAGTGAGATTATCTATATCTTTATAAATATTTGGTGGAGTATAATACAAATATTGATGGCATAAATATAAATTATGATGTTATTTTATACAACAAATTAGCAGAGATAAAGGAATAAATTGTAAAAAGTTAATTATCAGAGCTATATATATATAATAAAAAAATGAATTTATAATACTATATTAATGAAATAACTATTTACTGTTACATTATCAAATCTTCATTTTATGCCTTCAGCAAATGCTTTTATCAAGTACTTATTTTTTATATTTTCTGTTTTCATTGCAAATTTAGTTAACCTTTAAGTAATTTTGTTATGTTTTGCCATATTGTTACAGTTTTCGTTCTTTTTAAATAAGTTTATAGGTTTTTTAAGTTTTAGATTTAGTTAAATAAGTACTTCAGGCTGAGAAATGTTGCCTTGGTAACTAGCTTAAATATATAGCTGAAAAGAGGCCTAAGTATTTTTTTTATTTTAGCTGACGATAATTTTATTTCAAGTAATGGAAATATTTTGCTATGGTTTTAGTTTTAGTTAACAACAACCCTTATTCAAGGTATATATTTGGCTGTATTAGTATTTCATGGGAATCAAACCCATGACCTTGGTGTTGCTAGCATCAAGATCTATCAGTTGAGCTACAAGAAAGACAATCGATACAAAACACAAATCAGTCTTGAACTGTGATATTTACTGTAAGTAGACATGTAGAAGATCCACATAGTGAATATTTAGATGGTACATCTTAACATTTGTTTATAGAGACAATAATGAATTCAATCCTATAACTTGTGCTAAATAGTGAAAATTTAATCGTTGTAGATTTTACGTTATCCTTCTCTAAATGGCATGAAATGATATCATCTGCTCCTTGCATAAAATTACTGAGACAGAATGAAATCTGGAAGACATAATGATTTTGCTGAGATTTCCAAGCGAAAAAATTAAAGCCAAACAAGCACGGCTTTCATCTGTCCTTGTTTGTCAACAGTTTTAATGAGGCAGAGTACAAAGCATGGCACATTTTCTGTGTAAACAAAACCATGTGTATTCAAACCCTTTCATGACCCTCAGTGCGCCAATAAGCCACATGTATACACTGCTGGTAAAGGCAGGAAACTGCTCAGCAGAGCCCTTCATTCAATCCCTTGTTCTCAGACACACCCCCACATGGGAATCCATAAAGTAGCAAGAGCAGACACAAGGAAGTTGGTCCTCAGCCAGCAGGTTGCTGGGCAGCCGTCACACACACAAAATTATACTCTGAAGTGTGCTAGGGAAGGAAGTACCACTCCAGAGAGCCATAGGAAACCATAAGTGGGGCATAATCGTGTGTTCGGCACACACTCATGACATTCATAACAATAAAAAATATATGTTCATGGTGACATCATTTGGCTGAGGAAAACCTCTGGAAACTCTGGCTTGAAGTTCAATTATTTGAGAAAAAAAAAATTATAAAAATAAACTTGTATGCATGCATGTGTATATATATATATATATATATATATATATATATTTATACATACATACACGCCATACTCTATATGCCATACGACTTACATAAACACATAGTATTGCCTACTTTTTCAAATTTTGAGGGAAACTTCCAAGGATTTTATGTGGCCTACAATGTATGTATAATATCTGAGGCAAATTCAACACTACAACCCTAACCCTAAGCAGAAAATTACACTATTTTTATTGCACCTTTGTTCTAAAATTTGCAACAATATGTGTCACTGTCAACTTTATTGTATTTTAATTTCTTTTGTTAACAGAATTCAAATATCATGAAATCATAGTCCTGAATAGAAGGAAACTGAGAAAAAGAACTAAATAAAGAAACACTTTACTATTTCTTTGACTGCAATAGCCTTACACCAAGTAGTTCCTGTCACACTGAAAATATCTAAACTTCTTTTATCACCCTAAATGATGCCTAGAGCAAATATAGCGCCAAGCTTGCACATACTCAGACCCTGTAAAGCAGAAACAGATTTCACACTGCCAACTCCATTCCCCGTCTGCCTCCTGTTTTTACCCTGCAGATTCGACTAAAATGTGGACTGGATTATCAACTGACATGGATAACGCATGCATTTCTAATGACACATACACCTTGGAATAGCGCAGTCCTGTTTGTGCACTCATTACAAGAATATTATAATCTTTACATTCTTTTTCAGCTATCTATAAACGTATATCGCAGCATATTTAGTTATATTTAAATGTTACTAAGTCATCTGACTGTCACAAGCGTTTTTAGAGTGCAATATAATGATCTTAATCCATTCCGCGTTTTCCCACAATTCTCAAACCGAGTGCGCTAAGAGGCGAAGCACGTCTTTCTTGTTCCCGGAATACTTCCGTGGCTCGCACAAGTATGTGTTAAGGTGACTGTTGTGGAGATTTATTCCTGAGGGATGCTCTGGCAGTTTCATACATAAGCTAAAAACATTACCAAAAAGACAAGTTCAACAAACACCGAGCACTATCTAACATAGTTGTCATGTCTCTCTTTCGTGTACAATGCATTCTTGTGTTCCTCCGCGAGTGAGAAGGCCTTTTTCAAGGTCCAGTCTACACATGATGAGAAAGGTGTTCCGGCTCGATAAAGGTTCTCTGCCACAAGTTCGCAAATTACGCGCCATGTATCAAGAGAGCGGGAAAGAAAACGTGTAAACGAAAAAACAAAACCAGAACCTTTATGTACTGTTTTACAAGGGTGTACCAAATAATAACAACCAGCAGCGTCAATTGATTCCCTTTTAAACACACACTGAAGCACGCCAGTAATTTGTTAGTTATTTTAGTGTCTCAATTGCCTTAATCTCTCTCTTTAATTCGGTCACAGAATTAAAATTCAGGCGACTGCAGTTTTTCAAAATTCAGTGATAAACGAGGAAAAACAGACTATATTGTGTGAACACATAGCCGTTATGATAGTGACCTCTAGTGGTGATACTCTCCACTGCACACACTCACTGATTAATAAGCTGCTCAGAGGAGGAAGTTAATCTGTTTACGCATCAAATCTTTCAAGCTTAAACACTACGAAACCCAAAACAATCATTCTTAGTTTCCTTCTATCAGTGCAACTCAAGCTGAAATAATGAGATTTAGTTGTACTGTGGACAAACAGTCCTTTGCTTAGATACAGAACAAAAATAAGTTTGTTGCAAAATAAGAATTATAGTGTATTAAAGTCACATCTGATAAAATGAATTGTGTAATTATTGCCTATGTAGAAAACATTTTGCAATGCATGTTTCTAAGACCACTGTTTTAAGTGTTTAAGACAATGATTTTATCCGTGTTACTGTAAAATTTCAATTGAAAAATATGTACAAATTTTGGTGTGGGGAACAAAAAAAAAAATTATTTTATTTGCTCATTTTTGGAATTCCAACATGCCTGCAATGTGTTTGAATGTGTGAAATACGACTTCTGCAAATTGCTTTTTTGTTTTTCTTTTATTTCAATCAATATAAAAATGGTTACAAGTCCATAACTTCATCCTCCACAGTTGTCCCAGTGGCCTCCATGTATTTCTCCTGTACTCTAAGAGTTCTGAAGCAAATGGTTAAGGACAATCAAAATTCAACAATGTGATTGCAGAAATGAACAGAAGTGTGTTAACAACAACAAAAACAGAAAACTAAACAGTATGATAAGGATACGTGCTGAACTGGAAATCTGCTCCAACTGCAGCAGACATCATGGCCTGCAGGTTCCTCTCCTCCAGGTCTCCAAAACAGTAGCCATTAGCTTTGTCCACAGTTCTCAGAACTTGAGTCATGCTTTCCTTATCCTGTAGAGAAATAACAATGGTCAAAAATCATGCCACACATCTGCATGCATTTCATTACAATTACAAAAGTGAGCACTAACCTGCACATTAAGAGGTACAAAAGACACCAAGCTGTAGTCCTGGATCACTTCAGCCAACTTCACATTCAGGTGGTGAAACTTTTTGAAGAAAGGGTCTGAGGAGAGATGCTCCACCAAATACGTCAAGTCCAGAACCTCAGTGTAGAAGTCTAGATTGAATGCTTATATATATAAAAAAAGAGTTGGTATTAAATTAAAGTACATCCACAAATCAGACATTTATGCATCAGTCTGGCCTATATCATCTTACCAAGTTTGCCATACTGCTCAATGAGGTCCATTTTTGACAGCACATTGACATGTGGCAATTCAACATGCAGCATGGTGGACAGGGACGTACACAGTACAGAGATGAACTTGGCCGGATCAGCACAATAATGGGAATCCACCAGATGCACTGCAGTCAGCTGCCAATATCAGATGAAATTAGATAGGAAATACATCTTAATAAATCACAATCACTCATCTGAGGTAGCTTCTTTGTCGTGTGGTGTTCCCCAGGGATCCATTTTAGCTCCTATTCTTTTTAAACTGTATATGCTCCCATTGGGTTCTATTTTTAGGAAGTATGGGCTGTCTTTCCATTGCTATGCAGACGACGCTCAAATCTGTCTGCCCTTAAAACAGAGTTAAAATGGTCTGGAAGCACTTATGTCTTGCCTGTCTGAGAGTAAAACTGAAATAATTGTCTTTGGTCCGTCGGATTCTCTTAGCACACCTAAAGTAAATCTTGGCGATTTAACCTCCTCTGTGAAGCCTTGGGTAAAAAATCTGGGTGTTATTTTTTTTTAAATCTGGGTTTAAAATTTGACAAACAGATAAATACAGTGATCAAATCCTGCTTTTGGACTGCAACTAGCTGTATTTTGGGATTAGTCAGTCAGCCCTATCCAGCTTGCAGATGCAGCTGCAAGGCTTTTAACGAGTACCAAAAAAACGGGATCATATTACACCAATTTTACATTCGTGTTAATTTTAAAATTCTTCTCTTAGTGTTTAAATCATTAAATGGTTTGGCTCCTGCTTATCTTTCAGATTTATTGACTGAACATAGGCCCCCTCTTGTCTCTCCGGTCGTCCAACCAGAGATTATTATGTATCCCAAAGTCAAAGCTGAAATGCAGGGGTGACCGCGCTTTCTCAGTAGCTGCCCTTAGATTGTGGGATGCTCTGCCTCTGTTTTAGATCCGCACCTTCACTATCTGTTTTTAAATCCATCTTGAAAACTTACCTTTTTGATTCTGCGTTTTAACAATGAGAACATTCTACTGTACTGTTTCTTTTTAGTAATTATTTTGTATTGTCTTATTGAAATGTTTTTATTGTGCAGCACATTGGTCAACCCATGGTTGTGTTAAATAGTGCTATATAAATAAAATTGACATTGACACAAGAGGAGTTCAAGAAATGTTCTCAACACCTACTTACCCTAAAATTCCACTTCGACAACTGTGCAAATATATTCTTCACCGAATTATGGTGAGTGTAAAGTTCTACCTGACCTGGGCAGTCAAAAAGAAAGTAGCAGTCGTGGTGGTACTTCAGCTTGCTCTCTAACCAGTCCAAATTTGCCTCTAAGTATTCCATAGAATAGATAAGGCCACCATTGGGGCCAAGTTTTAGACTGTCCATCACATCGCCCAGAGTGACGAGCTCGGATATGTCCACGGCACATGGATAGGGCAGCCCTTCATTGGCAGGATCCAGGTTCACAATGACCACCTTGCGCCCGAGGTGGCTGAGGAACTCTTGCATGCCCCGGCAGTAAGTGGTTTTACCTGAGCCAGGTGGACCAATCACAACCTGGCCAAAATGTAGAGCTGGTTTTGAAGGATTTGATGAGGTCATGATGAAGCAGGTTCACCACTATGCAACTGAAGAAACTAGACTACATCTAAAAGAGAGGAGAAAATAATGTATTTTTTTTCCTGTTAAAATACCTTTTTTATGTTGTATGAATGGAAGGAAAATAACAATCACTGAACAACATGAAGGTGAATTTTCATTGCATAAACTATGTCTTCAAGAGAGATTTTTATTAGTATACTTAAATGTAAATACTACAAAACAGATAACGTTACTGTAGATTTGCGCGGTCTGGGAATAGAGGCATCTATCAAACTCATTCAGATAGATAGGACAAAACTAGAATTAATGTATGTGTAAAACCAAATACATCTAATATCGTAAAACAAATACACATTTAGAAAAACACATACACAAACCTTTTGAAGTCAGTGAATTATTTCGCTGCAACATGACGCTATAAACGTGACGGAAACCGGATGTAGGGGATTTCAAAATAAAAGCCGAGAAAAACTGACTTGGCGTCTTTTCTTGGAGAATACATAAACTTTACAGAATTGTACTTTATAAATCGGAGGAAACTTTGTTTTTACCATGAAAATGTATTATTTAAAGGACAAAATGTGAGCTTTGTGGCTCCGAGCGCTGTGCACATTGTGATAGATTAATTCAAATAACAGTTTACTACAATAACGTAGATTTAATTATTAAACGTATAACACTAAATTCACTGCATACATAATTATTCGACAAAGGAATAATGTCTGCGTTATTGTGTTCAGATTTCCTCCTTTACTCTTACAATGTGTGCAGACAATCAAAAGGCCAACATTCATTATTATCCATCTTTATTTTACAATACAAAACATCTAAAAACCAAATATGAATGTACTGTGAGAGAACAGAAAATATCTAAAGATGCCATCTTTTGTATAGCAATATTCAGATTAGTCTCCATAACCATGAGGATGATAATCTGCTGGTGCAAAAACTAATCACATAGACTACAAACTAAAAGACCCCAAACAAGCACTCACATCAAATACATCCAGCATATGTACAGTAACCAAATCTGGACATTATATGCACTACTTCAAAAGTATCCAAAATATATGTTTTTTGAAGATTAATTAGTTCTGGCATTGAACACTTGCTTTGAAGAACAACACTGTACACACAGTTTGATGGGATACAAAACTATCCACCTGAGAATAGTCATACAGACAACTTGGGCAGGCTGAAGCGAGATTCTTTCATTGTCCGTAAGGAAATTCTGAATTAATAAATTCATGCTGGTCCTGTTCCTACCGATGAAACTCTTTCAAAGATTCCAGTACAAAACAGGTAACTTTGGTAAACGTTGAGGCAAGAACTACTCATCCAGGCTTTCATCCTGGCCTTCATCCAGGCCTTCATCCTCTTCATCCTCCTTCTTTGCGTCAACCTCGGCTGTGTCGGAGAACTCATGAAGGAGCACATACTCTCTGCTGCTGAAGCCAAACTTCAGCACATCCTTCTCTTTGAGCTCGTAGTAACGCTGAGGTTCTATTCGCTGATTGTTCAGGTAGGTTCCATTACCAGAACCCAGATCGATGATGTACGGCTTCACTCTCCTGCCCGTGGTGCCATCCGCCCGTGTGAACTCCACTAATCTGGGGATGATAAAAGTCAGAGACAAAAGTTAAATCATTAACACTTGAAATCAATGATATTTATTTACATTTTTAAAGTCGCAATGTAGTGAAAATAGCAACAATATCTTTTCTTCTGTACTGTGATGTACATTAACTTTCATATTATGGAAAAAAAATACTATGGATGTTAATTGCTACTGTAAATTATTTGGTTACCAACATATCAAAATATCTTCTTTTGTGATCAACAGAAGAAAGAAATCCATAGATGAGGAAGAGTAAATAATGACAGAATTATAATTTTTTAGGTGAACTATCTCCTTAACCATTTACTAAATATATTTTATTGTTGTTCTGACCTGTACTGAAAAACAGCATGTTGTTTGGAACATGAAGGGTGGTCGATAGGAATGTCTGCAATCTTCCTCTGTCGTCCAAGTAGATACGCACTCTGTCTGTGGATGTACATAACTGGAAGCGGCTCGTCATTCTTAAAAGGGTACAAACGCCATCTTCGTTTAGGGATCCTGGCCTCGGGAGGCTCATTATACTTGATCACCACCCCCCTGAATGTATTGGTATCTTCCACCAAGGCACCTGATAGTTCAAAGTTGGGCTTTTCCTTGTCCGCTGCAGGTGCAGAATCACCAGCGTTTTCACTGCCAAACTCATGCTCCTCATTACCACTGCCACTCTGAGCCTCCTGTCTGAGGCGATTCTCCCGCCGCTGTTCATTATGTCGTTCCCTCTCAGCCTGCTGTTGCTGTTGTATGTGGGCATCCCGTGCTCTTCCCCTATTTCTGTTCTGTTCTCTGTCTCGCTCTCTTTGCCGAGGCCGCTCTCCATCCCTTTTCATCCTGCGATCGTCTGAATCATCCCTTCTCTCACGATGCCGATGACTTTCAGATCCTCTGTGATCATCTTGCTCCTGTAGTGAAAAAAATCTCAATACACTCCACTTAGTACAGTACACCTTTTTAGTTGCTTTCAATAATAATAATTATTACTGAAAGCAATTATAACATTTTAATATTTAATTATATATATGCATGTATTTTAGAATATCTTAAAATGTCAATTTATACATGTCTAGTTAAAATATCTAGCATTTATAAATATTTAATTATAATGATATATCTGTAAAAAAAGTTATTTACAATATTTACTAAAACTACAAAGTTATCCTACAAAACTAAGACTATATGGAGACAATAACTAGCATTTTAACTCATGTTTTCTATTAAATAAAAATAATACACAAAATATGAATCATGTTGTATCATCTTGTTATCTTATGGCAAGTTAATGCGAGATCAACTTAATGAAGTTAAAACCTGTAATGAAAGTAAAACCTCAATTAATGTTGTTAAAAAATAAATAACGGCATTAAGAAAATTATATTATTTAAAGGACTGTGAGCGCATATATATATATATTGTGCTGTCAAACGATGTGCTGTCAAATGATTAATCGTATACAAAAAAAAAGTTTGCTTGCATAGTATGCGTGTGTTCGGTGTATACTTATTATGCATATATAAATACACACACATACAGTATTTATATTGAAAATATTTGTTTTTACATTCTATATTTATATTCATATAATTTAAATTATAGATAAATATATTTAATATATTAACAAAATTTTTCAGAAATATATACGCGTGTGTGTGTAATTATATATATATATATATATATATATATATATACATACACACACACACAATAAATATACACAGCACATATACATATACTATGTAAGCAAAAACTTTTTTGGATGCGATTAATCGTTTGATAGCACTAATATATATATATATATATATATATATATATAGTTGTAATGTAACTGTACAAAACATTTTGTAAAGAAAAAATATAATTTTGCTTAGTATATATCCTAAAATACCAAAGTATCAACAATTTAACCCACACAAAGCAGCAGCAATAATAATAATAATAATAATAATGCATTTCAATAACAATTAAATTAAATAATATGGCCTGCTATACATCCAAGAGTCAAATTATATTATAATGCAATTTTTTTAAAGCCCTTTAAAAACAGATTTCTTGTCAGGTTCATGAAATCGCGTAACTTGTTAGCTTTGGACAAGCTGATATGTATCAGTTTAACTCACCCGCTTTATCCTAATGTCAGTGCTGCGGTGTGGGCTTCTACTTCTCCGGGGTCGAGGTGACCTCTCCTGCTGTCTGCCCGACGAACGGTCTCTCCTCGCTGGCGACCTGTCCTTTCTTCTGACAGGTGATCTACAAATACAGTTCAGAAAGCATCTTGTATGAAACTACTGACTGCACTTGTTGATCATCCCCACATGCTGCAGTATTTTAATGGAATGTCCAGATTAAAAATATAGGAGCAATCTCTCTATTCGGCGGAGCTGTCATGAAGATAAACAGGCTGTGAGGTACAGGGCGCTCACCTGCTGTCTCGTCGTCTCGGTGGAGGGCTGCTGCTTCCTCGGCTGGAGCCTGAACTGGATCGGCGCTCCCGCGGAGGCCGCACCGGACTCACTTTTTCTTGCTTAATTTTTGTCTTTACATTCCGGACAGGAGATTCTCTGTGTCGTCTCCTGTTATCCATTGTGAAATTAAGGTTGCCTAATAGCTTCGTAAAAAGTAAGAGGCTTTCATACCAAATGGAAGGATGAAAACAGATTCAAACCGCATTTACGAAACTTCCATGAACACTTCCGGTTCGAAGCTTGTACGCTGAAGAAATGTGCCCCTCCTTTTTAGAAAACAACAAAACTAAATTAAGTTCCGCTTTCTTTAGAGCTTCAGTATAAACATTTTAATAGTGTTTATATATAAACGAAACAAGAGAAATATGAATAATTTACATGCTACAATTTTAACAGGTTAAATAATATAAATAGCAAAATAAAATGGAAAAGGGGGAATTAAAAAATAAAAAAAGTGTTTGAGCACAATAATAAAAAAACAAAAGTAAAAAAAAAAAACAAAAAAAACAGTAAAATGTGCACATTGACTTCAAAATCATATTACATGATTTCATTAATAGCTTTTTTACTTTAACAGCCTGCCACCCAGTGGCGAGTTCTGTCTCGTGTTTTAGAACATAAATATTAGAAAAATAGAACAATGTGTTTGTATGTAAATTCTTTTAAAATAATGATTATTTAATAATAATAATAATGCTTATTTTCTTCTCCCGATTAATTTGGTTCACTTTCATGGACTGACCTACGTGATGGGAAAGAGCGGTTGTCCTAGCAACAGGAAACAACAAAACGACACTTATGCAGCGTTACGCGGGTGCACGAATCATCCAAAGCGTTATACTAAAACATTCCTGTACATTTTCTTGATACTTCCACATTACAAGCATGATTCTCCCGACTGACTCCTTGCTGAAGTATGATTATCCGGTGTTGGTGAGCAAGAATACAGAGAGGAAGTCTCCAAGGGTAAGCACAGTTTTTGGATGTAACTTATAGAAACAACCGCAAAGTATTCCTTGTTGTTGTAATGAAGCCTGAACATTAGTTTTTCACATCTTGTCTCACATTTGACTCAGAGTCGACCTTTGAAAGTGAGTCCCCAACAGATGGTAGAGAGCGGCCCAGTCCCTCCTCCACCCAAACCCAAGAGCCCCTCAGCGGATGCCAGCAAAGAGCAAACCGAAGAGATCCTGAATGCCATTCTACCACCAAGGTAAAATAAGATACGAGGTTTATTAGTATATTAAACATTTTCTTTAACTGGGTGCGGATACTACCATAACAGTAATCACGTCTAAAAGTTTGGGGTCAGTAAGATTTTTGACTGACAGCTATAAAATTACAAAAGATTTCTAATGAACATAAATCCTGTTCTGAATGCTTATGTATCATGGCTTCCACACAAATAATAAGCAATGATAAAAATGTTTCCCCAAAACAAAATCTGCATATTAGAATGATTTCTGAAGGATCACGTGGCTCTAGTCATGACTGCTGAAAATTCAGCTTTGCCATCACAGGAATACATTTTGAAATGTAATAAAGTATAAAACGTCTGTTTTAAAATTGAAGTAATATATGTCACGATACTGTTTATATTTTAACCAAATAAACGCAGCTTTGGTGGGCATAAAATATTTTAAAAATATTTACCAACCTCAAACTTTTGAAAGATAGTATAAAAACTTTCAAATGGTTCTGTTACAGGGAATGGATGGAGGACAACCAGTTGTGGGTGCAGACCGTGTCCAGCGCTCCGTGCACACGCATGGACGTTATTCATTTGCAAGAACAGCTGGACAAAAGCCTGCAGGGAAGGCAGGCCAGACAGACGGGCATCTGCCCTGTGCGCAGGGAGCTCTACTCTCAGTGCTTTGGTAAAAATACACATATTAATGAAGTGTCATATTAATATCTGTTGAGATTCACATGGCATTCCCTGTTTCAAATGTCTCAGATGAGTTAATCAGACAGGTCACCATTAACTGTTCCGAGCGGGGCCTCCTGCTGCTGCAAGTTAGAGACGAGATTCGCATGACCATCGCTGCCTATCAAACACTGTATGAGAGCAGCGTGGCCTTTGGCATGAGGAAAGCACTTCAAGCAGAGCATGGAATGGCTGACATGGAGAACAAGGTCATTTGCAGCAAAATATTATTGAAAGCAATTATTCAATTTTTTTCTGACATTTTTTAATACATAAACTAAAATAATTTTAACATTATATATATTCTAAAATAATTTTACAATAATATATACAATTATACAGTCACTTTGTATGTGTATATATATATATATATATATATATATATATATATATATATATATATATATATATATATATACACATACAGTCACTTTGGATAAAGGCGTCTGCTAAATGACTAAATATAATGTATATACATATAATAAAAATTAAATCATAAAGTTTCTTTGGAAAAAAAATAAACCAAGCTACAAAACTAAACCTATGTAGTGACACTTACAGTAACTTGTATTTTACCTATTATTTTCTATAAAAAATAAATAAAAAATCATGTTCAACCTGTTGGATTAAGACAAGTTTATATGCGATTATCTTGCTCTTGTAACAGAAAACAAAAACTATTACATATACACACAAAATATATTTTGAACTTATGAAAGTCTGTGGTGTCCAATGCAACATTAGTCCTTTAAAGAAAGACCTGACAAGCACACATTAAATTACCATTTTCTGCTTGCTGAGATACAAACTGTTGGTAGATTTTAGAGTTGGAGGGTGAGAAGCAAGATTTGGAGAGATTGTTGAATGAGCAGAAGGCTAAATGTGAGGCCATTGAGAGACGGGAAGCAGAACGGCGGGAAATTGAGGAAAAGAAGCATGCCGAAGAGGTTCAGTTCCTCAAACGAACTAATCAGCAACTCAAGGTAAAGCAGAGATAATCATAACCATGATTTCTTATTATTTTTCAGACTCTTATGCAACCATTTATTTTTTAGGCACAACTGGAAGGCATAATTACCCTGAGGAATAAGGCCTAAATATTATTAGAATAATAATACACTTTAATACACCATTTTAATGAATAAAACATTTATTAAAGCATCTGTTCTGAGTATTTATTTATTTTTTCTTTCTCCAAACAAAAGCAAACGAACATATGTAGATACACAGGTTCATAATTCACATTTCAACACTGCATAATCACTGCGCTGAAAATGCAATGTACTGAAATTAATTAGCTATCAGACTGTAGTTCGAATGTTCAGGATGATGGCTGGTGCCACAGTATGAATAAAGTGCACTGGAACAATTGTATCAGAGATCAACCGAACCTTCACTTTTTCACAAATCACCGTGATTCCACACCAGATGTTCCAACCTAGCCACTGACATGGCTTTGGAAACAGGGATTGATGTTACTGGGTATCTGGCCAGGTATTATCGCTTAGCTCGTTTGCCTTTCTTGCCATCTAAGGGCATTTTTCTGTTCTTATTCTTGTTCTTCACATTGTGCGTTTCATAATAGCGGACCCCCACTTTCTTCACTTTCTGGGCACGCTCTAGTCTTCTTTTCTGTTGAGGTGAAGAAGTTCAACAGAGAGAAGGAGATAAGTTTGGTCTCAAATTTATGTGAGATGTCTGGAGTGAGAAATCAAGACGATTGAGCTGGGAGAATAGTGCATACCTCTTTAGATGTGAGTTTGGTATGCTGTGCAGGCCCCTCATCTTCAGCTTTCCTCTTTTTACCCAAATTCACAGCTGGAAACCAAAAAAGGGTGAGTGTCATTACTCAATTGTTTGAAGCACCAGACAACCCTAATCATTGACACAAGATTCTGTGGAATATTTAGTGTATTCAACTAGGTTTAACAGTATATTTTATATATTGTTGATATTGCAGTCAACATCAATAATTAATGTTATTGTCATTATTGTCAATATTTAAGTACTGTGAATATGCTGTTTGGGATGAGTAAGTTTTAAATAAACTAACACTTTTATTCAGTAAAGATGCATTAAATTAGTCCAAAGTGACAGTAAAGACATTTCTTTCCATTCATCAAAGAATCCTTAAAATGTATCACATTTTCCACAGAAATATTCAGCACGTTTTCAACATTAATAATAATAATAAATGTTTCTTGAGCACCAAATCAGCATATTAGAATTATTTTTTTCAAGGATCAAATGACACTGAAGACTGGAGCAATGACAGCTGAAAATCCAACTATGCCATCATATAAATTCAATTCAAAAATATATTCAAACAGAAAAGTCATTTTAAATGGCAATTATATTTCAGAGTATTACTGTTTTTACTGTATATTTGATCAAATCAAAGGAAGCCTTGGTGAGCAGAAGAGATTTTTTACATAAAAAAATGAAAACCCCAATGTATACAAGCATTTTCTTCAAAAATGCTTAAAAATGTAATAAAAAATATATAATAATAATAATAAGTGCTTTGTTGTACATTAAATACACAGTTGCAGAAACCATGTCTTTTGATACACAAACATTTGGCATTAACTTGAGTTAGTAGTACCTTTCCGTTGCAGATTCTTTGCATCATTCTGCTTTGCTGTGGTTTCAATGAACACCTTTTCAGACAGGCCCTTAGGAATTCTATAACAACATCAAGACAGCATTATAATATCAACAGATAAGAGCTAAACTGAAATGGGGTAAGCGTTAACCTTTACAGAATTATATCATAACTTTACTGATTATATATTAAAATAATTCTTTGTTTGTAGTTCATGTCTTGTATGGCTTTGTATATTTTTGATCTTGCTGTCTATGCTATAAAGTGTCCTGAAGGGCACCTATAAATAAAATATTACTATTATTATCCACATGAGCTTAAACAAACCGTATGGCGGAGAAGTGCTTTGACTTGGCACGATCAAGAAAATGCTTTAATTTGGCAATCTTCTCATCCATCTCTTTATTCACTTCACATGTGCTCTTCTTTTCTGCTTTGGTTGGGGAGTGAGAAACAGAGGATTCTTCTTCCTGTTGTTCACCAATCTGCTCTTCCACTTTTTCCTCATCCTCCTCATTTTCCTCATCTTGCTCATCTTCGTCTTCTGACCAGGAGGGATCCAGTATGTCAGGTATCTCAACAGGCACAAGGTCCTCCTCGCTGAACTCTGGAGCGACATTTATTTTGCCAAAGTTCTGCTTGACGTTGCTGAAGATTTTCTGCATCTCCTCCTTATTCTGTCTCAGCTTTTGATCTTCCTGCTGACTAGATGAGGCGCCATCCACACCCTGAGATTCAAGTGTGCTTCCCAGCTCTTCATTCTTGGTTTCCATCTCAGGCATTTCCAGCATCGGCTGAGCTTTGTTCTGAGTGGAAAGATCAAGTGTCAGTTTAAGACTATAAATGTTTAAAAGTGCATTAGTGTTTGCCAGTATAAATTCAAGTAATTTTGCTGGCCACAGTGAGTTAAGAGAGGATTTGTACCAAGTAATTCAATATGCATTAAGGACATTACATACAAACAAAGTCTTCCAAGGTCTTTTAAAACCACATAAAGCTCTAATTTTAGCAAAATATGCAACAGTGATGATCTTGGAAGACATTTTTGAATATTAAAGTGAAATTTCCAAAGACTAAGCTAATTGTTTGGCTAAAAGACACTAAACTTTGTAGGATATTAAGAACAAGTGTCCATTTACCTCTTCATCCATCTCGCCTCCCGGGGGCTTCACAAAAAAGGGGATGCGTCCCCTCTGCCAATCATTCAAAACCATTTTAGACACAGTAGACAGATCTGGCTCTCCACCCTGTATAAGTGGAACAACACAAAATACCAATCATTACAGCACCAACATGTACAGTAGACAGTCTTGGACAGAGATAAAGATGTGAACTAAAAAATACAATCTCATTTTGCACTAAATCTTAGTGGTTTTGGCATTAGAGTATTGTAAATTGGCTATCCGAAGTTAAAATTAAATGTTTTCCACAGGCTTAAAGTAAGCAAACTGTCACATCTCAATCGGACACTTGAGTAGAAAGAATAAACACATGTGCCACGAGGCCCAAACTGACAGTTCATTTTATCAGATTCTCCACAATCAGGCCAGACCTTGAGCAGCTTTCCGGTGCGAAAGGCGAGCTTTTCCAAGAAATCCTCAGCAGAGCTCCAGGACGGAATGCGGTATGTCTTCTGAATGTACTCTGCTTTAGACCTCTCCAGCACCGCTCCGATGTGATCCTCTGGAGTTCGGATCTTCTCCACTTGAACCTAAATGCAACAGATACAATGTGAGTGGATGAAGCTGCTGGGATTGCCAATGTGAACGGTTGATTTGAGAGTCAAGGTCATCGTACCACTCCCTTCAGCACAATGTCAGTCTCGCTGTCGTCAGAGGGATAGACGACGCCAGGACAGTCGATGAGGAAAATGCGTCTCATTAGTGTGATATACTGCCAGACCTGTCAGAAAAAAAGAGAGAAAGAAAACAGTTGGTTATGGCTTTAAAGTTGAGCTTGAGCCATCTGACAGAAAGTCCACAGATTCATCCATGACCTCCATTTAAGAAACCACAAGACCGAAAACATTTCAATATAACGAACTGCTTTTAAATATACGCAATTTATAAGAACTTTCGACAAGTTAGCAAGCAGTCAATTAACTTTTAAGTTTATAAAACTAAAACTAAATTGATTGTTTATGAATGTTGCTGACTGGCCAAAGTCCTAAACAGTGATTCAGGCAAACCCAACATTTCAACATAAGAAAACTAGTTGACAAAGCACAACAATTTATTAAGCTATTAAAATCAAATCAAACCTATCTCTCTCATAATCGAACTAGAAAGACTGTTGTAAAAAGAAAGGAAAATAGAAGACATAAATGTCTACTAACTGAAGAATCCCTCAAATCAGGGCACACTGGGGAAATTTTAAATGAAACAATTTATCATTTAAAACATAAACAGAAGAGCGTGGAAGTCCAGATTTGTTTAGAATTTGATTTCAATCTGGCGTCCGTCAGTAATGTTTTTCCTTTGCCTTGCACTTTCACTCACTCTCTGAAAACCATTTCTCAGTTCCTTGTTTGTAAAATAGGAGGAAAAATTTGACAACATAAGAAAGTAACTTCACACAAAAACATGAATACACAAAAGTTGCAGCCAAAACCAAAATGCTGGAAACTTAAGCTGTCCAAAATGTTACCACATGTCAAGATCTGGCAGGTAACCTTACACTCACCAAAAAAAAAAAAAAAAAAATCGGAATCATTTAATGTCACGTTCAAGAGAAATCACTCGATCATATGATGCTCAGGGTCAGTACACAAGTATGTTATTGTTAAAAGCTCATCAAAAATGATAACTTTTGAACAGAAAAAGGCTTGAAATACAGTGTAATGGGTTATTATTAATAGTGCTTTTTAGGCATTTATTTGGCCTCGGGCAACATTCATATACACTATTTGGAAAATAGCAGCATGAGCATCGTGTTAAACTTTTTCCCCGTGTCCATAGGGGGAAAAAGTCACTCAAATTTGGAATGGCATTAGAGTATGCAAACTAATCATAGACTTTTCATTTTTGGGCAAACCACGCCTTTGAGAAAAAAACAAATTAGCACCAAACAGAGACAAAGGCATGTGATTGTTACAGAAATTTAAGAAAAAACCTGCCTTATCTCCTCCTTCAGTATGACTATACAACAAATAATTATAATTATTATATCAAATTACTTTATTATTTTTATTATTGAAAAATATTATTTTATATTATTCAAATATGAACAAATCAAAGAAATATTACTATAGCAAGAATATTATTGTACTGTAAAAGAATGCTAATTTTATATTATGTTATAGAACAAGTAGAATTACAAATACAAAATGCATCAATTTCTTTTTTTCAGGTTTTGTTCTCAGAATTCACATGGATCCTTATTTTCTGGTAGGAAAATACAGAAATCCTTATGTTGAAATCACATCCCTGAGATGGAAAGAAAAAGCTTCTGAGGTCTTACCTTTGTCTCACCAGCAAGGGGTGCCACGTTACAGACTTTTTTGGACCGCAGGGTATTGATAACAGAGCTCTTTCCAACATTGGGGTAACCAATGAAGCCAACGCTGATCTGTTTTTTATCTGAGTGGAGCTGAGCAAAAATCAATATGGACATGTTAATACTAAGCAAACGTCATTTTGAAAAGCAGCAATTAAACAAGAAACACACACATATTGTCAAGTCCTCTGATATAATGTCAATTTCATGGTATTGAGGTCAGGGAAACAAGACGATCTTGGATCAGTCTTTCTCCCAATAATTTGCACACATTCCCTCTCACATTTCATTATACACTATTAAAAAGGTGGCCCAAGAAATAAAGACTTGATAGACAACCTACAAAGACCTCTTAAATGTCATTGCACCTGCAGATTTATTTTGCACCGCTGTTTTCTAACTCCTGAAAGAGTGTCCTGTCATATAAACCTCAACAAAATTTATGTTACGTAAGCCCTCTCTCCTTTTTAGTATTTCCAATTTTTTGTTTACGGCTGTGCTCCCAAAAATAGCTACGAGGCAGATGTGAAGACAGGACAGGAGCCCAATAGCATGGGAGGGTGGGGTGCATCTGGTACCCAACCAAACCACTACTCTGTACATCTGTTGCCATTACGGACCAAAAAACAGACCGACCTTGTCCTAAAACTTGAGTAGATAAACGACGTGGATCGAAACTGTTGTGCATTTAAAACCCGTTGCCCCGTGGTTTACAAGGCACCATAATGTGTATAAGCATTAAAAATACACTGTAAATGTTTAAAGCCTCACCTTGCCAAACTGCCGCAGAAGCTGGATAAGGGAGCCCTTGCCGAAGGAATTGGTAAGGCTGGCGTGAAAGGCCATAGTGGGGTATTCCTGGGAAAGAATTGCAACCCAGCGTTTCTACAACATAGACAAGAATAAGCAAGAATGAAAAACAGTTCACATATAGAAAAATAAGTGTAGCATCATCCTAAATGCTAAGCAACAACATTATTCATAAACATTCCAATGAATGATTTATAAAATGCCTGCATGCTCAAAAAAATTAAAATAAATAAAGCATCCCTCTAAATAAATCCCATTTCATCGTAAATTCAAGAGCAATGTGAACATATAAACATACAAATTCTATATAATACCTACCACTATGGATACAAATGTTTTGGAACAGATCTTAATTATTTAACTCGGGCATTTCTATTACTATAAAATTATTTCTGTCATGACAACTCTTGGAAGGATTGGCATGGTAATGTACATGACATTGTTAATGTATTTGGTCTTGGCAGAGCTGCAGCAGAACAAGTACCGAGACTTGCTACTGCCAATACATCCACAACATGCTGCTGTGAGCATGTAAGAAATACTGCTGCTGCAAATATAACATACATGAAATAACCTCCATACAGCATACATGAATCACCTTGTAGCAGATCTATACAGGTGGAGCTGGGGAAGGTGGAGGGTGTCTGAAGCACGCTGCAAACTTCTACAGCAAGCACTAGTCATATATTTGAATATTAACGATACAGGAAAGAGCCAATCAGCTGTGCCATGTGATAATGATGTCATTAGGTCAGATTGAGTAAGACCTATCGGACTGTGCCATCTAGAGTTTCATGCCAGAACTCTGTATAAAATTAAGCATCTACATTTGCATTCTGTACATAATGCAGTCTACATTTACAAACATTAGTGGAAAAAATGGCCCATTTAGCTCAGTGACTTCAAGTGTGCCATCTTTGCAATAAGTCATTGGCATAGACTTCCATAGTATTGGAGTAAAACACTATGGAAGTTAATTGGGAACATCAACAGTTTGTTTACCAACATTCTTCAAAATATCTTTTGTGTTTAACAGAAGAGCAAAATTCATTCAGGTTTGGAACAACATGAGGGTGGACATAATGTGTCTATTTATTTTTCCTACTTATGATGTTTTCTTAATCGATGTTGAGTTATTTTAATTTTAATTACTGGTAAGTGAGCACAAAAAAATTGTGCATATGTTCTTCAGTTGGCATACATATAACTTATGTCAGTTTTTGCCTTTAGCAACCCCAATTTGATCCTTTTGACGTAGGATGAATTCATGGAATTTATGGATCTATTAAATCGTTTTTGTTAAGAGAGAACAGATAAAAGGGCACAAGCTGCCCAACAAGAGATAAGTGATTCCCTTTCAACAACAAAACTAATGGGTTTCCCAATCATTTGCCTGTTAGGTTTACAAAAGACCTCAGTCATATATCTGGAGGAGGTAGGCAAATGCTTTTTTGGCCTGAATGAAAAGGCCTGCAGCTTATAAACAGCTGGTGTAACTCCCTCATTCCTTGTTGTTGCATTTCAGAATCACCAATAACAAGAATTACAAACAAGAATTATAGATGTGAAAGACAGAAAAAACTATCTGTCAGGGAAGGAGCCTTTAACTGGTTAACTATTACAAGCCAAGATAAACATGCCTGTCTGTCAGTGAAACAAACTCCAGAGACGGTAGAAATTAATGTGCAACAGGACACATTGCAGACAGTGGCCTTGTTCCAGAAACCTAGTGAGATGCCTTGCTGTCTACTGCCTACATAGGTGGTTCCATACATCCTAACTGTTGTAGAACAACAAAAGTGGCCATTTTGGATCATTCTATAGAAACTTGCCAAGCTAACAACACAAAACTCTAGTTGTTCTTAATTAGATTGAGCAATTCATGCCATGTCATAATTCCTGTACCCATATATATTGGGTAAATAATCTTTTTTAATTAGGCTGAACTATTTTGTTAATATTTTTTGCCACTGACCGAATAAGCAGATTTATCAAGACTTCTGACATTTCTCTGAACCCAAACATAAATGGATTAACAGAGGCTGGTGTTAGCAAGTTGCTAAATTAATGTCTCAACAATAGTATAGTTATATCACAAACGTAACATTCAGTTTTGTAATGCTTACTTTTCTGAAACAAGACACTGAGTTTTGACAAGTGAAGGTATCTTACAAAGCTTCTGGAACAGTGTTCACTTCAATAGCATGCTTATGTCACATTATATAATACTGCCTACATAGGGAGCTCAACAGATTTTGGAACTGGTACTAGTATTAAACTTTCATTTCTTACCGTGACCCATGTGGGAATGAGGTCGCACTTATTGAGCACAAAGATGAGGTGTTTCCAAGGTTTCTCCTTCTTCAGGTAGGACTCAATGCTCTGGGATCGAGTGCCCATAGGATCCCGAGCATCTAGCACCTGGATAATGACGTCTGAAGAGTCGATCACCTGCACAAAGCATGGTTCATTTTAGGATGTGGGGTCAACTATGGTTTTTGTTAGAACTTTCAATGAGTAAGGTGTTGGGAGATGGTAATAACTACCTTATAAAGCTCGCCCCAGATCCTCTTTGACTGCCCCTTTTTGAAGATTTCCTCCCGAGCCTCGTCCCTGCAGTGACGAGAACATGAAATGGCTTTATGTCATGTCATGATATATAAGCCACGTTTGCTAGAAAAACAGGGCTTTAGCTTGTTTCTATAGTAAGTACAGAAATACATATTTTCATAATCTCTAGAAGGCACTCGCTCACTTGACTCCGCTGTCCTCAGACACCAAATCACGGTCTTTCTCAGCATTGTAGCTCTGAGCAGAGACCTCTGCCTTTTCAGCAAAGTCCTTCAGCTCTCCCGCAGACAAGGTGGGCCTCTTTCTTTGTGCCTTTGGGCCAAACGTGGTTTCAAATGTCTCTGTGTCCAGAATGTGCACCTTGGAGTTCTAGAAGAACCAGCAGACGATCAATTGACAAACAGATTTCATGAGAACTGTTTTATCCTCGTCATTATAGCTTTTTTTAGAATTTCTTTGATGAAGCATCTGATATTTCAGCTCTTGCAAGCATTTTTGTGACAGCTTTGTGCTACCAAGAGGAAAGAAGCCCCAGTGATTTATGGGAGAGCAGCGTGTACACATCTGCACATTATATAAGGCTTACAAAAGTGATTATAAAATTTTGTGCTACACGAAACAACGTGATTTCTTCTATAAAGCATATATTAATATGGCTTTATTCACATTGTGCATAAATCTATTTAGTTTCCTTATCTTGAAGATTGACTTTCTGTGTGATGGAGTGGTGAAATCAGTTTTTTTAGACAGTGTAGCCTGCACTTTACCTACTATAGTAAAGATTTAAGACTAAACACGATGCTAAGTGACATAATTCACACAATGAGGGTAAATCTGTGTATTTGGCCACAGCTCCAGAAAGTACAGCACAATGTAGAAACATGGGAAACTTTAAATCCGATCTGACTATTTAGACACATTCCCAAAAAAATCAGATGGTAATCTGCAGTTCTCAAACTAAATGCAGATGTGGTTTACATTAGGTTTGTAAACACCAGCTTTCACAAATTCTTGTGCATATATAGAATGTTGTACACAGTACTGTTCCAAAGCTTGTGGTCAGTATGTTTTTTTTTAAAGAAATTAATACTTATATTTATTAAGGATGCATTAAAATGATCAAAAGTGATTATTCAAAATAAATGTTGTTTATTAACATTCTATTCATCAAAGAACCCCCCCCCCCAGCTATGTCATCACAGGAATAAATTACAATTTTAGAAATAGAAAGAAATAGAAAAAGTTATTTGAAATTGTAATAGTATTTCATAATATTACAGTTTTTTTTTACAGAATTTTCGATTAAATAATTAAATAAATAGCCTTAAGAGCATAAGACACTTTAAAAAATACATTAAAAAATCTTAACTCTAAACTATTGAACACTTGTGTTCATAGAAGATAGGCTTTTACAAAAAAAAACCTAAACCAAAATTAGCTAATTTTAATAGTGTTAATATACAGAAAAATATGCTAAAATAAATAAAGTCATACAAAAGCCAAATAACAATGAACAAAACTTCTTACAGTTAAAGTCTATAACTGGACCAGGCCAAATTGCAATCTGTAATGACCTAAAAACAAAACAAAAGTGAAGCCATACCACTGTTGCAACAGAGGATGGAATAAAACAAGCAATTTACAGATCTTGTCAAAGCCAGTAACATTTCTCGTAAGAAATTGTACTTCTGGTAAGATTGCATTTCTTTGGAAAACAATTGACGTGGATGATAAAAAACCAACCTCATTTGAGTCTAACCACCACATCACAACATGTTCAAAATATTTCTGAGAAAGAGAAAAAAAATGTGCGCAAACAATGGGCATTATGGCACATGCTGGAGGAGCGGCTCAAACACCACAAATCAAAAAGAGAAGATGAAAATCAATAACTGACACAGTTTTGCCAGACCAAAAAAAACAAAAAACACAGCGAGTGTGTCACAGTCCTGAGACACAGAACAAAAGTAAATTGGGACGTTCCTTATGCAAAGGTTTTGCTCACACATGGAACAGTTTAAATGTTGAAGCAAATCAACAACATTTGCAGAAGGAACATGAAGAACAGAGCAAAACCTAACATTTTATTCTGAGCACATATTTTTTTGCTCTGTTCTTTACTACTGGCAGACAGCAGGCCCTTAGGTGCCAAAGAACAAGTTCTATCGCAGGTCAGGCAATGCCCTTTCTCCACCGTCAGACTAACAAAATAACTGTACTGTTATCATGCCACAACAATTGTTCTTACTGTGTTCTTGTGTTGTGAAAAAGCTGTTTTCTCATTTAAATACAAATGAGCAAAGCCAGTTGTTCACAGGAATTTGCCAGAAATGAGCAGCTGATGAATCAAATCAGAAAAGTACTTTGTGAAAGGGCAATTTTCCCGTTAGAGTCTAATGTCTGAGACATTTTTGCTTTAATTAGGCTATAATGTTTCTAATCAAATGACAACACACAGCATCATACTATGACACTTCTAAATTTGGAATGATCTACGCAGACAGATTTTTTTGTTTTTGTGTCTCATAAAAACAGCACACGTAGCGTCCCATTAACTAAAAGTATAATTTTAAGTCACTGAAACAAAATAAGGTGAAATAAAATATAAATATTAGATGAAAACCTTAAAAAACATGTCGCTTAAAATAAAAATGACTTAAATTAAAGAAAATATATTAAAGCGAAAAAGAAAAAGAGTATAAAAATGACAAAACCACCTAACAAAATTTAAAAGGAAAACTGAAAAATTTTAAATAAAGGAAAATTTAAATATTAATCAACACTTATAGTAAAGAAATGTTATATACTCATGTAAAGTTAGATGTTACCACGTTGCTAACGTTATATTATAATACTCGAATACACATAAAAATGCATTAAACTGATTTAATTCATTTTTTATTTATACTTTCTGGTTGTAAGTGAATTATAAATAACCTTAGTATTCACAATACTACTTTTTACTGGATTGCCAGCTCTGAAAAACAGCAAACAAAACTGCACGCAAGCAATGAGCCTACCTGTCTTCTCACATCACGCCACAGGATTTTTGTATAAAAACAGCATGTATGTGTAACTTGAGTTTATACTCACATGTGCTTTTATTCGGTCATGCAGCAAGGACATTGGTAGTTTGCTCTGTTTCATCACTACTCGGTACGGATCTTTCTTTACCGCGTTCATCTCTTCCTGGAATTTCTGTAAGGATGACTGCTTGATAACACGTGTATTGGCTGCACAGGAAGCATATGGGAAAACCAAAGAAACTGATTATTCACATAATCAGACATATTTACATGCAATATGAATTTTGAATGGTGTGACCACAGAATAAGTGGTCTATAATATTACTTGGAAAAGATGGCAAGACTAATTAAAACAAACAAACAAAAAAAACCTGCATTGCTCTTACCAAACCACTTGATGTTGGGCTCAACTCTGGCCACAGTTCCTGGAGCAACTGTGCTCTGGTACTGCAAGGGCTTGATCACCTTACCTCGATTGTTACTGAGGGCATATGAATAAAAAAAAATCTGTTTCATTATAATTTAAAATGTTTAATTGGGATTTGTATTTATTTAAAATAAATAAGCTCTATGATTAGTGTTTAATGCATATTATTTTTTTTCATTCAATTCTGTTTGCTTGTGTTCATTTGGTGAATTAAGCTCATTCTGATTCGTTATTTTGTAAATGACTTACCATCTCTGCTTCTGCCTGTACATATTCAAGCGTTTGATGGTGGCACGGTCCCTCATGTTGTTCCCTCCAGCTCCCTTAACCCGGTCTGTGGGATAGAGGATGTTAAAAGAGATGAACATTGTTATACACAGGGACATAGTGCAATTTACAATAATTTATATACACTTCATAAATGTGACAGATCGTTAAATCAAAGCACAAGGGCCATGATTAACAGAAGAGTCCCTTGTGTCAATTCCAACGTCCAACAATTATAATTGAGGTAAAAAAAAAAAAGTTGTGTTTACCAAGACCGCATTTAAATGATCATAATACAGTAAAATGGTAATAATATGAAACAATATTGTGAATATAATTTAGAATAACTTTTCTATTTAAATATATTTTAAAATGTGATGGCAACTTGAATTACAAATCACTTTAATGCTAAATTGGTGCTCAAGAAACGTTTTTATTATTTTTTAATATCGATGTTTAAAACACCTGTGTTGCTTAATATGATGCTTTTTCAGGAGTCTTTAACAAAGTTCAACAGCACAGCATTTATTTATAATACCATTTTTGTAACACTGCAAATGTCTGTCACTTTTGATCAATATATGTCCTTGTTGAATAAGATAAAAATCAGTCTGACCCCAAACTTGAACAGTAGTGTACAACTTGTAGCATTTGGCCGTAAATAACCCTTCATTACATTCAAAATATTTCAACTTTGGACCACATCTTGAGATGCAAAACATTTTAAAGAGAAATACTGCTTTTTATTTAAAAAGTAGTTTATTATGAGCAATGTATGAAATGAATCGGTCTGGATCAAAATGGCACTAATAGACAACAAACAAATATGTAGTATATTTAAAATATGACATCTATTGTAAGTGACAGACTGACAATTTCAGACTAAGTCATTGTAAGTATTTGGCATAAACGCACAACACGGGGCGTGCTTTTATGCTCTCATAATGGTGAAAAACTTCTCCCTGAAAGCAGAGAGCAAATACTGTCCTTTAAAAATAAAGATAATTTCTAAACATTTCTGAAAAACATTCAAACATTGTGGGAGCAATCTAGAACAAGTTTGTAATTCATTGATTCTTGAACACGTATAAATGCTATGTACAACCCGGCAATTTGGTACCCAGACACGACTGACAATACAAGTGTCAGCAGCCTCTAGTTAATGGGACACCTGGAGGCTACACGAAAATCAACTAATAACCCTGTAAACATTGAAGAAAGCTGCTCTACCAACAGGCAACGGTGAAAACATGACTACAGAACGTCTCATATATTCCTGAAAAATAGCTCGCTAATGCTTTAGCTGGCTAGCAGTTCACAGCCAGACCAGCGGTTTATTCAATCTTACCGGGATTACTGCTGGAGTTTGAGGGATTTATGGAGCTTTTTCCCTTGAATTTTGGCTTGACCATTGTGACCGCTTACTCCGGGACAGTCCAAATACTGTAAATAAAGAATTATAACTGAGTTTTAGTCCACTGTAGAGTTCCACGTGTTACAATAAACTACAGAAACCCGGAAATACGTCATCATTCAAGAGACGACTTTTTTTTTCTTCGTTTACCATCAAACCTGAGCAAATTTGTTCGTAGGTTCTCAGAAATTAAATCTGAGTTAGTAACGAGAATCTACAAAGCCAAAATTCAATTTACCCACATTTATGTCAGTGTACACTAATAAACCGGTCTTATAAGTTATAAAATTATAAAATAATAAACTTATTTCAAACAACATTAAACAGATTTTAAAATTATGTAGTTTCATAACCTTATAACAAATTAACTGATTAACTAAATTGAATATTTGTACTTTTAAAATGGCCGATTAACACAGCAGAACCATTCAAATGAAACCCACAGATTAAATGAGACATGGGACAAAACATGTCCAGCAAATGTAACTGCTATTAGGTTTAAAAATAAAACATATTTTCAATTGTAAATGTTATGGGGATTAATAATAAAATGTATTTAACACAATTATCCCCTTCAATTTGATTTTATCATTACTATGTGAAATCTATGACACTTATTGTCTTCTCACTAGATCTAAAACAGTGTGTCCACAGAGAAGGGTTCAATCATTCATATGCTATAAAATGGATAAAAAGTTTTTTTAATGATGAAAAGCCTTATGAAAAGTAACACTTAATAAAGTCTCATATCAAAGCAAGGTTGTTTTTCAGTGATACATGCATGTTTCATAAGGTTTCAAATTTGTGTCCCCACTTTTTGTTAACACCGTCAGACATTTATTAAAATGTAATAAAATCAGGGAATATCAGGGGCAGCTGTCACTCTAAAGAACCCCCTCGCCACAATCCTTCTCCGTAGAGTACATCACTGTCAGACAGGCTCTGCTAAGTTTTATAGTTTTAGAATATTTTAAATCCTAATGTTAATATTTCCTGGTCACAACCATGATATGTCAACACCATCTTCCAATTTCTGAGGAAATTATTTGAAATATTTAGATATTTTTATTCTCCTGAAGCAGGTTCCATTAGCATCTAGCAACAACAGAAAAAACTAAATGAGTACTTCATGAACTCTATTTGTTTTGTGAAAGAAATGCCAAATTTGTCACCACCGTCAGATTTTGTGTTCCAATAATATATCAATATACTTAAATGTGACTCTTAAATAAAAGCTTTATGAACAATAACAAACTCACTGTTTGTTGTGTTTGTTTTAGTACAGTAATTGATTGGTCCAATGTATTTGATAGTTAAAAGTTACAAATTCAGGTTTTCGCCATCACCGTCAGATGTGTCACCTCCGTCAGATGAATATTTTGACAATAGTTCATTATGATATTTTATTTTTGTTGTGGAATTGTTGGTCACATGTGGAAGTGTAATCTGTTTGCTAACATGAGAATGTGTTTTGAAATGTTAAAAACATCTTGAATGCTGTTAAAGATAAAGTTGAAATTATATTACACAGTCCAAGGTAAAAAGCACATTTTGTTAAAAAATTTGAAAAGTTGGGAGGTTGCATCAAAGCATAGCTCAGTAGCTTAGTGCATATAAGATACATAAATGTAGCTTCAAAGTACAAAAGTTGTATTTTTTCAATTTCGCACCCTGCTTTGTCCCACTTCTCAAGAATCTTGATGTTGATAAAAGACACATATCATAAACAATTAACCATGTTTTAAATGGCCAATTCTTGTTTAATTTTCTGTTTATTTGTTCAATACATTTGAATCTGAAAATCAATTCGGTTGACTAAGCATTAAAATCTGCTTTAGCAATGTCTTCTTAGACCTGCAGCATCAATACAGTTATCGCCCCCATATTGTAACAGGACAATATATTTTTAATTTGGGAAACTCTTAGTTGCATTTTATTTCAGTATGACTTGATAATGCACACATTAAATTCATGCAGGACTCTGCATACCCAGAAGAGGGCATGCCGGGATAGTTGTTGCTTAAGTTGCATTGTCCTGTCCCATGTCTTTGCACTTCGACCAGAGTCAGAGTCCGTTCGCTACACTGAATGAAGACTTTGTCTTATGCTTTTAGACCAATTAAAGAGAGCTGCTTGAAATTTGACATTAAAACAAGATGTATGACTTACCTGTTTTCTTTCAGCACATGTTCTAGGCTACTATAAGTTTACATTTGACTCAAGTTAAAGGAAACAAATTGGAAAAAGGAACTATAAACATTGCATATTGTCAAAATAGAATTAAAGCAAACATTACACAGATGCATTAACAGTTTTCAGCTTGGACCAACAATACATGTTGCGTTGCCAGCCGGTGTATCGTGTAAACTTAAAACCTGCACAGAGCCTGTGTGGAATGCGTAGATAATGGCTTCTGGGGCAGCTCAGATAGTCAATGAGAACCAGGCATACCTTGTATAATACTAGTATTCTATAGACACATCACTGGAATCTTGAAAAATATCAGATTGTCTTTAATAGTTTGATGTTATTATAAATAAACTTGTCCTTTTTTCTGTTCTTTTTTTTATTCCAACATAATATATACACAATATTACAATTTTCCTACATTTCTTAGGAGAATGAAAACTCAGTACAATGAATGAAACTCAGTATAAGGAATATCTTCAGTTTCATAGTCTTGTGAGAGAAATGGAAACTTTTAACAGTTTAAACAGTTTAGTCTTTTTTTTTTTAGTCCAGTTGTTCGCCTTTACTCAGTTAAAATCAAATGTGTCAACATGATAAATATTTTCAGATTTAATTTGCTCTTTTAAGACCCTCATTTCTCTGACATCCAGCTTGCTTAAATAAGACGCTGTCATCACAAAAGAAGATGAGAGGCAAATAATCATGATTTCCTAAGACATTTTCTCAGAGGACTGTCTCTGAAAGGCTATTAAATTTGAACGGAGTTGTAAATTTTATATTTTGTTTCAAATCCTTTTATGAAAGCTCCAGACTCTTTGCTCATTTCTGTGATTGCTTGGTATAAGTCACAATAAAAACAATACTCTCCAAAATTAGACTGAATTCAAACATTGTTGTCTGTGAAAAACTGCTATCAAGGTTATTTGAAAATTGCTTATGTATAGTATTAATTAGAGCAATATAATTTGGCTTGAATATGGAAGCACTAGATTTTTAAAGAATATCTGGAGAAGGATTTGTAGAGACACATTTTTATTACAGAACCTTGTTGAGCTACATTTGATGTGCAATTGTACATTTGAAACATGGTTACATTTGCCAAATATCATCATCATAAAATAATATGTGAGTAAAATATTGTTCACGTTGCGTTGGGATGGTGACACTAAAAGTCAAGTGAGGACACCACAGTTTCAAGCTAAACACTAAATAACATGAACTCTTCTTAGAAGATATTAGAAGATATTGAACAATGCTATCCTAAAATAAAGGATTCAGCATGTATTATATTTTATTGAACAATTTAACAGCAGCTGCGAACAGGTGTGCTCCGACAATGGATGCCAGAGTGAGAGGTATTTTTAAGATGGCTTGCTGATAGGTCCACTGTGTTTCAGTCAGTGAGGGAGAATTTACTTGTTTGATTTTTCCGTCAAGATTAGGTAAAGTTGCAGGGTCATGATATCCTTTAGGTATTCACTTAATCTGCTCTCAGAACTGCCAGTAAACTGCCCGGCATCCACACTGGAGAAAGTAATGATGGATCGAGACCATAGCCTTGATTTGGATGGATTTTTTTTTTTTGGATTTACTGGATTTGGATGCGTCTGGCTGGTGGTGGGAAATGCACTAAGCAAGCTATTTGTTCAGGACCTTCATCATCTTTATCATTCTGGGGTTATAAATAACTCATGCTTCTTACGGTAATAAAAAAGAAATCTGAGATTTTCCTATTTACAAAAAGCAGAAAAGGAAAGTTAAAAAAAAAAAGTTGCCTCAAACATACATACTTATTTCTTCGTTAGAATGCTAAAATCGAATCAGTCTGACTATTCCTTACAGAAGAAGAGGTGAAGAATTGTGAAATATATGTTTATAAATGATTGCTAAAAAAATACAATTGGCTTAGTTTATATTATATTTAAGATTGATATTTATTTATTTACATTATAGTTTAAAATATTAATATATCCCTTTAGGTATTAAGAGTTGCAATTATATTGTAAGTATGCAATGATATTGCACTCTTAATAATGTTTTTATATATTTTTTATATATAACATAATATGTACTATGCAAGACATATTTAATAATATGAGTAACAGTATGCTTGCTTAAGAAGTTTTACTTGGTAATGAAGCTTTCATTGCACACATATAAATACAAGAACAAAAGTAAATAAATTAAAATAAAAATGTAATTCTGAAAACATTTACCCCCGGTTTCACAGACAAGGCTTAAGACTAGTCCCAGACTAAAGTGTAAGTCTGAGTTGTTTTAACTGAAAGAAACTGATCTTAAAATATATCAGTGCCTTTGTTTTGTCTCAAGATGCACACCAGAATTAGTTTTTTCTAAGGCATGTTAATAAAAATTACTTAAATTTCCTAATTGAACAATGGCCTAATCCTGACACAGTCTAAACCCTGTCTGTGAAACCAGGCCATTAAGACACTGGTTATGTCAGAATAGACATATAAAAGCTATTTTGGTTAATAATAATACAAATAAATAAGAGTGGAAATAAATAGGAGTGAAATAATATATTTATTGAAAATTAATGTTTACATTATTTATATTATAATAAATATCCATATTATTTAATTTATATTATAACATTTACATTCATATTACTGATATCTCATACATGTAATATCACTGCATTCATATTATCTGTTAACATTATATGAATACATTTAGTTTTTGATTAATGTTCTTTAAATATGATAAACCCTATATAAGTTAACATTTAGTGTTTGTGTAAAACCGATGTTCAAAGTCAGCTTTAAAAATGTGTTAAAGATGAAAATGTGTCACATAATCATCTGTAGTGCAGATATGGACCTCCAGCTCCAGAGGTACCTTTCAACAGTCAGTCATGATGGCCTACGGCCTCATTACCCCTTCTGCACTGAGCAAATTATAGCTGAGTCACTGGTAAATGATACAAGATTAAAGCTTAAAAAAAAGAATTGAAAGCAGACAGTTTGTCCTTTTAAAAGACCAAATGCTATCAATTATTCTCATCAGCAAAGGGAAGTACAGATAAAGCTATACTTAAACCAGGATTTAGGCTAAACAGGTCATTTCACCATCAAGTTAAATACCCTATTGGCAACACTTGACTACTGGCAAAACAGGGAGGAAAAACACTAACAGACCAAAGGCAAAAACAGTTGCTCTCTTATGCGTAAGCAAAAGAATGAAAGTGTAGACCTTACATTTACGTTTTATTCATTTATTTCAAGAACGTGGGAATGGAATGTTTGAGCATTAATACAGGAAGTTATATTCTCCCTATCCACAGTTCTCACACCAATGACAGGCAGTTACCACTGAAGTCATTACAAAAGCCAAAATCGTTGTTTTCTTGACATTCAAAGACATTCGGCAGTTTGATTGAAACAGCTTTCGAAGCAAAAAGCCAGAGGCTGATTTTTTGTATCAGTGTAGTGAATTTTATTGGCAAACGTGGAAATGCAATATGACCATGATCTGTTTCTCAACAAGTGACCTCACAATTCATTCCAGATAATCACGGAGGCTTTCTAGAGATTTCTAATAACATTGTTTAGTAACGGTAAACCTTTTTGCAGTACAGTAGTTATTATATTAACAGCTTCATAAGAAAAAAAATCTAAACATTAGGTAAACATGTCTTTCTGAATGTACCCTGATTTCTAAATGTAAAAAATTATGTCACAAACAAATAATATATGTGGTGATGCGAGTCAGAACAGGAAGTTTGTTTTCTCGAATTTATGAATGTAAACACTGAAATCTTTCATCTGTTAGTAAGCGTAGCATATCGTTTTAACCAAATTAAGGGCTTCTGGTTAAACAAAAAGTATCCCAAATTCACAATGATCTTTTATAAACATTAGGCTGTTTCCCCCTCAACGTTCTTTGGTCAGACCGTAATATGCTGCGGTAGAAATCATAAACATTTTTTTGACGGAAAACATTCAAGATTCTCTTTGTCACTAGACAAATTCCAGATGCAGAAGATGCTACAGGCTAAAAGGTACATGCCTCTTTCGAATCGAAACCTCGCCGAGGAATAATCAAAACATACCTCATCATGACAGATATTCCTTTAACAGTCACATCCAGTTGAATTGCTGTGTCTTATGATTTCATATGTGCATCTCTGGATAATATTTCAGCAAGACACATTAGTCATCTTTATCGGACAGCAATGTATAGCTAGCATGACACACTGCAGGCTTCTAATGAAATAAAATATTTTTTTATGTTGTCAGTGCCGCCATTTCTTAAAACACATACTTTTTTTCAAATGTATTAGAGTCAATCCTACATACAGCACCTTTAAAAGTTCAAGGCAACCAGCTTCAGCAGATTTTTGTGTTTTCTCAAGTAAATGTTTAGGAAATTTCTCTACTTTTTGTTGTATAAGCTTAAAACAAGAAGTTGAGAAAACTCAAAAATCTGCTGAAGCTGGTTGCCTTAAACTTTTAAGTTTGCCCAAATTCTTTTTTTTTTTTTTTTTTTACAGTGAACTAAATTAGTTGTTGCAATTTAGCAGACTTTAAGTATACCAGTTTAGTATAACAAAAGTACAATTGCAGGGTATTTTTAGGGTGGGTCCCACAAAAAAAGTGATTCTTTTGCTTGTTTATTTATTTTACAAAATGTATCTAACATTACTTTAACAATGAAAATGAAAATAAATAGCTTCTAGTTAACATTTAAATCATTTAGTGTAATGACAGTATAAAGGCCAAAATTTATTTTCACTTTATTTCATGTATAAAATATCACACGGGGATAATCTGGGGGTTCTGAGCATGAAAAATAAAATCAATTTACAGAACAAGTGAATAATCGATGCATATAGGCACATCTGAGCCAGGACTGTGGCTTGTGTGTGGTGCTACATTCCTCTAATGTGTTTATCCTCTGTTAAGTTACTCCTTGAAGCTTCCACTTGTTTAGCTCTCTGCTCCCTGTAGCCTCAGCTTTCACACCACATAAATCACAGTGCAGCATTATCTTCTGGCAGCCGTTAATGGCGATAATGCCAGGAGCATGCTCCTCAAACCACCAGTGTTTATGAGCACCCCTCTGCCATATGTACTTCACCATTTAGCTGAAGACAAGGAAGTAACATGCTTAATTTTTTGATCCTTAAAATTGGAATAGTGTGTGATGAACCCATTGAACTTTGCTGTACTTCTTTTTGGCCCTTTCGGTGGGCCTCTTCATACTGTGTGTCAGCACTGTGTCTGTTTTGAGAAGATCAGCCAGAAGCTCTTCTACTTGTTTCATAGCAATAGACAGGAAAACATCTATCTGTAATCCTGCTAGCCAGGAGCTTAAAAGCGATCCGAAAAGTGTGTGGGGGGCGGCGGGAACACACAATATAAACTTGGGTTTATAGTGAAGCCAAGCTTTTATAAGCTTAGCAGGAATTTTAAAGCTTTGCTCAATGTGTATTAATTGAAGTTACTTTTACATGCCTAAAATTTATAGATATAACTGTTCAATTACGCGAAAAAGCTACATTTTTGCTTAATATTCAGTTTACTTTGCTAGACTTGCAGTACAAAAGTGCACTATACCGTTTTGCAATCTAACAGTATAATGAGCTGTTTTAAGCAGCTAAAAATAACTGGAAGCCGGAAGCCTCGCACATTCAAGTTACAAATGGCTGCATTTCCACTCCTATGTTAAAATTATAATGAATATCAGGCCTGAATGCAAAAAAGGACCAACCTGATCTCATAAAAAGGTAACTACATTATGAGGTGGGGATTTTCAAATGAATTCATCATTCCACTCCGTAAAACACACAGTTGAACGCACATAGACATTCTACTGACCAAGAACAAGGATGGATGAGTTCAGGTGTGTGTGCACTGATTTTAGGCTAGTTTTCCCTTCTTTATCAGTTTCTGTTTGTCTAAAACCATGAATGAACTAAAATATATATTGTATAACAGTTACTTCTCATAGAAGGCAAGTGAATTAGCTATCCCATGCTATTTCAGCATTATTAAAAATAGAAATGTACTGGAACACTGTCAAATTTGCAGTGTAGTCCCATTAGTGTAGTGCCAGTTTACATATTATAGTCTGTTCAGAAAGTGTGACTTTGCAGCCCTTAGTTGGCACAGCTATTGATATTCTGGTGAGAAATATCTCCAAAAAATTGTAATAATATTTTGAAAATATTAAAAAAATATTTTTTCATCAAAACCTGCGTTAATCTGAAGTGTAACGCAAAAATGGCTTTCCACCCACAATATCAGTTTCATGAACCTCTAGCGCTGCCAGACCAAGTCTGTTTTAAGTCTAGCCAAAACAAACAAGCTCTTCCAGCTCGAAAAAGTAAGACAAGCTGTCATGAAGTTCTAGTCTCTCTTTGCATCACATTAGTGCATCTGGTTTACCGATGGTCCTCAGGTATTTGAAGGGGGTTGGGTGTACTTTGGATGATAAGGCATCAAATGATGAATTTTTGTGATCTTAAACAATAGCTAATTCAATTAGGCTACTCTAGCCAAAAGAAATCATGAAGATTTTGTATTATCTATTATTCATCACAATTCAGCAACATTTTGATTCAATGAAAAATCATCAGCTGTAGAAACGTCCTATTTACTTATAAAAAGCTCACATCACAGGGCAACCTGGCAGCCTGTGGGTCCAGTGGTTATCTTTTGCCCTTTAACATAGATAACGACAACAGTGCAGGCCATTTAGCTCTTAGTCATGGTCTTTCTGACTTCTGTGCTTCTGTTCTTTGTTCGATACCTGGACTGTAAAGTGTGACGTAGGCCCATCTCTCCAGAGGAAGTTACTCAGTAAAGATCAAAAGAAGGCACGCTACTATAATCCATTTTATCTCCTTGTAGGCATTCAGTTTCCACCCTTTCACTTAGTGGTTTGAGGGAAAAAAATCAGCTCACATAGAGCTTGAGAAAAAAATAGTTTTCTGGATGTTGATTGAGTGCATAATGTTCAAAATGTCCGAACTCTGTGAATTATAAACCGATGCTTTAAAAATTTTCAAAGGAACACATCTGTGGTCAGGTCAGTTCACTGGCTCTGCCTGTCTGGCCGAGGAAGAGCAGATTGAAAAGAACCACTAAATCAGGGAAAAGTTATATAATCTCATTCAACTGTAAGAAGTAAACTTTAGCTGTGTAATTGTGTTACAGAAGCACCATCGAATATAAGTAAGTTTCAAAATTAAATTTGTCATGGAAGAATTGTTGGCTATGCTAGGGAAATATTTTGAAGAATTGAGATCATTCAATTTCATTTACAACATCATTCCGAGAGACCAGAAGATCTCTATCCTGTTGTTTGGATGTTACAAAAGGTTTTTACTTCTCTTTCACAGGTCACTTTTGGATTACTTGGTCTGTCTGTTCATCACATTTTAAAATCATTTCTGTGGGCCAAAGGTATAACTTGGTGTACATTCAATCTCTACATCGAACTAAGTGAATATGTCTTCATGTATTTTGTCAAAGACTGCACCTCGTCAAAGTTTTTTGGTGCTTTCTCTTTTCCTTCCGCACACGTACACAAATACAAATGAATGTATTGATACAGGCCAAAAAGCATGTTATTTAAATATTGACTGTCAGCAAATAGTTTGTGTTTTATAGGACAACAGGGAAATTCGTTCAAAAAAAGTTATTTCTTAGAATTTCAGAGCAGTCAGCCAACTCTCCTCAGATTCCTCACCGCCATTGACTGTGAAATCAAATGACTTTTCCCGTTTCTCTTCTCTACTCTTTACTCAGGCCCATATCTGTTTGACATCAAACTGACCAGAGATGATTAGTGTTTGGGTCTGATGATGTTTATTCAGAAAATGGCCTTGACTTTTCAGCAGCTGTTTCCAAGAGAATCATATGTGGTTTGAGTAAATATGGGTCTATGACTCGTCATATGTCAGCCTCCAATCCTACCTTTAAATTCCTTTATGGCTGAAAGAACCATAGTGGAATTATTATTTTTTTAAGCCAGCCAGCATTTGTAAGGTGAATCACTACACACTCCTGTTTCATTGTTACATGTTGTTTGTGTGCCCTTAAAATTCAATGAAGTATATGCCAAATGTAATTACTAGGCTTCTTTGATCCTTGGCTTCAGCTGAAGAGTCTTCTGATGCATCTAGAATGCATGGTTCATCGATCCATCACACTCAATGTTCTCCTGCGATGTAAATTTACATGAGCTATGGATGCACTTTAGATAGAGTGTGTTAATACCCAGGTTTACTGAGGGCATGGGCCCTTCGTAACCACAATCAAGCAATATAACAGAGCATCTCCAAGGTGCTTCTGCTGCCTTCTAAGGTTGCACATTCATTTTCTCTTGTGTGTTTTCACACTACCTCTCCAGACACAGGTCATAATGACTAACCTGGATCAACCACAGTCAAAGCAAGGCGCCAGAGATTTGTTTTAATATCTAACACACATGACATGTTTACCCAGCACAGTCCAACAAAACAACGTTCTGTACTGCTGCTATATAATCTCATTCATTTAATGGTATCATTTAATCTGGTCATAAAAAGAGGAATTTAACTGGCTTATCATGTAAATCTGACAATATTTCTTATTCATTTCACATCTGAATGTTGTTTAAAATTTTGCTAAATGTTGAAACTTTATCCTCAGGAAATAAATTAGATTTTAAGATTTTCAGTGTGGATCTGTAGTTACAGTTTTTTTTCTTTTACCATCAGTGATGAGTAATCTTTCTTGATCAGCTCTGATGTTCAGAATAAAACACCAGTGAAACACTGATGTTTATTTTATGTTAAATAAAGATGCCAAAAAATGAACTCAAGGTTTATTGACTTTGATCAGATAAAGCATAATGAAATTCATGATAATTTTTTTCCCCAGAATATCGAAAAAGGATAGGTTTCCTAAAATTACTTACTTTACTTGAGTTAAAGATGTTTTGTTACATGTTGTGTTTTTTTTTTTTTTTTTTTTTATTTAATAAAAGTGAATGTGGTCCGGAGGCATACAGCTGCAGCAATGACAAAAAATACCATAAAACTATAGTCCAAATAAAACTAGTGTCCTATATTCCTGTTAAACCCACTAGCTGGAGTGCCCTATGATCTTCATCAGAGGGTACTCTTCCTATTCTTTAGCTTCTCCTACATTTCCCAGAATCCTTTGCATGAACGCTTTATGGCCCGATTACCTCCACCTGTGATTGGTTTGCTTGTTGAGGTTTGCCCATATAAACTCTGTATTTCCATTTAATCTTTGTGAAGTCCTCATTCTGTTAACATTGCATTTCAAAGTTCTGGTTTCTGAGGATTTTGCTCTCCTGCCTGTTCCTGGATTCCCTTGATTATTTGTTTAAAGGTGCCATAGAATGCATTGATACAGTATTTTTAAATTGTTCTCTGATATCTACACAGAAGGTATGTGGCTTAGGTAAGGGCAAAAAATCTCCAGAAACGATTTTACATGTCCATTTACAACCCTAGGATTTCTCCCTAGAATGAAACGGTCTGTTATTGGCTTATTTGGCAGGGTCATGAATAATAATGAGCTCTGCTCTGATTGGCTGTTTCACAGTGCTGCTCAATGTTGAGCTCTGCTCTGATTGGCTGTTTCACAGTACGGCTCATCAGCAAGAAGGAAGCACAGGGAGGAAAATATATATTTAAATACTTTCTCTGGCAGTTATATCGTCGGGTAATTATACTGTATATAAAACGCGGGCATCAGGGAGCCGTTATTAATATGCGAGGCTGCTTTTGAACGATCCATCGATCGCGTTATAGTTTCACTTCCAAGAGACGCGATCACACAAACTATGTTTACATTATGGAGCAACAGTACTTACCACACATTTCACAGGATCAGATGCTTGTCAGTGGTGCTCAGGATCTGTAAGTCATTCGCCATCATCCTCATCTCTCCTTACTGAGAGTGAAATCTTATGTACTGTCACAGGCTACCGCTAGCAAGGAGCTAACCATGTCCCTTTAGTGGCTCGCGTTATTTGCTTTCTGTGCCTTTCTGAATACAGACACCAACCCATCCCTGCACTTCACACCCCCTGCACGGCCTGGAACATAAAATTTATTTTGTTATTTTCGCTGTTGTCCGCGCTTGTTTATTTACAATACCTGCAGAGCTTCTGATGGCTTAGAACAAGGGCGGGTTTATGCAAATGTTGGGGGCGTAGTGATCCCGACTGTTGCGTCACAGTCGGTGTTATGTTCTGATTCGCCTGTTTTTCAGTGGTCTTTTTTAATCACGAGATTTACATATGAAGGAGAAAACTATGGTGTTTGAGGCTCACTGTATGTCATTTCCATGTACAGAACTGTTATTATTTAAATATGCCAGGGTAAAGACAGTTTTTCATTCTATGGCACCTTTAAGGTTTCCTGGACTCTCATGAATCACTGTGAATAAAAGACAGCATTTGGGTCTTCTTTCTAGTCTCAGAGCAGTGAATCATTACAATTATAACTATTCCATATGATATTCTTTATAAAGTACAGTGTAATTTAATTAGTTTTTTTATACTCAAAAATGTCCTCATTGTAGTATCTCTCAAATTTTATTTTCCACTTATACTGCATTTTTTTCCACATTCTATTTTGCATATTCAAAATGGTACCTCAAAAAACATTTGTGATTTTTTTTATTTTTTATATCTGGGCCTGTTCCTCACAGAACATCTTTTATGCTCCATAGAAGAAAAAAAGTCATTCAGGTATGTAACATGAGGGTAAATGAATGATGACAGAATTGACTTTGTGAACTATCCCTTGTTAAAATTTCAGATTGGTCAAGATGACCTGCAGTATTAATGGAGAGTATGAGAAATGCAGTATGAGAAAATGTTCTTAATTCGCAGCCAGCTTTCAGTGGAGATGACGTTTTCAGCCAAATATAACATTCAATCTGATTCATGCTCCAGGACCTGTAAATTAGAGTAAGGTCCCCCACGATCCTTTGATGAATGAGCCTTGCCATATAATGGCGTTCTCTAGCCGGGCAGGCATCTGCACAGGCACTCACACTGCCAAAACTGTCTTACTGCACTTCCTTCCATAAATTTAGCCTCTCATTTAGTTAAAACTGAGGTCACACCATTTTTTCCTGCCCATGCTTTGTGTCAAGCGAAATAAAATGTTAATGTTAAAAATTTGAATGTAAAGGCAAAAAGAGAAGGATAAGTTACATCACCATGGGGAAAGTCATCCCTGAATAATAGACTTGTGTCCTTGTTCTTTAGTTCAGCACTTTTTCAAACTTCCAATGAAGTGATATGAAAGTTAACTGCTGACAGAAAGTCATGTCTTGTACCTCATTACGGCGTCCATACTCTTTTGTGTGTTGAGTGAATGGGGCTTTTACCAGCACATCACCAACAGCCTAAGGAGATCATTTGGAACACAAACGCTCCAAATGTTCTCTGGTATGAATTAGCCTTGTATGTACTTCCCTATGACTCGTCTTTATTCAGAATGCATGCCAATACTTGTACCAACAATTGCCTTAGCAGACTGTGGTCAATTGCATGTGGTCAATAAAACGTTATTTTTTTTTTTCCTGATATAATTTTTTATCTACAAAACTGTAGAGAAAACATATGACATCTACATAGTGATCTGCTCGCAATAAAGGAACATCTTCATTACATTTTTCCTCATTCACATTCCAACTAAATATTTTCCTTCCTTTTCAGCTCTGCACCTAAGAAGCCATTCAGAGGAAAGCAAAATGAATCAGCCCTTGGAGGAGACTGAGCACTCATGACTATAAAGTACCTGTTAATTTTATTTGAACAGTGTGGCGTTTGAGTAAACAATGTTTCAGATCACCCTTTCCAGGGTGGCCTTAAGTATGATAAAATCCAATGACTTACCTTGGAAAATAATGTCAGTTTCTTGCCCATCTATATTAGTTTTTTTTTTTTAAAGTTTTTGGAAACAAATCCGTTCTTGTTTTGCTAACATATAGCTTATCTAGGCCTGTATATATATAGGCCAATTCACCCAGTAGATTTTGAGGATGCTGTCTAGGCTGTCTAGGATGCTGTCTAGGCCGGTGGTGGAGGCATCCGTGTAAACCACAGCATGCCTAGAGACCAGTTCCAGGGCCACTCCTGCCCGGAGAAACGCGAGGTCTGACCACGGGGTGAAGGTTTGCCATCAGGCCGTTGTGACTTGGACCTGGTGAGTGCCGCATTGCCACGCCCACCTCGGGACTCGGCCATGGAGCCAGTGTTGAAGCGGTCTCATGTGAAGCAGCCCCAGCGGCGTGACTGCCGCCACAGCTGCCATATGCCCCAGGAGCCTCTGAAATTGTTTCAGTGGGACCGCTGTCCTGCTCTTGAACGTATTCAAGCAGTTCAACACCGACTGAGCACGTTCCTGCGTGAGGCGTGCTGTCTGATCGACCGAATCCAACTCCATACCGAGAAAAGAGATCCTCTGCATCGGGGAGAGTTTGCTCTTTTCCCAGTTGACCCGAAGGCCCAATTGGCTGAGGTGCGAGAGCACCAAGTCCCTGTGTTCGCACAACTGGTCCTGAGACTGAGCCAGTATGAGCCAGTCGTCGAGGTAGTTGAGAATGCGAACACCCTGTTCTCTCAGGGGAACAAGGGCTGGCTCCGCAACTTTCGTGAAGACACGGGCGACAGGGACAGCCCGAAGGGCAGAACCTTGTACTGGTATGCCTGTCCTTCGAACACAAACCGCAGGAATGGCCTGTGGCGCGGAAGGACCGACACATGGACGTACGCATCCTTCAGGTCGATCGCTGCAAACCAATCTCGGGACAGATGCACCTGAAGATGCGTTTCTGCCGCCTTCACTGAAGTGAAGTGGACGCCCCTGAACTTGGGAGGACGCCGGGCGAACTGAATCGCATAGCCGAGTCTGATGGTCTGACGGAGCCAACGAGACCGACTGGGAAGCGCTAGCCAGGCTCCCAGAAACCGCACAAGTGGCACCAACGGAACCACGGACATACCCACGGTGGGGCAGCGAAGGGGAACGCAGGGACCCAGCTCGGGCCTCTTGCTGTCGGTCCGAAGCGGGGTCAACGTGTGTGCAACACCAACCTGCGTTCTGGCAGAGGGTGCGTGAGTAGTACGATTGATCGCACTCTTGGACCGTCCACAGCTGCTCACTGGCGAGAGAGGAGGGTGAGTGTGAATCAAGAAAAGAACTTTATTTTGTGTATTTGGTGTAATGCAATGTGTTTACACAGTTTAAGGATAAAAAAACACATTATTTTCCACATACCGTACATTCTTGTTGTTCCTCTCTGCCCCACCTTTCTGAAACAGTTGATTTTTACATAGCTCTGAAAAGCATGGCGTGCACTGATTGGCCAGCTATCTGGTGCATTGTGATTGGCCGAATACCTTAAGTGTTTGACGGAAATGTTACGCCCACACAGTGTCTCCACCATAGATATGTATATGTAGATGCCTCATTAGCGACTGTTTCTATCATTGATATGTATATGTAGATGCCTCATTAGCGACTGTTTCTATGGGCTGCTATACATAAGCCGTCCGCCATATTGTAGTGGTCAACTTGAATAGTAATCTCTGAATATTTGAAAGATGCCACAATCCTGCACAGCCGATGGTCTGCGAACCCAACGGCTCTGTGTGAACCTACAGTATGGCGAATGACGTAAAGTTGACCGTTCCATGCGGCCACATCTATGTGCCTGGAGCGGTCGAATAGGGCGTCTATATATGTCCATGGTTTCTACGGGCTGCTATCCGTAAGCCGTCCGCCATATTGTAATGGTCAATTTGACGTCATTCACCATAATAATCACTGAATATTCGAAAGATGCCACAATCCTGCACAGAGCGGCTCAATGGCTCTGTGAGAACCTACAGTGTGGTGAATGATGTCAAGTTGACCATTCCAAGATGGCGGCTGCATCTACGTGCCTGGAGCGGTCGAATGGGGTATCTATACATATCTATGGTCTCCACGACATGCCAGAGACAACAATACCAAGCCACTAGAAGGCAAGCCTGCAATCTTTAGTCAAAAAAGCGTAACAGCTAATGCTAACGAAAAGGAGACCAGAGGCCATTTTTTTCAGCAAGAATAAAAGTTACGTCGTCTTTCTTTGCATATACATTTTGGCGGTGTTATGCTTATATCTTATATCTTCGAAGACAGTGACGTAGACTTGTGGGGGTGTGTTTAAATGAGGCGTTTTAGGAAAGCGTGGGCGAGTCTTAACTTTTAGAAAGAATATCGCTTTGGGGTTGAGACTTTTATCTTTGTGACTTTATGCATCTTATATGCGCAAACAGCTTTTAACACTCCAAAGACAAAGGAAAATCTCAATCCAGAGAAAATAGCGACCACCTGCATTCTTCAACACATATTATTGTGTTCATCTACCATGTGAAAAAATGGTTTGGAATGGCATGAGGGTGAGTAAACGATGACAGAATGTTCATTTTAAGGAGAACTATCCCTTCAAGTATGAAGGGAATTTTGAGGTTATAGTCCATGTTTCTGTCTCTCAGGGTGGAGCTGAACAAAATAAGAGGTGTCTGTTGCCATAACTTCATGAGCTTGTTATTCAGTACCCGTGTTGAATATCACGTACAACTGTTTGGCGTCTGATGTAGTTGGAAGGGCAGGGCCCATCTGGCACAGCAATATTAAAACATTTTCATAATGTGTATTTGTCATGTGATAAATACTAGGCATGTACTGTACTGAGCGCTCACACACAGCCAGGCCGGTGCGTAATGAGAACATAAGAGTGCAATTTACTGCCACCTCACTTAGCCTGTGGCTCGCACATCTGGAATGGATCAGGTGAGAAGGTTGAAGAAAAATTAAGAAGCACGGCAAAATATTTAAATTGAGCCGGTTGATAGGATGTGTGAACTATGCACGCTCCTGCTGCAGGAATGCAGGTTGTGAGAGCATCTGCAGAGCCTTGATTTCAAGCAGACATAGTATAAGAGGGATGCACAAAGTAAAGTTGGCGGTCATTCAATCTTCATATCATGAAGCTCTTCCAGCATGAGGCCTTTTCATCATATGGAGTGTTTTCATCGCAGTGTTTTTAATTTTGCGTTCATTTTGCTCATTTAGACACACTGGCAGCCAGCAGCTGTAGGGCATTTGCATGTGTCTGGAAAGCACAAGGGCTTTGGTGTGTTTTAGTAGAACAATTAGGAGAACAAAAACATACAGTTCAGTTAGTTTATAGGTTCACAAGAGAAGTGTATTTGATGTAATAATGAGACAGCAGGTCCATATGGGTGCCTGCTCACTTTACCTTGTCACTTCATCACACTGCATGAAAATGGAAAACATCAGACATTCCTCGAGGCATTCATGATGTATGACTTGTGTGTGGAAATTTCCCAATTACAAAATGTAACGCATTAGGACATATGGAAGTTTTCTGGTTTATAGTACATGTCTGTTAGCTTGAATCCCATCTATATGCAAGTGTACTGTTAGTTAAGAAATGTTTTGGGACAGTAACATTTTCAAATGTGTTTGAATGTCTCATATGGCTGTATTTGTTTGATTTAAAAAATGCAGTAAAAACTCTAACATTGAAAAAATTATTCAAATTTGAAATAACTGTAATTTATTCCTGCAATGGCAAAGCCGGATTTTGAGCAGTCATTACTCCAGTCTTCAGTGTCACATGATCCTTCAGAAGTCATTGTAATATGCTGATTTGGTGCTCAAAAAACATCATCTTATGGAAAAAAACATTTGCTGCTGAATATTTATGTGTAACCTGTTATGCAAACAGGATTCTTTGATGAAAAAACTTTAAAAGAACAGCATTTTTAGTAGCTTTTTGACTGTCACTATCACTTTTGATTAATTTGATCTGTCCATCCTGAATAGCAACACTAATACATTAAGAAATCTATATTAATAACATTAATAAATATATAGTAACATTAAACCAGATAAACTGTATGTAATCAAGAAAATCCAGTGATAAAGTAACTCAAGTTTCCAGATTAATGTCACCAATCACAGCCATTGTGACAATATTTCAATATGTTTGTCAAGAAAATGACATAATGTGTGTTAAAAGAGATTACAGTGGGCCAGTCAGAGTTGAACTCTGTTTGAGAGCTATTTGCCAAGAGATGAGTTCATCTATACTCCCAGAGATTACAGTAATGTGAATGTAAGTGTGAGCGTGTAGATCTTCTCCGAGAAATTTATTGGCTTTATTTCAAGCAAATAAAACTACCTTTAAAACAATCTTAAAACAATAAAAATGACTTCAGACAAGGAAATTTTGCAAGAATTAGGATGGAAAAATAAGCTTCAAACATGTTATGTCAGATCTTAAGTTAAAGATTAATGCGTCATAGCAAACATGTTCACTAAATTATGACCTGAATTTAGGTATTTCTTCATAAAAAGCGATCATATTTCTTGGCAGGGTTTCCTGAAAATGATAACAACTTAACTAACATCATTCATTATTTTATGATGGAGTATGGCTGTTTTACGCTGCAAGCAAATGCAATTATTATTTCAGCATCCATTTGAACAAGTTACAACATACGCACTGTGTGCATAAGTGTATATCGTGATTGTATTTAATATGCATGGATAATTATAAGGGCCTTTGCTTTCCTAAAGTGCTCATTTGTCTGGAAACTTAACAGACGTACACAGAACGACAGGCCTGGAGTAGTGAACTATATACGGCCTATCTTGATAAAGAGAGAGACTGTACATTCATAGATCATCTGATTTGATGGAGATTTAGTACTACTTACATGCAACTAATATTCTACCAGCTTTGTCTCATTTGAAAAGAAATTAGATTTTTGAGCCACTGTGTTTACTACAAAGTGACAGACTAATTACAAGCATATTGACATTTCCAGTATTTAAGGACACAGATGTACACAGTTCACAGCTCTGGTTTCTATTGAATGACTCCACCATTTTGACATTAGCAGGTTGAAGGGCTTTGCGCAAAGCAGAGACATTCTCTCTGCACATTTCTACTTCCTTTTAAATATCTGACACAAAAAAGAGACAAAGTTTTCTGATAATTTCCTCTCTCTTGATTGGCACAAATAAACCATTAAAGTGGGTTCTGACATCGCTAACCAGAAGGTGGCACAATAAATACACCTTTTAGATTAGATCTTTACACTTTTTATCAGCACTACTGTTTTCAAGAAATTAAGTAATTTAGTAATGAAGTAATAGGTAGCTGAATTTGTGCGCACACTGAAAAATTCAGACCAAAAAAGGTCTACCAGAAATACAGTTTTTTTTATTTTTCATGTGCAAAAGTGTGCGAGCACTGAAGAGAGCATGGGCTGAAACGTCTGCTCTCTGGTCTGTTTTTAATACACTTTGCGCTTTTGTCACTTTTTCACTTTTGCATATGAAAAATAAAAAAACTATATTTTTGGTAGACCTTTTTTGGTCTGTTTGAATTTTTCAGTGTGCGGTGTGCTTGACAAAATAAATGAAGTAATAAATTACTAGAGTGAACTTATCAGTCATAATTTGAAGTTTTTATTTATTTATATGTATTTTTTTCACAGTCTGTAACAGCTCAATTTAAGATATTTGTTTTTGTAAAGACCTGCATTTTGGCTATGGTCACTGTATTTGACTAAAACCAGCCCTGACTGAGTGTAATTCCTCAAGCATTTTAAACATTAGGCCGTGGAAAATCAGTATTGCGTCATCATTTTAACGGATGTGTTTTTAGTTTACAGTTTTTTAAATTATTCAAAGAGCTGGATTTTGTTGAACTTTACACAAATGAGCTTTGGAAACAGTAAGAATTTAGTTTGAATCAATTGACCTCAGTGACCTGAATCTTCGATTTTTTTTTTTTTCCATTTGGCAAAAAAACAAATGAAACCATGGAAATGTTTATTGGAAAGTGCTGAAAGTGTTTGTTTGAAAGTTTAAGAATGCTTATTTGAACAGTGAGAAAGTGTTGAACTTGCCCTTTCCATTTTAAATTGTTTTATTGGTTGCATTTTTATTTGTCCTTTTTCTTTGCTAATGCAATGTTAATTTCATTTATTGAATTTTGGGGATTACTGTCTTTACAGACTGTACACTGTTTGATGAATGTTAACCATTATTAAATGATCAATCCATTTCAGATAACATTATTCCACTTGTAGTTTATCGATTCCATCTGTATGCTGTTTGGTATGTAGCATATATTCTCTGTGGCAGAATATTGTGAGCAATAGCAATATGCTGATACAGTATATGATTGTCAGTAAATCCCTATAGTCTTCAATTGCTTTGGATAAAAATCAAGAGCTAAACAGACAATGTTCCCCCACACTGAAAGAATATGAGCTAACTTTGTGAGCACTTGAAAAAAGTCAGTTTTTAAACACTATTAGGGGCTAAATCTGGTGCCATGACCCAGAGGGCTTGGATTAAAGCACATTTTAATTCTGTCAAATTAAAGTTAAATCATGCAATCATTCAGATGTTCTTGTCTATACATACTTTAAAGCTCGTAAGAAAGTATTTTATATTTATTTATACAACAAACAAACAAAACTGGTATAATAAGACCGTCAGGTGCAGCACTTGCTCACCATCTGCCCCAGTGAAACCAGGAAACAAGGCTGACAAACATGTTGCTTCTTATTGTTTTTTCCTGATCTCACACTAAACCTGTTGAAAGGTATATTTATGTAGCAAGATTGTAAGAGTTGTTTCAGATGGTTTCAATTCATCAGTTGGATCATACATCTGTTCCTGCTTCAGACAGTAAAAAAAAAAAATGCTTAACTTACAACAAAAAATGCTTATTTTGGATTATGTTTGCAACAGCCTCTCCAGTCCTAACAAGTTGTCAGATATGTCCAATAACCAGATGTATTTGTGTATTTGCAGATGCTGAAATCTTCAGTGCAAGCAAAGGACTTTGTCTGCTATTGACTGGCATGAAGTACATTGATCAAGCTTATGCCTTCTTTTTGTTGTTCATTATTTAAATCGTTTGAATATCAAAATGAGAAGATGTGACATAACTTTTAAAATCCCTATTAAATAATGGATTAACAGCATAGTTAATCAGTTAAGCAAGCAGTTAGAGTCCTGTATTGCAGCTATTTGTTTTTTAGTAATACAACAGATAACTTGAAGTTACACCTTGAGAAGATAATGCAGAAAGCATGAAATGAAGGCAAATAAAGACATATCAAGCAGTACGATTGTAACGTAACGTCTCTTCAGATGACACCAGAAGTGGTAATTCAAGTAAATAGATTTAATCTCAAGGAGTAGAGCAGACAGTGTTTCACTTGTTAGTTCATTTTAGACAAATGAACTAACAAGAACAGGAACAGAACCAAAAAAGGTTAAACAGGAAACTAAACAGACACATACACGTAACATTTAACGCGCTGCAGAGGTTCTACCGGGGAGGGGGGGTGGGCACCCTGGAGGCCAGTGGAGGACCGGGACAAGGGCGGCCTCCAGGGTGGGTCAGTGGATTCCGGCGGCCATGGTGGATCAGAGGAGTCCAGCGGCCATGGTGGATCAGAGGAATCCGGCGGCCATGGTGGATCAGAGGAGTCCAGCGGCCATGGTGGATCAGAGGAATCCGGCGGCCATGGTGGATCAGGAGGCCATGGCGGGTCAGGTGAGTCCATGGCCTTGGCCCAGCCACTTTGGCCATGGCTATATAGCCCCCCAAAAACATTTCACACGGATGGTGGCTGGCTTGAGGGGGCCGCAAACGGCAGGATGCTTGCGGTGTCCGCGAATGGCGGCGGATTTGCAGTGGCCATGAACGGCGAAATGCTTGTGGTGGCCACGAATGGCAGCGGGCATGAGGGAGCCGTGGATGGCAGCGTGCTTGCGGTGGCCGCGAATGGCGGCGGACTTGCGATGGCCGAGAATGGCAGCGGGTTTGGTATAGCAGTGGACGGCGGCGTTGAGTTCCCCGCGGACGGTGGGCTGGCGTTGGCTGCGAACGGCGGTGGGCTTGATTTCCCCACGAACGGCGGGCTTGACTTCGGAGCTGTGGACGGCAGTGGACATGACTTCGGAGCCGCGGTAAAAGGTTCTGGGCTGAGGATGATGGTGGAGCTGAGAAGGGTTTGGGGATGATTGGGGCTAGGCTGGCGGTTCGGACCGTTGGCGCAGTATGTGGGGGTTCCTGGCGTGGGGTGAGCTGGTGAGACGCGGCGTGCCTCAGAGGGGACTGGGCAGCGAGACTGAAATCCTTCACCAATTTCTTCCACTTCGAAGTTTTATCCATTTAAATATAAAATTAGATTAATTCGATCAGGGAAAAATCAAAAACAGGAAGTTCACATCGGATCGTCTCGCTGTCCAGCCCCAGCTGAAAGCATGCACCCAAAGCGGCGTCGGCCCAGCTCAGCTGAGAATGAAATCAATGAAATCCTCCACATACCGCTCCAGCTTCCGACCAGCCTGCCGCAAACTCCACAACTTGTCCTCAGCTGTAAGCATCCTTATAAGCGGTCCGGTCTTCTGTAACATAACGTCTCTTTAGATGACACCAGAAGCGGTAATTCAAGTAAATAGATTTAATCTCAAAGAATAGAGAGCAGACAGTGTTTCCAAACAATATTACATTTAGACTGGACAAAGGCTACAATGAATCTGAAAGATTATAAAGACATACAAACTAAGGAGCAAACAAGATAATTAACGAGCACAGGTGACCTAAATGATAATTAGACAAATGAACTAATAAGAACAGGAACAGAACCAAAAAATGGCAAACAGGAAACTAAACAGACGTACACGTAACAACGATCTATCTACAGGTATTTCTATCGGTATTTGTTCAGCATTGCTGGCACACAATGAAACGTTGTCTGACTTATTCTTTCTGTATCAGCAGTGTGTTCTTTTAACTGGATTTGATCTATATTTTATACACACCAAGAGTTCCAAAAACAACCAGAGCCATCTAAAACATCTCAAAAAACAACAGCAGATGAAAGACTCAGAGTTGCCAGTCAAAGGTCCTGATGTTAATGAAATTTGTAAGGTAAAATCTACTGTTTTCACATTTTCTATTGAATTTGTACGTTTACAGTGAATTTTGGATTAAAAATAAAGGAAAAATGAGCTGAGGTGCAAAAATTCATGCAACCAAACGCTCAGAGAGCTGAAGCAGAATGTTTCTCACAATCACTTCCATTTTATGTCAATGAACTCATTAGCCTTGTAATGTAAAAAACACCAGAGTTGATACTGGCAGCACAGAGACGGGACAGAGTGAAAAAGAGGACATTTCGATTGATTAACACCTTTAATGGTCCCAAAACATCTGTGGAAAGGTATTAAGTAAAAATAATAACAATAAATTCATAATCATATTTAAAAAATATATTATTACTCAGATTTTTATTGGGTAATACATGGAGCTTGTAGATGCTGGGCAGGGACAAGAAAACTTTGCACCAGTTGTGATGTGAATTCTTGAGATTTAAAATTTAATGCATCTCCTTGGGCCAATAAATAATGCTTTGGAGAGCAAGTCTTGCATAATGTTCTGTAAAAAGAGAATAGTGTTCATCAGTGTCAAAAAATTATTTGAGAACAAACAACTGGCCATGCTGATACAAGACGACTCGGTGGTTTCCAATTCACAGTAGTGACCAAGTAGGAAAAACACGGCATGTCCTAAAACCTTTTAAAAGTGACCACAAAATATTGAAGCTTTCATTTCCTTTCACAGAAAATCCTCCTCCACTGCTCTACCAGACGCCAGGACATTTGATGTACTACCCAGCAAGATAAGATGTCCAGCTTTTTCCTTTCCAATATCACTTATATCATTCTAAATGATCAAAGCCTTGTATGTTGTTCCACTTTTGAAAGGGCTTGAGATGGGAGATTTTATTCTGTTAATAACTACACATTTGGAAGCATTAAATATAGCTCAAGGATTGCAGCACAGTCTGTTCCAAGCAAAACACATTTAGGAAATATTAGCCTGGTTTCTTTGATTTTGTCCAAAGCAGTGGAAACATGATACAGAGTACAAAGAACAAAATTAGGGAGCATTAAAGCAGTGCTTTAGAGAAATATACTATATTTTTTTTTTTTTGATGTTGTCTATATTACATTTAATACAATGTATGTAAAAAAAATCTGAAAAAGAAAGATGAATCTAAATTTAATTGTGGTATTGAAAGACAAGAGCTTTCCCACATTTAGATTTTTGGTCCTACATAGGTCAATTACAATGGATGATCTTGAATTTTTTTTTTTTATTCTGGTATATTTGATTATGTCTAGACTAAGTTGTATACATGTACCATTTTAAAGCAATAGTTCACCCCCCAAAAAAGTAACTTAACTCATGATCAGGACATCCAAGATGTAGATGAGTTTGTTACTGTTACCGTAACACTTACATCACTTGCTCCATAATGGATCCTCTGCAGTGAATGGGTGCCATCAGAATGATAGTCCAAACAGCTGATAAAAACATTACAATAACCCAAAAGTATAATTCACATGACTCTATAAATTAAATACCATTGTATGAAGTGAAAAACTGTTTAGTTTGTAATTAACAAATCCATCAAGACGTTTTTTAACTTCACATTGTTTCTTCCAGCTAAAATACAAGTGCTCTATCCATAATATTAATTTCTCCAGTGGAAAAGTTGCAATGTCAGGTGGCAAATAATCAGATCAAGCACCATCCACAAGCAAAAATAGTTCTAAACAAAGAAATTGATGCGAGAGGATAACAGGGGACAGCATTTTTCACTGAAGGAAGCAATACTTTGGATTATGGCCATAAGTGACAGTGTAAATTTAAAATGGCTTATTGATGTGTTTTTTTTCTTACAAACATGCAGATTTTCACTTCATAAAATGTTAATGGAGTGGAGTTGTGTGGATTACCTGTGGATTATTGTATTGCTTTAATCACCTTTTTGAAATCTCATTCTGACGGCACCCATTTACCTCCATTGGATCCATTGGTAAGCAAGTGAGGTAAAGCTACAAATCTGTTCTGGTGAAGAGACAAACTTATCATCTTTGATGACCAAAAGGTTATTATATCTCTATAGTTCAGATTTTTAAAGGTCAAATATCAAAATGTGCCAATCATTTAGAAATATCCTTGCTTAAACTCTACAACACTTGCACATGTCTCAGCTGATACCAAAATCACATCTTAAATCTGTCTGGGACAAGTAAAACCTATTTGAGGCTATGTATTGCCTACATTAGCTTGGCTGATCATCGTCTTGCAGGAGTTTAAGAGCCAAGAACATTAAGGTCTGACCATGAATCATGTCAGTATAATTACTCTGATACACTTTTGACCGTCAAAAGCAAGGTTTCCTTTCCTAAGCACCTAGGTCTCAAGGAAAGTGCATAACAAACCGCTTTCAGACTGAATATTGGCCAGCAGTCAAGAAATTGATTTGAAAATTCATGCTTGCACCACAGGAGCTTTTCTTTCTGGCTTTGATGCTATATTTACTTTACTCTATAAATATCAATCCAGAGCTGTCTTCTGGTACAACTGAGAAGCATAAAGATTCTCAACCTGATCCCCAGAAATAAATACTCTGAGGTATTTTACTGGGATTTACATTATAAAAGCATTTGTAATTGTCTGAAAGAGTTTAGACAAGTAATATTCAATATTGAAATCCTGGTCAGACCTTGGCATTACACCTTGATGAAATCAGCTCTTTAAAGACACTCTAAATAGTTTTTATCAATTTTATTTTTATCTTGGAAGCATGACATGGTTGAACATGTGGCAAGATAAATAAACCCATAAAACATGGCCTTGGACAGCTGCCTTTTCCTCCTCCTTCAGGTAGTTTGAAAAATCTTGATTTTATTTTGACCTGGAGAAACTAATCTTTAGAAGAATTTTTGTGGTGTCCAACTTGTTAGTTCACCACCTCTTTGCGTGTCTCAGTTTATGATCAATGGAGTCTCGCTGATACTGGATTGTTGTCTACACCTACATCAGGTTGGCAAACAGTAACCTTAGCTATTGTTTTATGCTCCACCAACCAGTATAGATCATCCTTTTGCACAAAAGCCAGGCAGTTCCTCAGCTTTATGGCTTCGATCTTCAGGGCCTTACCTTCACCTCAGGCTCCCTTTGCCTCGCGGAGATGAGTAGTGTCGGTGAAATAAGGGCACAGCCTTTGAGGTCAATCCCAAATTGCTCATACCATAGGACATAAATTGCTCTGCTTGTTGGGCTCTGTAAAAAATGTCTGTGTATCTGACTGAAGACAGGAATGGAGAGAGCATAAGCTAATGATTGAACTACAGTCCGTTTCTGAGAGAGATGAAGATAGCCTGCATGGAGATTTTTCAAAGCTTTGTACAAAAGTCTTTTCTGTGCTAGAGAGCCTAAATATGATGCCCAGTTGTTGTACATTATACATACATTATTATGCATATATTATATACTATTAAACATTATAAAGTGTAATTTATTGCTGGGATGCAATGCTGAATCTTAGCATCCAATACTTCAGTCTTCAGTGTGTCACATGATGCTTTAGAAATCATTCAATTCAGTTCCATTAAATTCAATTCAATATGTTGATTTGGCGTTGAAGAAACATTTCTTATTATTATCTGTATTGAAAACAGTTGTTCTGCTTAGTATTTTTATGGAAACCACAATACACTTTTTTCAGGATACTTTGAATGTTAGAAAGCTCAAATGAACAGCATTTAATTATTATAGATATATTTTGCAACATTATAAATGTCTTTACACTCATTTTTTTAATCAATTTAATGAATTATCAATAAAATAATCTTACAGACCTCAAACTTTTCAGGGTCTCGAAGAAGTCCTACTTCACCAGAGAGAGGTCTAGTTGTGTTTATTGAAAAAATAAATGTAAAAAAAAAATAACAAAATAAATTTCCATTTTATACTGACATGTTTTATTTATTTTAAACTATTTTAAATTAGACTGAACATCATGGTACTGGATTTAACTAAAGTTTGAGAATCCAAACGTGTGCAAATACTTTTCATGCTGGAATACCTTTGATACATAATTTCTTCGAGCTGTTATTTGTCCCCAGAACCAGCAAAATAAAATGTACCATAATTCAATTTAAATGTTTTAGATCGCAGTCTAAAAGATGCATTTGCACTGATATAAGATCAAACTCAAGAATGTTGTTCTTTTGAAACCTAAGAGCACATCACTCGCACCTGTTTTAAATCGTCTTGAGAGGAGCTCATGAAATGTTTCTAGTGTCCCTTGAGAGACAGTGTCGAGTGGAATGGAGACCATCATAGGTTGGGTTGCATGATTACAGAAAGGCCCTTATGCTCTTGATTAGACATCAGACAGAAAGGTGTTCTTGGAGCATGTTTCCAAAAGGAATCTTAAATGATTCTGATTTGAATCTCAAATGAGTCATACCCAAGTGAATTGTGTCTGCACTATCTAAAAGAACAAATCGATACGAGCACACCTCAACAGAACAGCACCTGATCCATGGATGACAACCATTCATCTTAACCAAAACGAACACTATTACCTGAAAGTGACAGCACCTGCTGAGACGAGTCAGCTAAGTACTACTTGTATGTAGCCAGTGCTATTCTTGCCTGGTCATATTAGTCATAATATGGCCAGCACATGTTGGCCTTTGTGATGTTCTGGGCACATTGTTTCCAGCATGATCAGTCCTCATCTTGAAGCAGTGGGAAAGGTTTAAAAAAAAATACTTCCCATAACATTCTTGAGTTCCATATTTACTTGCATGGCAAGGCAAGATTTTATTTGAATGTTCTCGGTAGAGTTTGGATGACTTTTGAACAGTAAGACAAATTGTAGCAAAATGATAATTTGCAGCAAAAAAGTAATTGTCTTCTGTACTTACTGAACTTGGAATGATCCGCTGATTGCAGTATCCACCGATCTATTTATTTTTGATAGTACCCAGGCATATGAAATTTCCTTTTATTTTATTACATTTTTAATTTTTTTTTAACTATTGGATCTCTGCAGTTAATGGGTGTCATCAGAATGAGAGTTCAAACAGCTCAAAAGACATCACATTGATCCACAAGTAATACATGAGATTCCAGCCCATCAATGTTGAACGCTACCTGAACAAACAGATCTCATCGAATCTGCTTGTCGAAGTATGAACTGATACTAAGCACATAAAAAACCTGATCCAGAAGTGAATACAGAATACTGACATTTGTTGCTCCCCATTAACATAAAAAATGTATTGTGAAGCGAAAAGCTGCATGTTTGCATTAAACAAATCCATTGTTAATCCTTTTAAACTTAAAACCATAAATTGTTGCCAAAATACAAGTCCATAATTCATGTTTTTATGAGCTGTTTGGACTCATTCTGATAGCAACCATTTACTTCCACTTTTGGTGAACAAGTGATGTAATGCTACATTTCTCCAAAACTGTTCCTATATAGAAACAAGTTCATCTTGGATGGTCTGAGGATGAGTACATTTTCAGGAAATGTTAATTTTTGGGTGAACTATTCCTTTATAAATTTACCATTATCAGTCTCCAAGCACAGTAGTGCGTTATCCGAATGAATCTGTGTTTTTGAACAAATTGTTTAAATGAATGATTCAGTGACTCACTCGTAAAGAAAGTAATTTGTTGCCACCTACTGGTGTAACAATGAAATGTTCAGAAATAACTAATGCGCTGAAACCCAATGACCCTCATTTATTAATCTAACATAGAAACGAGCCTTTCAGTCATTTTTGACCAAAACATTTTACGTTTTGCTTTTTGTCTTTTTTTTATTTTTTACTTCTTCGGAATGATGTGAAACTTGAAACACAAATTTTATGGACATTATTCAAAAAGGTTAATCGGTCCTGAAAAAAAATTAGTCACACTTAGTCATACTCCTTGTGACCACATTGGAAATGAAATTGGAAAAAATTCTATAGCTGAAATGTGTGGTACTGAGCCCATACAAAATCGTACTGAAAGCTCATTTTTGGAGATATCAACCTTAAATTTGGAATGCAACTTTCTGGATTTATGGCTTTGGATTTCTTGCAGTTTAAGAATAAAGTTTTTTTGAAAATATATATTTCATATAAAATTTGAAAATAGTATTTCGAAACTGAATTACTAATTATTAACATTAAATATAAATAATAAATATAAATAGTATTGCTTGCCTGAACTATCACAAAAAACAAAGACATTTCAAAGTGGCTGCTATGAAACAGAGAAAAATAGATTTTATCTATATCCCAAGCATTACTAAGCAGTTCCCACACTTCAGCATTAGATGATGGCCATGTTCCTTTTGGGAGGGGATTAACATTTCTGCAAATGCTGCAGACCCCCAGTGCGCGACTAACCCGATGGCAGACAATGTATGAGCTGTGGAGGGATTAGGGTGTCTGCATCGCACCCTGTTTGTACCACCCTGCCTTTCAGACTAAGTGTGCAGAAATGTCGAATCAGTCAAGATGGAATGTTGCCCAGCCATAAGAGAGCTGTAGGATCAGGTCAAACTCCTGGTGCCAGGCTGTATCTCGTTATGCAGCCTTAAAAGGCTACTTTGGTTTGATTTCAGAGCCGATTTGATTTGACTTTCAGATGACACGTCTCTCACATACACTTCAAGCTGTTGCCATTATTGGTTTCTTGGTTTGAAAGGAGTGGAGGATGGATGGGCTTTTATGTCCTTTTTATATTTCAGTGATACTATTGTAATGCAGCAGGAAAGTTGATCAACGCAGAGGATACATATAAACCAGATTTCTTGGTACATGTAAACGGGTAAATGTATAAAAACTGAGTTCAGGAATTCCTAAGTTTATTGCATTTTTTTTCATCAACATAGTGGTTTGTTTGCTCTGATGTATTGCAATGATGAAAAGATCTCATATGGAGATGACGAGAAAAAGAAAACCAAACAAATTAACGCCTGCTTATAATATAAATGATTCCATCTTTCATCAGTAACACATGTATAAGGAGTGTGTGTCAATGACTACCATATGAAGAAAACCATACAGGCACAACTTCAGAAAGCACATCACGGATGCACTGAGAAGCCCAAGAACAGAAGTATCACTTCACAATTTGTGAGCTCTGCAGTGAAACATAAGAGATGGATGAAATGAGCTTTTACAAGAACAAAAAAGTTTAGTGGTGAAGACAGGCGGCAATCATGCACTGCACTAAATATCTTTGTGAAAAGACAGAAAGGATGGAACCATTTTGACATTATTAATATCAAATAGAAGATTTATCAGCCCTCCCAAAAATTAGAATCTTTTCCAAGGCAGTTACCATGTCCGTTATGCTCCAAAAAAGAAAGAAAAAGAAAAGCACCGTTAAACAACACTACACAGCACTAGTCAAAATGACACACCACACATCCTATAGATTTGGAAATGAAATAAAACGTATATTTGGAAGGATTGACATATCTAAAATGATAAAATGTTTAAGTATTAAAACACAAACAGACACACACATTACAGGGTATTTATTTGTACTCAGTAATTTTTTTTTTTACTACAGTAAAAAAGAAAAAAAACTTGAAAAATCCCTCAAAAATAATAAACAGCTTAATTGTTTCAAGATTAATAATGAAATAATGAAATGCTACACTGAATCAGCATATTAGAATGATTTCTGGTGGATGTTGAAACTTCAGCTTTGGCACCACAAATTATTAGGCCTATAAATGACATTTTATATAATGTTAAAATAGAAAAGTTGTGCATAAAAGACTTCTAGCTATACTATAAAATGATATTGATTTCAACATTAAAACAAGCACAATCAATCATATATAGAACAGAAGAAAACTTAGGTAAATGTGTTAAATATGATTTGTCATTTTAAATTACATTTAATCAAATGAATCTCTCTGATTAAACACAATAAAATCGACCTAATAATTCCATGAATTCAATGTTCTATAAGCCATTAAAGGATTTATAAACATTTGTAGTTCATGTAAAATGGACTGCATTTCTGGCATCATTTGAAATCAATTATCTAATGTGAATAAAAAACAAAACAAAAACGATCTATACGCACATACTGTAATTCAGTGTATATTTACATATAATATATATCGAATCATGTATGATTCGAAGTAGAGAGTCACAGGTTCATGACGGACTGATGGTCTGTCTCTCTGGACATTGTTACAACATTTCACATGGTTCTTTCTCTCCCTGGACCAACCAGAAATGTTTAATCCATTAACCAGTGACAACACGGCATTGTACTTCATTTTATTTCTTACTCTGGCCTATTATTCATTTCTCTCTTTTAGCCAAAGGATTATGATGATGTTTTTTGTTTTCCATTTTTTAAGCCATGACAGATTTGAAGAACATCCATATGTTTTATTTTGACGTTCACATCCTGCTGCTCTGAACGGTTAGATGCTGGAGTCATAAACCTATCATTAAACATCATTAATCCCCAGGTCCCTCGTTAAACCAGCCATTCTGCAGTCTACCCTGGAGGTATTACAACAACCTTAACTACCATTGGCTGATGGACTTCAGCAAAAATTATTACCTTAATAAAGTCTATTTTATAATATTTGCATGCACAAGCATCTTCTATCTGACACTGCGAAGGCTGTCTGGCTCATTTTAAGTGCTCCCTTGGGGAAGTTTCTTGGCAGGCTAAGTGATGTGTGGCACTCCCAACTGGAGAGGGACCGCAGTGATGCTGTTTGAGTAAATATGGGCTTTTAACTCTGTTCCAAGTCATCTCATTGCATTTTAGGTTAAAGTCCATGTCATTGCCTTCTCTATCCTTGCCTTCTCCACCACACTCGCTCTACTCTTTTAGCTGGAAATATGAAAATAATACTGCAACGGCATCTCATGCTGCAGACCTCCAGAGACCAAATACAGCTGGAGGAGTCTGCAATCACCAAATTTAAGAAGCGTGTTGTAAATTTAATTAACGATCACAGCAAAGCTAGTAAAATTCAATGTCCAAGAACACTGTTTATGGGTATTTAACTTTAACATTTAATAGCAATGATGGTGGGAGCTGGGAATGCTTTTTGATTTGACATGGAAAGTGTGAAGAATCCTGCTGATACCACAGGTTAACAACACAATTTCAGTTCACACCCAAATGAAAAAAAGTGAAAAGATCACTTTTGCAACAGTTGGTTTTGTTGAGGTTTAAAGTGAATAACATTTGTATAGGGAATGATATAGGGGATGTTACATTAAAGGGACAGACCCTTTCATTTAGTCCCTCTCATGTCATTCAAAATGTTCGGAATATAAAAAAAAAAAAAAAAAAAAAAAAAACTTTCAACCTAACGGTTTGTTTTTCCGCTGACTTCATATGGACGCCAATGGGACCTGAAATTATTTGGATACCCGCATTCTTTAAAAAAACTTACATAATACAAACAGGAATGACATGAGGGAGCGTAAATGATGACAGAATTCTCATTTTTGGTTAGACTATCCCTTATGAGCCACTGGTGAAAATAAAAGGAAATAATGCATCTAAAATACATCTGTAGAAAATGGCAAATGCAAAATTACATCAGATCATAAAACTTCCATCTTAAAGATCATGGCTCTGCACAAGACAACCGCACAGTCAATACTAAATCATTCCATGTGAGAATGACAAATTGCACAAGACAGTTGCTTTGACCATTATAGAGATTTGCTTTCTGTTCCCTACTAAGAAAGAGGGGTGTCTGAAGGGATAGCAAGCAGACGCTTGGCCATAAACTTCACAAGTCCTTCCCAAATGAAAACCAAAGGTCATAAATCTCATCAGTAAACGCTGTATGTACCTTTTTAAATCGCTCGTCAAAATATTACAAGATTCAACTGACAGCCAGACATTCAGAAATGGAACGCACTAGATGAGGGCAACGGGTTTAGTCACAGTCTAGTCACTAGTCACACTCTTTAAAAAAAAAAATTCAGAAAGGGAGTTTTCACAGAAGTGCCAAAGAAGAACCATTTTGGGTTTTCAAAATAACCTTTTTTTCTTACATGAAGAACATTTTCATATTCTGAAGAACTCTTTCATGAATGCTAAAGATTCATGGAACCATAGATTCCAATAAATAACCCTTAATCTGTAGTTAAAGAGATGCAGTTTGGGCATGTATCACATTTCTTAGCAATATTTTAACAGTAAAACAATTATGAAAAACAGAACAATTCATGAAATGGTAATGAAAAATATGAAACTATTGTAATGAAGGAATTACATAAATCTACAACATTTAAAATATTTACCCTGACTCTAGTGTACTTTTACTTTACCTGAGATAACATATTTTGTCACATCTTCCCTATGTGACAACTAGCCCCAGCCTCCCCTATGTGGAATTGTATTTGATTTAAAGTAGCTCTCAGACAGGATTTATTCCCTTGAATGAACCCCCACTCCTTTTCCCACCATTTCTTTAGTGCTAATGCTTTCTTTAATGTCTTGCATCCACTGTGAATTCTTCACCCTTCTTGAAGACACTTATTATACTCTTCTGTATGAGCGAGACCACCACTGCTTTCCTTTCGCCTCTGTGTTCATGGGGAGTGCTGGATTAAAATCCTAGGGGGTGGATTATGGCAATAACCGTTTATTAATTTCTACAGGATCAAAGGTACACTATGATCTATGAGAATAAGAACAGGACAATAGAACTCCTTTATCTCCTGGTGTCTGCAAGAGTCATTGCCGTGTGTTACTTTACAAAGCGCCAGTGAAAAGAAACAGATGCTGTGTATCTGATACTTTTAAAAACAGTATAAATCATCGCTACCACTGAGTGCATTTTTAAGATGATCAATGGTACCTATATTCAAAGCTTTTCAAGTTCCCCTGAGAACAAAGACTTAAAGATCAGGTTTAAAGATAAAACTTCATAAGCTTTTCAGAGCAGAAGAATTACAACAGTTTCAGAAACTTGTAGATTAATCAAGAAGCGATTCTGCCCATATCTGGACAAAACGTTAACAATAAATAAGGACTGCTATATATTGAACGTGGAATTATTTACAGTAAGACAGCCTATTGCCAATGATACCATATGTTGTCCAGGAAATATCATAAAACACATACACTTAAAGTCAAGATGACAGCACAATATTGGAGGGCTGTATAGAGGTCCGCAACTACACTGCAAACATATTTAATCAGAAACAAAACTGTAGTCCCTATCAAAGCTTTTCAAATCCCCTAAACCTAATTATTAAAGATATGAACGATACCTCAAATGAATATGCAAAGTTGTTTAGTGTACTTTTCCAAGCAACTGGACCTGAGCAAAATATCCCCCTAAACATCCACTCAAGAAACAGCCTATTGATGGACAGTAACATTAACGCTAAATGTACTGAGTATATTTATTTAAATACAATTCACAATAGAGAGTTAGTAGCAATGCTGTTTTTCAAATTATGTGTCTTTCACATTACATATACACTACTGCTTAAATGTTTGGGATTAGTAAAAACATTTTGAAAAAAAAAAACATTTTATTCAGCAGTAAAGACATTTATACTGTCAATTTTACTTCAAATAAATGTTTTTTTATTTCAATAAATGCAAACTGTGTTAATTTTTCTTGACAATATTTTAGCAATAATGAAGTGTGTATGGAATCAGAACAAGCTGGAATAACTGACTCTTCTATTTCGGTTCTTTTCAATGAATTGGTCAAAAAAGGCCTGAATCATCAAAATCTACAAAATGAAATTGGTTCCTTTGTTTAAAGGATCCTGTTCTGTTTTGACAGCATGCAAGTTTAAGCTTGCTGGCAGATAACATTACAAGTCTCACTTTCATAGCCACCCTTTTTCTCACATCAGTAGCATCTTATGGAAACTCTCATGTCGCTGTTAGAGGTGTTTTGTTTTTATGTGTTTTGTATGCAGTATTTGTATGTTGGAGGTTAGCAACATTTTCTGTCTCACTTTTGAAACCACTTACTTGGCCAATGACAACATGGAAGATGGTTGAGATTGGTGAGCTGTGTGTACAACATCTGCTGCATGGATACGTATTAATTACAGTTTCTTAGCAGGATGTCACAATCCTGGCAGCGTCATGCTATTGGGATATATCTCTGCAGCAGGCCCTGAAATCAGTTTGGACAAATTTATAGAAATTGGTTTTCACTTCAACAGGATTAAACTAATTGAGATATAATTAAATGTAATTTACTAATAAAATAAATTCAATCACCATCTTGATGGTTTTCACTGAGAAACATATGATTGGAAGCATGGACACAAACACACACACACACACACACACACACACACATGTTGTTTTTTGTGGTTTATGGGGACTCTCCATAGGCGTAATGGTTTTTATACTGAACAAACTGTGTGTGCTATTGCCCTACACCAACCCTACACCTAAACTTAGCCCTCACAGGAGACTTTGTGCATTTTTAGATTTTCAAAAAAACACCATTTAGTATGTTTTTTAAGCCTTTTGAATTACGGGGACATAGGCAGTGTCCTCATAAACCACCTTCATATTGTAATACCTCTGTCATACCCATGTCATTATACAAATTTGTGTCCTCATAAACCACATAAACATGCACACACACACACACACACACACACACACAATAGTTTTTATATCTCGCTCAACATTTAAAGAAATTAGAAAATTGTAGCAGATCAAGGCAACCCAAAATACTTGACATTAAACCTACCTGTTAGTAGATTTTAGACTAAATGCCAGCAAAAACTGTAGACGGGTCAAAGTTTTCCTGGTATCTGGTTAGACTAGAGTAATCGCCAGGAACTGATGTTATGGCTCCCTGTTGGATTGTGAGGAAATGGAAAGTGCTTTATGATTGATGTCAGCTTCATATGCAGTCAGATCAAGTCAACTCTTAGGTGCTCTGAATGGACCATAAAATAATGAATACTGATTTCAGAATTGCACAGCGCACACTCCTTTCGATTTCCTTTACAGAGTCTCAATGAACGTTATGAGAAAAAAAAAAAAAAAAAAGTTAACTAAAATAAAATAGGAAATCAATTGATTTTAAACGATATAATGATAATCTGACATATGCAGAGGAATAGAAATATCCAGAAAAGCTCATTTTAAATTCTTTCCTTTACATACTGATCCCTCTCGGTAACAATAAACAGACAGGAAATGGCTCTCAATTACCTAAATGAAAATGGCAACACCTAATCCTTGTTTAAACTCACAGACTATTGGAGAAAGGAGGGAAGCTATGCTGTGGGCTAACTGTTTTTCAGTGGAAACTTTTGATAAAACGTTTATCCTTGAACTAAGGAAAAACTTTTACTATGATTCCATGCCATGCAAGATTGGTTTATATGAGGCCAGATCTGGTGTAAACAATACATATTTTCTTTTATATTGGTAGCTCGGCCAAAACTCATAAGAAAACTCTCCTGCTCTTTATTAGACAATGGCACGCACTCTAAACTTAAGCAATCCAAGGATTGGTCAAGCGGAAGACAAACTAAAACAATTGAGGAAATCTAGATGATTTATAGATCATCATGATATATGTAAGTTGGTGGTTAAAAAAAAAAAAGCTTGCTAACACAAACCTTGCAGGCTCAGCCCCAAACCGGAGTGGACCAGGACAACACACTCTCGTGGTAATTTGTAATTATTTTAAACTATAAAACCTACTTTTGATAAATTCCTGAATTTGTACAATCTCATTCTGTACAATCTGTTTATGCCCCATTGAGGGTTTTTGTTAGGTTGGATTTGGGTTGCATCTTTTTTGCTCTAAAAATTGTGTTTTATACAAATCAATTCATACAAATTCATAAGACAACTTGTAAAATAGTTAGCCTACATTTTCTCATTAGATCAGGATCATTTGTAAAAATGTGTGAAAAGCTTCCACTTAATGGCAAGTAGCTGTGCACTAGGCCTACAATCAAGCATTGGCAAAGTTTTAAAACACTGATAGTCAATAAATATTTGGAAGTGTTCTACTGGAAAAGAGCTGGAAAAAAACTTTTCGCAAAGTTCTTAGTTTTGCATTTAGTTCGTTAATTGTTTTATTAAAACCTTAACCTACACATTTGTGTATATTGCCAAGGGTGAGTAATATTTGAGTACAGTACTTTCCATCAAGCTTAAAACAGTCGAAACGTTTAAAGTGTAGCTGACAAGATTGAGTTAATTAGCCTAACCTACCTCAACATTTCAATCACAGATTGAGCATGAGTGGTGGCCACTTATGAAAAAATATTGACAGTATTGCACTTGTTTTATCTCACAAGCCACAGTTGTCACTATCTAGTATAACCAGCTTAATAATCTGCCCAGTTTTACACAAAACTATCTTTAAGAAGCTCTCCAGGCCTTTAGTCAAGGGTGGCACTGAAGAAACGCTCGTGCTGGTGAGTAACTGAATTTCGCTTATTTAAATACCTTTTTTCAGCTGTGCAAACAGTAGTTCAGCAGTTCACTAAAGAGCTGTTTTTACCAATAAATAGTGAACAAACTCAAAATCATTCCAATAGCACTAAATCAAGTCCGATCCCAAATGGTCCACTCTCATATCTCTTGAAAAGTCTTGAAAAGGGTGTTTGAAAAAAATAGAAGGGGAAAAACATTCAATAATTAAACAACACTGCGTCATCAGCGTTGGTATTGTAGGCTATTAAACTTTACTGATCAGTGTGCACTTAACATTATATGAAATTCAAGTTCAAATGGAGTTAAGAAGGTTTTTGACCAGTGTATGGATGGAGATGGAGTGTTTTGTCGGTCATCAGAATGGCTGTAACTGTTATCTGAGGCAGAAATTAAGTGAATCGCATTATCTGCTTTCATCAACTTTTACAGGTTATATAACGTTTATTGTAGCTATATGGGCGCTTAGTTTTTCTTGTTGTTTAATACACTTGGTCAAAATCTCAATGCACAGGATATTAAAAGCATACAAAAGTATATTGGCTAGACGTATATTCAAGCACATAAAAACATTAGCCTTTACAGGCATAGTGTTTGAGTAAAGAAAACGCTGTATATTCAAACATCAATTATTTATTTATCCTTTCATTGCGAAAAAGCATAGATCTGTCTTCTCCAGGCTGTGCGCGGCACGTCAATCTGAATGGAGGCGGGGTTAAGTTTTACTGACAAGCTCTTTTAAATGCTTATCATTGGTTAAACATTTTTTAAAAACCCTCTGATTTAAAATATTAATAACGAATTATAATAGAGATATGAAGTTTGGATAATTTTTCACGGCACACCTGACTGTATGGCAACTGCCATACTCTGCCATACGGAAACGGCCCTGCTGTTCACATACATGAACAGATTAATGCTGGTAATGCAGATTAAGAGCCCCCCTTATTGCTCCCTCGGACAAACAAACAGAGTCTTACAATGACAGTGTGAAAACCTTGCTGGATCAACACTGTTCGTGTAATGCAGGGTACGATTAAATTAATGTACATTTAGCCAGTTTAATATGGAGAGGCATTGAAAAGTAGACCTTCGTTTATGTGTTTTTGACCTACACTGTACAAGAGGCGAGAATTAGGTTTGTACATGAGCATGGACTCACAGTATAGTTTTAGCCAGATTCCTTGCTAAAGCACAAGGTAACATTAACGTTCTGATTGAGCAGATGAAAATTGTAACTTAATGAGTGTATGACAACCAGAAAATGAACGTTTTTGTCTTAATTTGTATTGGGGTTGAATACTTGGGACGTTTATATATTTATTTATATATATAATATATATATTTATATATTGCCCATCCTGTCGGCATACCTGGAATCAGTGTTAAAAGTACCCCAGGCACATAGTTTTTCCATTTTTGAAGCGTAAACCCCATTAAACCGATGCGAGCTTCGCGTCTTCCAGTGTTTCTCTAAGGCGCTGAAACCTAAAGATGTCCGAGTTCCGCTCCCCGTGCAACTGATACTCGACTGCCATTGGCTAGTCTGCGTTAAAGGGGAGGGGCTTACCGATAATCGGAAATTGGACGTGAACGGCCTCTCAAATTGTATTTACTAGGCTACTACTGGGAAATTCTGAAATAATTTTGAAACCAGAGTTTCCGAGTTGGGCGGGTCATAAACTTTAAAAATGGTGGAGGGGACAACCATTGCTGCTGTATGCTGTTCTCACAACAACTAGCCTACATCCCTTTATCTTGTAGTTAAAGTAGTGCATTAGATATGAACGATCATTTGAAGCATATTGTATGTTTTATAAGCAGTGAAATAAGCATGTATTTGACCGAAATTCCAGAATTGTCAGCAAACTGCACTTATAGTGCAGTGAATGTTTATTATACGATTGTTAAACAATGGGATGCTACATTTTATTCTTTCTGACATTAAAGCACTTGAATACGACAAACTCGTAATCATGACTTCATAAGTGAGAAATAGGAAATTTCCGATAGCACGTGACAGCAGCATAAAACCTGACTAAATCATGATGGTTTTCTATGCTTGCGACTTAATTTGACTTATATTGTTGTTAAATTTTTCTAGTCACACTAATTTTCAAATCAACAACTTTAAATTATGAATAGCCTAATTTATGTCTTGGAAAGCTGCAGTTTCATAGTAGCTTTCTCATGAGAAACGCAGTGGGTTTTCTTGATTGGCCATATATATGACGTAATTCGCCAGTCATTCATCAGAATTTGCAGCCTACTTTTTTTCTTTTTTTTTGTCACTAGCCTACTTTGTGTGATTTCTTGCCTATATAACTTATCCACAATAAGATTGGTGCTGTTGTTACATGAAAAATGATTTTGCAGTGCTTCTGTTATTGGATGTGTCTATGAAAGGGTATTTTAAAGAATGAGCTATTTTCGTTGATATCAAATGATAGCGTGACTTTCCAGCAGTAAGCATATGCAGCCTAATGGCTCACTGGCAGGTATAAGGTTCCTTTATTTGCTAAATGAGTTGACAGAGTTTATAATGTCAGCCTTGTAACATGCTGTTTAATGTGTTTCTCTGGATGCTGTCCATGTGTTCTGGGCATAGAACCATTAGCCTATCAGGTGCCACCCAGGAATAAAAGCTAGAATGTGACTATGTAATGGTAACATCATTGTTAATTGGTTACTTTATAAACAGTGTGCCTTTTGGGGGAAAAAAATATCAATATATTTACTGCAAATGTGCAAAATCAAATAACTTTGGAAAGATTTTAAATAAAGAGGTTGTTTAATACATAAATTCAATGCAATATAGGCTACAAGCGGAGGAAGATAAATCACACCAAGTAAAAGAATATGACCTCTTGTCATGAGTCCGGGCCCGGCAGTTCTTCCCTTCTCCTCCAGAGGTCCCCATCTCCCTTCCTCCCGGACTCAACTACACACACCTGTCACATTACACACAGCTGTCACAAACCACACACACTCAGCATTACACCCGCAGCTGTTCCCCATTGCCACAGACTATATAGTCTCCCCTCTCCCACCACTTTGCCTGGTTGCATTATTTGTTATTTGTAATTGTAGTTGTGATTGTATTTCTAGTGTTTGCTCTGGTTTGGGATACATGCACTGTGTTGCCATCTTGTATCCCAGTCCGTTACTGTTTTGTTTTTTGTGCCGTGTTGGCCTTTTTGTTTCTATTAAAAGAGCGTCTTACCTGCATTTGGATCCAGACTCTGTCATTTCCATGGCACCCTCGCAGCGGTCCGTGACAGAATGCAACCAGCAACCATGGGTCCAGCAGGGAGGTTGCTCAACATCCGCCAGGGAGACCGGAGCATGGAGGAGTATGCCAGGGACTTCATTGGAGTGGCTCGGCGGGCGGCTATGGAGAAGACCTGCCCCATGGTCTTTTTTTACGGAGGCCTGGCCGAGCCCTTCAAATCCCTGATGCCATACTGGGACCCCGAGGAGTCGCTGGAGGACTACATCGACCTGGCTCTGCAGGTGAGCGGCTCGGCCTTCAGGGTGGAGTTAGCTGCGGAGCCCGTTCACAGTTCTACCAATGCGGCGATCCGGGGAGCGTCGGAGGCCTCGTCGGCCACGCCCAGTGCCTCGCGCCCGCTTCCGGAGCGTCCTGGGCTGATGCGCAGCGTGCGGGAACCCCCGCTGAGGTCAGTGCGAGCGGCGCGGTTTGCTTGCGGTCCTCCCGAGGCAGCGGAGCCCGCTTCAGGCCTTCCCGAATTGGCGGAGCTCTCTGATGTTCCCTCCGAGGAAGCGGAGCTCGCTTCAGGCCTTCCCGAAGCGGCGGAGCCTGCTGTTGTTCCCGCTGAGGCCGCGGAGCTCGCCTTAGGCCTTCCCGAAGCGGCGGAGTCCGCTGTTGTTCCCGCTGAGGCCTCGGTGCCCGCTCACATTGCTCCCGAGGCAGCGGTGTTCGCTCACGAGCCTCCCTGGATGAATCCACCATATCCGCCCTGGCCTCCTGCTCTGCCGGCACTATCCTGGCACCCGTATCTACCTCTGTCTCCAGGCCCTCTTCCGCTACACGGGCCTGGCCCGCCATCCCTCCCCCTGTTCCAACTCTCTCTGGACTTTTGGGGTTTTTGGTGGAACGTCTGGAAGCTGTTCCTTAAAGGAGGGGTCATGTCATGAGTCCGGGCCCGGCAGTTCTTCCCTTATCCACCAGAGGTCACCATCTCCCTTCCTCCCGGACTCCACTCCTCTAAACTACACACACCTGTCACATTACACACAGCTGTCACAAACCACACACACCTACCGCATCATTCACCTGACACTCAGCATTACACCCGCAGCTGTTCCCCATTGTCACAGACTATATAGTCTCCCCCTCTCCCACCACTCTGCCTGGTTGCATTATTTGTTATTTGTAATTGTAGTTGTGATTGTATTTCTAGTGTTTGCTCTGGTCTGGGATACATGCACTGTGTTGCCGTCTCGTATCCCAGTCCGTTACTGTTTTGTTTTTTGTGCCGTGTTGGCCTGTTTGTTTCTATTAAAAGAGCGCCTTACCTGCATTTGGATCCAGACTCTGTCATTTCCACGGCACCCTCGCAGCGGTCCGTGACACCTCTTGTGCTAAAAGTCTCCATATACAGTTACAGTTTAGAATAAATAACATATTAAGCATAAAACTGAGTCATGAAAGAATTTCTTAAGAGTCAAGTAAACATTTAGCCCACCTTTTCTACCTTTGTTTTTCTGGCCTTTTACCTGTTTCAATCAGAGATCACTAATTAATGAAATGCAGTCCAGATCCAGCCTCTGAATGAGTTATCCAATCATTATTATTTTTTAAAATAAATCTATTAATAAACAAAGGTGACATAAAGACTGCATCTGAATATATAAATATACAATGAAAAGGCAAATTTAGAAGATTTTTTAAGCCACAAATGCGTTTATCCAGCAAATCAGGAAAACATTTAGCTCAGTGTCTGTGGTTTGTAGATTCTCATGCACAGCAGACAGTAAACAAGACGCTTTTGCTGATTGTCAGAACTTTGGCAAAGTTTACTTTTTATTTATTTACAAAGAATAAAATAGCCTATTCAAATATTTGAATGCACTACTTTAGTTTAAAATCAAAGTTAGGAAAGTTCCTTATTTCCCTACATATTATGAAAAATTCAAACGGTCAAAGAATAAAGATGGTCTTTGAAGGTCTCGACAGAAGTTTTTATTTATTTTGTTATTACAGATAGACGGATGGATGTTTGCCATTAATCGAACATCTAAATAAACAACATTTCGACTCAATTCCATCACAGGTTTTTTGTCTCTCAGTGTGTGTTTTTGAGGGGTGGGGCCAGCTCAACCTCCAGCACGCAGAAACGGCTCTAGATGGAGTTGGATGAAAACTTCGTGAGGTAGAAGCTCTCCGCAATGATTTGGATGCTGTCCGGAGTTTAAAAGTGGATTTATGTGGGACTTGCTTCAGAATTATGACAGAGAACCGCAAAATAAACCAGGCCTCTGTCGGCTCCATTATAAACGCAGTTCAGTGGAATTAGGGGATTTATCCTTGGGATTTTGTATTTAAAGTCATTTTTTTGTTTCTTTTCCTCTCTCCCATGCCCGCTATTGCTCAGATTACGCACTGGGACACTGATTTAAACTGTCATGACATTTTAACCGAAGTCATAGCAAGTCAAGAAGCGCTTGTCCCATAATAATCCCAGTAGGCAGTATGTTGCTCACCCGCTGGTGTCTGCTAGCAGCGCGAGGAGAAACCCATATTACAGACACATTTAGAGCCTCGCGCTCAGTGGATCAATATGAGGCACGAGATACATAATAGGTAGGTTATACGATCGGCTTACTTCATTATTTCTAGTGCATTAAAATATTGATTTACGTCTGAGAGAACGCCAAGGAATACATTTATTTTAACATCTTAAAAGCCAATTTCCTTGGACCATGACTCTAAACGCAGAACTTTTTCATTGTTCGAAAATTTACATTTTTATTATAAAATTTTTATTATCGTATTAGGCTATCTGTCGAAATGCTTAGGCGGCTGCGGAAAATCTATGTTTGATACTTCGGTTTTATTATTATCATTTTGTGATACAAAATTTTATACTTAAACTAATACTTAAACGTATTTCCCCTTCTTAAACATAATCATTATTATAATAATAAATATTAATAATATGCACCTTATTCTTAATAATTACGTTTTAAAATAAAATATTAAAAACAACAGTCATTTTTGTTATTTTTTTATATTGTATTTTAAAATGTTGATTATTAATATTAAGAAAAAACATATTGGTTATTTAGAAATATTATTATTGTAAATACAAAATATTAAACAACAATAATTATCGTCATTATTATTATTGTTAGCAGTGTTGTTGTTATTTTTCTATTTTAATGTGTTAATTCTTAATAATAATAATAAGAAGAAAATACATTTTTAGTATTGATTATTTGGAATTATTATTATTATTATTATTCAGTAATTCAGATTTCTAGACTGAAAATTTGCATTACCTAATCATTGACATGCTCTGGTGTTTGTCTCTGATTTGTTATTGAGGGCCAAATAGAAAACAAAAACAGTGACCAAGCAGCTATTTAGAGATGCTGAATGTTTAAAGATGGAGGGATATCCAAGTGTTGACCTGCCAGTTTCTAAAATCCAGATCTTATGGCTTTTAAACATCTGTTGTTCTGTGTCTGGCCCAGTGTTAGGTAATCTGGCACCAGCTTTCTGCAGTAAAACCAGTAAGTGTTGTTGAGAGGACCAGTCCAAAGGGAGAAATGACGGTATAGATATGAAGACAGGTGCAGTCTGACAGCAGCACGCCTGGTGCCAGTACACAGATTTAACAGCATCATTTACTGTCACAGACAGATATTTTGATGATGGTGCTGTGGTCCTGACTCATGGGTGCTGGCGTAGATTCACTTCAGATCAAGAGAGAATGTGATGTTCAGGGCAAAGAGGGGTCACCCTTAAGTGTGCTGAATCACATGGATTGCCGTGCTGACTGAAGACATCAGATTTATTGTACACTTTAGTCATAGTTGTTGCATGATTATCGGTTCGTTTTGTAGTTTTATGTGTTTGGCTTTCATGTATACTGAAACAATATTCCAAAAAGTACTTTATGTGCCAAATACACACTCTGTTCAACCATTTTAAACACCAGCACTAATTCTTCGTCTGCACATCACCATTTCTGATCTTGAGTGTAGTCCATAAGCTTTTATAGCAAGCCATTTGGGAGGGATGTTGAACGTTTAACTGTCTTTCCTCATTTCTTTGGGTTTCATGGAGCAGAGGATTTCCAGGGGGTCTGAGCCATTGTTCCAGAGCAGGCCAGACTGACATCCACTTTGCGTTTGCTCTGCTTTATTACAGACTCTGTTTATGGCCTGTTTACTGCTCTGACATTTTTCATGGTTCCGCCTGAACTTGCTGCCTAATGCAACGGCTCGAACATATGTTCTGTGGAGTAAGCCGGGTTGTTGGCCTTTGTCATACTAGATTGAAAACAGCAGAGTGAAGAAACAAAGTAAAACATTTGTGTATATACTGAAAAAAAGTAGAGCTGAGACCACCGGTGGGATTCCAGGTGGCCTGCGAGTTGACTGGCTGAGTAAAATAATATATAGATATCATATTATTTTTATATATTTTAGTTCATAATAAAACTTTAATATTATAGTTTATATGCATATATAAATTATGTATTTATTTAGCTGATTTATTTAATATACAGAATGAATACATAGTTCAAATTTAAGTCTAATTTTAGGTTCATTAGATGGAATGAAACAAAATAGCAGCCTAACAAATTTATAGATCAGTTGCAGAGAGTAGGTGAGAAGGAATGAAATTCAAAACTGGTTTGCTGCATGAAAAGTTTGCTAATCACTAATCTTCACTAATCTATTTTTCAGTTAATTGTTGCACTTTGCAGCTGATGCATCGGGAGAATTTACACAACAGACAATTGAATCTACTTCCTATGAAATGAAACCGAGTTTTGGTTTGTTGTATTGCTGAATGAGCGAAACAAAAGAACTGTGTATCTGCTGTCTGTTAATGGATGAGAGAGCAGAGACTTCAAACATGAAGAGCTGTCAAAGTGCCCTAAGACAAGCTCAAAGGAATAATCAGTCAGATGGTGGGGATGCCCCTCGTGTCACACTCAGGGGTTTATTTGGGAAACAAGAGTATAATTTATTAAAGATTTGCTTGGATTAGACTTAATTTTAGAGAAACATTATCGGTAAAAGAGGAAGGCTTTATGCATTGTTTTTGTTTAAATTTCTCCTTATGATTGCCATTTTTCCTGTAGATTTTATATCTCCAGATATTTTCCCTTTTTCGACTTCACCTGAGCTTCTTTTCCTCTCGCAGAACATCATCTTTTATTTTCTGGATAAATCCCCTTTCTGGTTCCAGGGCGATGGCAAATCTGTGCGTCAGACTTGACATATCTCTCCTAATTAATATTGCTGATGAGTGCTACGAATAGCAGGCAACAGGAGGTTTTGGCTCTGTTTGATAAATACGAAGAAGGTGTCGAAGACATTGGAGTATTATTCATTGTGTAAGATAAATAAACTTTGTGGAAAGAGAGGAGGTCGTAAGAAGATTCCTTCTTATTCCTTCCAGCCTGGAGAGAGATCATTGTTTTGATGTCTGATGTGCAAGATAAATATTATTTCCTTATTTTTCATTAATTTAAACCACATCCGCTACCACATCTGTGAATGTGGTTTATTAATCTTTGCTTTCACTTAGTTTTGCCACATCACTGTAACCAAATGATCCTGTTAACAAGCATTTAGCAAAGAGAAAGAGATTTTTTGTTGTTGTTGTTTGTGATATTTGTCATGCTACAATTAAACACTATTACGCTTTTCTTAATAATGTTTTACAATCGCATGACATATTTGCACAAAGTGTCCACCCGCTGTACTTTCACGCATTTGAAGTCAAATTCAAACCAAACTGAGGGAAAATCATGTTTGTCTTGCATGCTGGTTCATAAATTACAATTTATAGAGTCAGCTTCTCATTTCTGAGGAGTGCTGAATTGCTAAAATGAAATATAGATATCTGTAGAGTTTTTGTTGGCTTTTAAAAGCACTTTTTGTTGTGCTAGGAATTAACAAATAACATGATGCAAGATCCAGAGGACATGTGGCCAAATATGGCCCTGCTTTCCTGATACTTCCAGGCATGATGTCTCTCTTGCGTAAAACCAGAACGCTCATCCATTTCTGCTGAAATGTGATTAAGAATCATTATATAAACATATCTATCTGTCATAGTGAGAGGCGTAAATGTGAACGCTTTCGCTTCTTTAAGAGACATTTTTCTGTCTATTGTTTTCTGACAGATGGGGTAAACGTTTTTTTTTTTTTTCTCCATTCCATTCCATAATTTTGGATGTGCATCGACTGAAGGTTATTGTGGTATTTGTTTCTCGGTGCCCTGTTTCTGGTCGAATCAACTTTAGCTTTAGCAGCCGGATACTTCAGCTCTTGTCAGTCTTAATGGGAAATTACATTTAAAATTAAACATTTTGCTTGCTTTCCCAGCTCATGACTCTATCTGTCCAAGGAAAAAATAAGCATGGCAGGAATGTGTGGTTTAAACGGACAAAATACCAGTTTCGGGTTATGTTACTCAAACTATTGTGTACTATTTGTGCAACAAATTTAGAGCGCAGAAATGCTGAAGTTCGTTGAGAAAGAGCAGTGATAGAGATGAAAGAGTGCAGTTATGTAAGCCCTGCGTTAGGCTATTTTCTTTCCGTCGTCTATTCCTTGATTCCAAAAAGTACTTTATGACAGTTTACAGAAAATGTAAAAGTTGTTTTTAAAGTATTCCCTTTTCAAAGCATAAAATTTAAAAACTTGCATCTCTTCCCTTGGGCAAGATATTTGGACTTTCTTTTGACATGCTGACTTAACAAAGTACCGTTTTATATACATGTCTCATTGTGCTTTTCTCCCCCATTCACCCACTCATCCAACTCCCTCCTTCCCTCGCTCGCCCCTTTTTGTCTGTCTCTCCGCAGCAGATCTTGGCACTGACGGATGCGTTGTCACGTGTAGGAGTCCAGAACCTCTCTCCATCTCTCTCATTTTTTTCGGCACTCCCCCTCCTCCTCCCAGCATCTCTAATAAGACACATGCTCCTGGGCTGGGTTGCTCACTCATGTTAGGATCTCCTGGCTGCGACCGCCGCGAGCTTCTCTCTCCTCTCGGTTTCGCCCCCGGCTTCATGGGTTGAAAGGCAGATTGCGTTGTCCACAAGATCTCACCTCTCATCTTGCCCGGCTCTCCGCACCCAGAACTTCATCATTCTCATCTTCATCCTCTTGAGTGCTATGGGTTGTTCTCCAAACATGTACGGACTTGCAGCAGCAGAGGCCTCCAGCCAAGGGCGTCGCGGCCGGCTGTAGTCGACTTTGTTCCACCTGCCACAGCGTGAAAGGGGCCTCCCTCAGCTGTGATCTGTCTGCCTGCAGGCGGGACCCAGCGTGACTGGGCAGCAGGGACTATGCATTTGGGACTGGTGGCGCTGGCAGTTGTCTTCCTCAGCTCCATGGGTCACGGCGATAACCTCAAGGCCTCCAAAGAAAGAAGACAGAAACGAAGTGAGTGCTGATGTCTCTTTCTGTCTCTTTCTTAAGGTCACATCATCAGATAGCTCTCTGTCCCCACATAAAAGACACAATGCAATATTTCACGTCTGTTCCTATTATTTGTGGCTCATTAGAGCATTTCTGAGTTCCTTGGAATGTTTTTTTTTCAGCCAGTTTTGTGGGGTATTGCTTGTGTAGAACCTGTTCTGTTGCTTTTAATAGCAACTTTGCTTTTTAAGGGTAAGTTATAAATGAGCATGTTATGTTCCTAAGCATGGCCAAATTTCACTCATTAGTTGTTGTTTTTTTTGCCTGAATACAAATATAATGACTAACACACTACATTTTTTTGTAATTTGTCTCTTACCTTTTTATGACTTTTTGTTTTTCGTCTTTTTGGTTAGTTTTGAAACTCACACGCACACCAGAACTCACTCTGAAATATTGCATAAATTCTCTTATGTGTAAGAGAGCTCTGACATAGAATTACTGTTTCTTATTTGAAAGTACACATTTATGTTAATTGAAAGTGGCTTGTCTTATTTTTTTGTTTAGTGTACTGCTATCAAATATTCTTTAAGTAAATACTTCATTCAGTGTAATGTTAAAAAGTCAACCTGATGATCAAATCAATAGTTTTTTTTTTATCCTAATCTGAATTTAAGAGTTGAGATTGTCATTATTCAGTGTAAATTGTACATTGACCACTGCTGGCAGTGTTGAGGAGTGTACAGCCTCCTCTACAGGAGATTGTAGGTAAAACTACATTGGCTGTGAATGAATATGCATTGCATTTGCTACTGGTTAGACTGCATTTATTTAACTTTGTTATTAAGAGACAATAGTATTTTTTACATTTATACACCAGCCAGAAACTATAAGCAACAAAACAAATATATATTTTGTTGTGCGAGTTATTGCAGGTAGCTAAAGCTAAAGATCATGTAGCACAAGGAAGTACAAATCAAAACCAAATGCCAGAATGTAAAGCTATCTGAGGAGAAATAAACAGTGAGTTACTTGGTGAAATAAATCTGCTGATGCTTCACAATCTGTTAAGACTTCTTGACCTCACTGTAAGCTCGTCTGACCAGTGCTTCTTGATGGCGGAGTTTTCTAGCAGTTTTATCAACAAAATGAAAGCAAACACCTCTGACAGCTGTTTTTATACAAGTGACTGATCAGCAGTCACGCTGCTTTTTTGTCTCCCTCTAAAATATCCAAACCATTTCAGCAAAGCGTCTAATATTTCATTTTGTCTAAGTGTTTATTTTTGCCCGTTATAAACTATTTTAAATTATGATACCACTCTGTACATTCGTTTTATGGCAAGGTGCCTGTCGCGTCAGAAGGGGATTCAGCTATCTGCTCACTCATGTGCATTGCAAAAATATTTTTAATCAGTATTTTTGCCCCATTTTTCCACTAAAAAGTCTAAACATCCTTTAAATATGATAAATTTACATTTAAAATTGTGTAAGCAATAAGATCTGTTTGCAGGGAATACATTTTGATTTACGTTTATTTCCCTTAACCCATTAGCAAAATGTATTTCTTGCTAGGTAAATTTTGCTAGGCTAATGTTTTAAACAAGACTAAATGTATTTGCTAGTGGATAAGAAAATGACATAAATTAAATATAATAAAGATATATTCTCTGAAAACAAGTCTGATGCGGGATATTTAGATTTTCTTGAATCAGTGAATGTGACAGATGTAGCCTTGTTTATTGAACTGTAGTTCCTCAAAACGTTGCTGATGAAGACTTATTACTGCTTTCTGTGAAATCATCTAAATGCAAAATTCTGTTTTGTTCCTCCATGAGGTTTAGGTCATTGTAAACCAGCCACATTCTAGGCAACTCCTGTAGGGATTTAGGTTTTTTTCACACTTACTTGTTAATGAAGTGGAAAGCTTTTATATTTTAATGTACAATTCATCACCACACCTAATGTTTCTCGGGGATAGCAAAATAGTTTCATGTTATTCGACTGGATAAAATGACTCATTTTATGGTTTCAAGGGGGAAACGCATGAGTGTGAGCTGCAAAAATGTTTTTGGTCACACTTTATATTCGGTGGCCTTAACTACTATGTACTTACATAAAAAATAAGTACAATATACTTATTGTGGTCATATTGTATCGCAAAACACTTTTGCTGCTATTGAGGGGGATACGGGTAAGGTTAGGGACAGGTTTGGTGGTCTGGGTAGGTTTAAGCGTGGGTTAAGGTGTAAGGGATTGGTCAGCAGAGTAATTATAAATGTAATTACAGAAATTAATTACAGATATAACTACATATAGGTATTTTTTTTAATATAAGTACAATGTAAAAACATGTATGTACACAATAAGTGCATTGTATCAAATTATTACTTTAAATGTAAGTACATAGTAGTTAAGGCCACCCAATATAAGAAATGCAAAAATGCAATACAAATAACCTGAAAGAGCAAGATGTGTACACATTCTTACAGTTTGATATGTTCTTCAAGTATATTTTAAGACCAGTTTTAAATAGTTCAAATCAAGGACTCTTTCTAGCCCAGATTCTGAGGGAAAAAAAGCATTTTTTTCTTCTTGGACAGTGCTGTCAAGTTCAGGTTGGAAAGATTTATTAGAACTAGTGAATGACCATTGATAGGAACGCAGGCAGAAGTTATACACTGTGCTGAGCCAGATGTCCAATCCTATGGATTGATCCATTATGTCTAATGATGTCCTTACTATATTGACTACTTTTTCACTTCTGGGAAATTTTCGATTCTCTGCTAATAAATTACCATTAGATTGGAGGGTTTTGTAAGTTGTATGATGATTTCACTGTAGGTTTGTTCATAAAAAGGTCTTATTTATTATGTGCACTTTCTGTCATCTTTCCCTTGAAAAGGCAAATCCAAAGAGAAGGTGCAAGGTAAATCAAATCTGCTACTTAATAGACCCGTGCAAAACAATCATTAATATCCGTCATTTATAATTCTAGTTTCATATTTATTGTTCGTGCTGAGAGAACTTTTCATTTATTTCACCTGTGGAAAGGAAAGCAGTAATCGGATAAAGGACACCCCATTGCCTGAAAACGAACCACTTGTAATAATCTTTTTATGGACTTTTTTGGTGCCTTTTCAGCTGAACCCACTAGGGAGTCCTTGCTACTAAATATTAATGGTAGATTAATATTGATATTAGTGGCTAAAAGCTATTTGTTTCAGTTTGATGGATGAGATTATGTGATCTAATAGTTATTTTATGTTCTCCAGTAAAAATATGTAAATGTAAGGGTTGTATTTATCCATTACGTTGCATCACTTACTGTACTAACATCTTATTTACAATGGGATGCCGTTTTAACACTTTTCAGCACAGAGATTGATTGCCCTGTGAGAGTGTATATTTAGAGGGAATGCTACACACATAGACCCGTAAATTATAGCAGATGACCGTAGTTTTGACTCAAGTCAGCCTACCAGGAACAGGATGTGCACTCTGACATGTTTTCGGAGTAATCGTTTATTTCTTCTTGGCCTCAAACGCAGAAAATCTGTCTATCTATCTGTATGTCTATCTATCTGTCTATCTATCTGTCTATCGGTCTGTTGTCTGTCTTTCTTTGAATGATAGAATGAGTTTATTTATCTTGATATTTAGAGGTGAAGGTAAACTCATCTTGGTTGTTTATTCAAAGGCTGCAGGTTCAAATCCAGGTAGCAGTGGCTGGAAAGTGACATTGTAATCAAGCTGTCTAATCCCGTGGAAAGCACAAAGCTAGTTTACTTAACTAGTCATTGTAAGCACTTGGGATTACAGAGGGTCTTCTAAACTGTAAGGAAATGCTGCCAGTATCACGCTCACTCCGATTTCTCTTTTTCTTCCATCAGTAAGCACTGAAGTACCACCATCGTGCTCGAATGGCTGTGAACACTGCTCAGAGTACAACGGCTGTCTTAAATGTCGACCCCGGCTCTTCATCCTTCTGGAGCGGAATGACATCCGTCAGATAGGCATTTGTCTCGCTGCCTGTCCTGTTGGATATTATGGCATTCGAAATCGTGATATGAACAAATGCACACGTGAGTCTTTGCTCTACTGATGTATTTTCCTAGTTTCAAAACTGTAAATAAGTTGGAGATAATAAGGTAACCTGTGCCAATCAGCATATTAAAATGATTTCTGAAAGATCATGTGACAGTGAAGACTGATGATAAATGACATGAAAAAATATATATTAATTTATTTTCCATTATATATAAAAATAGAGCATTTTAAATTGGAAAAATGTTAATGTTTTTATATATGTATTCTTTAGATGTATTTGCATAAAAAACAATAGCCGTGTATGTTATCACATAACAAAAGTGAATTATCTGAACAGCACAGCATCATAAAATGACCTTCCTTAGCCCATTTGCAAGACTTTAACATCAGTTGTACAGTGTTTAACATCATTGGAATGATGGCACAAATTGTGCCATTATGAAACAAACAATCACATTATTCACCACATTCATTAATACCGTAACCACCAATGACATTAAACTAGTGCATCTGACCCGTGGATGCCAAATGCTGAGATCTGTTTTCTCTTACTCTGTGGGTGAAAAACAGGGTCGGGGGATGTAATGCAAAGCAAAACATTGGTAATACGCGGCTGTTTGTCTGTTTCTTCTAGGAAGTCTGTGTTATTATTGTAGGCTGTAAATGCAGAGTTCAAGCCATATTTATTCTAAGCCATATTTCTCGGTCTTTCTATGCAAACCCTACGCAAAAAGCATAATGAGGACTTACCTTTAATCATCCTCTTTGTTTTAACAGTGCGCTCTCTAGGTTTCAGCCAGAGACTCGGCGGCCTGTTCCCATCATGTGCGTGAGCAGTTTTACAGTGATAAAGGCAAAGCAGGGGATAACTGTGAATAAACAAGGAAATACCTCTCGTAAATTGATTGGTGGTACCTCTTTACTCCTGTTGTGGGAGGAAATTAATAGCTTTATTTGAGCCTTTTCTAACTTCAGCCTACCAGAGCTTTTCCAGTTGTAAATTGAACGTCCTGCTCCATTTTCAAGCATGTTTTGATAGCCAATTAGTGTGAACCACAGCTTGGAGTCATTATATTTTGTTATAGGAAGAAAATACTTTTGTTACCAAGATACACTCTTGCATCACTCCGCCTAATACCTCTCAGATGGTTCTGATTTAAACTTTCATTCTAGATAACCTTTAAATTTAAATGTTAGCATCAAGGGAAGTGAGAAATTAGTGGAGCACTGTTTTTATTTCACAACCCTCTGGAGCCTTTAATTCATCATTTCTTGACTGTATACTTTACACTTGCTTTGAAATACCACATGCAGCTGTCCGCTTGTTAGCTTAATTATTTTTATGACCCACACATTGAGACCAAAATACGTCGTATCCACAGGTGTCGACTCCAAATCGCTGCGGACATCAACATTTCCCTCTGACGTGTTCGTTTCTTTCTCGTTTTGAGTGTTTTTGTCCTGTTTTGAAAGACGGCTGTGCATGCGAATCCCTCCTTCATCTCAGGCCTCTGAGTGTCTGCCCCGTTGCAATTATTCAATCAGCTTCGTGCATTTGATTTGTCTCCAGATCCCCATGATGTCTTGTTAACAACATTTGTCTTGCATTAAGGGTGCATTTGTAAATTCTTGAGTGCAAAAGAATTTGCTCCAAACATTACTAATTTAGTTGTCAGGCATTTAAAGTAGTAATTGAGAGCAGAGGTTATTACAAAAAAACACGGCTCAAGTATGTTGTTAGGCCTTCTTCTGCTTTTGGCCGGGACCAACGATATCTGAGATATCTGTGTGCTGCTGCTCTGAGAATGTCCAAGGTATTCGAACGGAAATTTAAGAACCTTATTTTTGCACATTTTCGCGTATGTCACGGCAATTTAGCTTTGAAATCTGTTTTGCGAAATTATTTGCAGTCTCTCTCGATTTAAAGTTCAATCTGTGTCAGTCAGGAGAAAAAAAGGGATTTAAAATCACATAATAATCAGTTTTAGGATTTCAAACATTTTAAAACAAAGAAATATGACCTAAAATGAGAACATGTGCTCATGCTTCCACTGAAGTACTTTGAAACATCTCAAATCATTCTGGATGACATGATCATAAGGTTTTAGACTTTTGGACCTCACTGTAAACCCTTTCAGGATTTATCCAAAATAACCAAAAGAAAAGAGTGAGATTTATAGTTAAGAACTAGATCCCCTGTTTATCAAAATGAGATAATTATGATCATTTTGAAGGGGTTATGGGTGGGGAAGTGGATTCTGTTTCATTTGGTAGGTGTCTGGTTTTCATTCTGCCAAAATCCACAATTGTCCCCAATTTGAGGCAGTTTGTAAGTTTGATCAAAGACGGCAGGCTTATAATGAGACAGAGGTGTGCGGAAACCTTGACATTCTTGAACTCACTACTTTTTGGGTAAGAAACTCTAAGAGCCATAATAATAAGTCACCAGATTGGTGGTCCACTTGTTCAATGTCAAAAATAAGCACACTTATTGAAATAAAATGTTTTTGTAAAATCAACATGTAACTGTTATTGTCTTTCTTTATTTCAGAATGTAAAATAGAAAACTGTGAGGCATGTTTTAGCCGAAACTTTTGCACAAAATGTAAGGAGGGCCTGTACTCACACAGAGGGCGGTGTTTCTCCAGCTGTCCTGAAGGATTCACCGTCAATGGCACCATGGAGTGTGTAGGTGAGTGAGCTGCGCAAGCCATGGATTTACAACATTATACTTGTATAAGGTTGTTTCAGTTCTAATATGTTGTACAACAGCATTTTCTAGTATAAATTGCTTATGTATCTTTTTCAGTCATAGGAAAAATGAGTGCCTAGGTGCCATTTTAGGACACCGATTTGTAACAAATTTCTGTTAGATTTTATCAGCAAAACTCAACAGCAATTTCCTACCTCATTTTAATTTTTTTGTCATTTAAAATGACACAATGACACAATTTTTGGAGTTAAAAGAAATTATTATTTTATCCCTGGACCACAAAACCAGTCATAAGGGTATGATGATATGATGATATGGTATGATTCATTTTCTGAAATTGAGACTTATCTTAAAGCTGAATAAATAAGCTTTCCGTTGATGTATGGTTTGTTAGGATAGGACATTATTTGGCTGAGATACAACTATATGAATATCTGGAATCTGAGGGTGTAAAAAATTAGAAAATCACCTTTAAAGTTGTCCAAATGAAGTTCTTAGCAATGCATATTACTAATTAAAAATTAAGCTTTGATATATTTACGGTAGGAAATTTACAAAATATATTCATGGAACATGATCTTTACTTAATATCCTAATGATTTCTGGCATAAAAGTAGATAAAAATCGATCATTTTGACTCATGGAGTGTATTTTTGGCAATTGCTACAAATATACCCGTGCGACTTAAGACTGGTTTTGTGGTCACATATAAAGGTTTATTGTATTAAAATACACTATCATCACACAACAGTATCATATTTTATATCAGAATCTGATCTGGTTTTATTTTGTATATAGCCAGTATATAAGGGTTTTGGTTTAGTGCATGTCATCAGATGTTGTGGGCACATGGTACTTAAGAACTAGATCCCCTGTTTATCAAAATGAGATAATTTTGTCATTCATCAATCATTCAGTCAATCCATAATCAGTTGTTGTGACTCAGTTATGCTGATGGAATGATAAAACTGGAAACTTCTCGGATACCTTGTACTTTTTTATTTCCTTCAATCTTCCTTTTTCTGTGGTTTCTCAATCGTTGTTGAGAGGAACGTTGGCAAAAGGCCTGTTGGATGATAAGGGGTTTTATTGATTTCTTTTGAAAATATTTCTGTCAGAAGCAAGCAAACACAGCACTAATAGCATTACTCGCAATGGTGGTGCTGGCTCCTCCAGGCTATTTGGCCTTTAAATGGGGAGCCTTGACTTCCAGTGTGATATTTTGACAAAGCTTATGATGCCTCATCTGCGTCAATGGTCAGTCCACCACTTTGTTATGTGTATTTTTCAGTCTGTGATAGTTTTTGGCAGAGATAAGTTCCCTTTGACCGTCCTGCACCCAAACACTTTAGACTGAAAAAAAACTGGATACTTAGAAAAGACTTGAAAACTGCTTGAAACCACTCAATGCAATTGGAAGTCTGGAGCTTGACAGCTTGTCATTACGTTAAATAAAAATGGAGCCTACCTCATACAATCATAAGACATGCTCTGCTTTTAAGCAAAATGTAATTGGAAAATGTGAGTGATGCTGGATTTTAGCAGTCTGAATCTCCGCTGTGAATTCTTTGGGGTTTCCTAATGCAATTTCTTCAACTTTTGTTTGGAGGAACTTGTTTCTCAGACCCCTTTCCAGAGGAACAAAATGTACAAACCCCAAGCAATTTCTGTCTTTTCCCTATTGTCTGAAAATATAGTAAATTGTGTAATTGGTATATACTAGATTCATTCTAAAAAACTGGTTATTCTGTTTTTTTTGCTTGTTTTTTTTTATGTCTGTGTTGCAGTCCAATGTGATCTAAGTGAGTGGAGTCCGTGGGGCCTTTGCATGAAGAAGAACAAAACATGTGGCTTTAAAAAGGGTAACCAGACCCGTACCAGGGAGCCCTTACAGCTTTCAAGTCCTGCCACTTCCACAGGGGCCGCTCCTCCCTCGGGCTGCGTCCCAGAGACACAGACCCAAAGATGCACCGTGCAGAAAAAGATCCCTTGCAAAGGTAAATCAGAGAAAGAACAACACAAAAATGTTGGAAAGTGGATGGATAGGAAATGCTTTTGCTGAAAGGAATACGTGAAATCTGTTATCCCACTTCAATACACATGTTTGCAAATTACAGATTTGTTGATTTATTGATCATTTATCATTTTTGGCCACTCGGAAAAACATGTAAACAGTCTCCTGGAACTAATTTGATTTAATTTATTTACCGTTTTTGACATAATACGGTGTAAATAAATCCTCGAGTGTTCCCAATAAATAAACAGAAGCCCAGCTGGTTTGTAATCTTTTCGTCGCTGGCTGCGGATCTGAGGGTGGCTTTTTGTTTGTTGCTTTAACTTACTGGAAAGTGAGGTTAATATGCTGCTCTAGCTCTCGAGCGAGAACGAAATGTTAGTGGACCTGTTGGCTGTAATCTGTTCGTAAAAGTCTGAATATGTTTCTCTTGACCATTATACTCTCCTGAATGGCTTGTGTAGATTTCAGCCTAGAATATCGAAGTTTGCATGGAAGAAAACAGAGGTTTACAGTATGAGCCTACAAAAAAAGCTTTTAATGACCCAAACAAGCATTTTCAGTACATTGGTTAATTGAGTGGTTACACCATCGTTCGAAAGTTTCGGGTCAGTTTTTTTTTTTTTCTGAAATAAATTTTACAATTACTCAGCAGGGATGCATTAAAATTATTTTGAATTTTTTACATTATTACAAAAAGATATTGCAAATAAATGCTGTCCTTTATAGCTTTCTATTAATCAAAGATGAAAAAATGTCAAGGTTTACACAAAAATAAAATAAATAACAAAACATTAAGCAGCACAACTGTTTTCAGCTTTCCCATCACAGTAATAAATTACATTTGAAAATAAAATAACAAACAGTTATTTTAAATTCTAATAATATTTCAAAATATAACAGTTTTTACAGTATTTTTGATCAAATGCATTTAGCCTTGGTGAGCATACTTTCAAAAACATTTTAAAAAGTCTTTAAACTTTTTTCAATTTCTTACAACATTATATATATACAGTATATATAAATGGTTCTTAAAGTATGCATAAGTAATATAGAAGGAATCGTTTGCCCAAAGTAAAAACCTTTGTGCTGCTTTAAACCTGAATGACATTTTTATCCATGAAAAACAAGGATGACAAGATTATCGTAACTGTCAAGGTTAAAAGCACATAAAAGTATGATACACAGTCATTATAATTTGTATGCTATATTCCTGAAGTCAATCAGTTACTTTGTGTGAAGACTGAAGTTTATTGCACTCCCTAATTTTCAAATCTAGCATGCATACAAGAAAGTGAGTCAGTGGACCTTACTGGATCTCGCATTTGTTGTCAACGTGATAGTTTTTAATGTCAGCAGGTGATTTTAAGACTCTCCCACACACTAGAAGTCTCCCACACTTTGATAACCACTGGGCTTTTCAAAAATAAAAATACCTCATTTGCTCAGATTGTTTTCATGAATGTTTCATGAAATTTACAACTGAATAGTTAACAGCAGACCTTGCAATGTCAATGCCAATTCAGAAATCAATCCAGGCTAATAAAAAGTGTTTGTGTGATTGTAATTGCTTTTACTCATAGTCTATTTTTGTATTTTCTCTTTTATGTCTTCCAATATACGTACATCTCCTTTAATTTAATCAAGCGATTCATATCAGTTTAGGAAACTGCATGATTCACGACTCAATCTAAGCTAATCGTAGCATCACGCTTTGAGTGGTTCTTAAAATAAACACCCGAACATACCTTCTAGCGCGCTTAGTTGACTTCACACTGTTGAGAAACAGTGCGTTCCTGGAAATGACATCTTATTCTGTGCGAACAGCCTCACAAGATCAAGCACTCGCTGTTCTTCTGTCGGGAGAAGTAGGCTCCATGCTTTGCTGGACTAGGTGTGACAGCGCCATTTGAGAAATGAGAGGCAAATTTACTCTGCATGACGCCTGTATTTGTGGAAAGAATTTCCACCCAGGGTCCATAAGAATAATTAACAGTGAAATATTATAAACTGCCCCATAAAAGTGCTATGTGGCCTGCCAAATTTCTAAACTTAGAGAGTCCACTTGTCGGAAAAGCTTTTGGAGAGAGAGCGAGCTATGGTGAACTAATAGGCCTGGACACATGTAAAGTCATTTGTTTGTAGTTCAGTCTGATAATATCATGCTTTCCCTAACTGTGTTGAGATCAGTTATGTGCTGGCTGGAGTCAAAACATGTTTTTCGCCAGAAAAGCAAAGCAACACCACCCACTTCTCAGGGCGAAAAGAATTAATGCAGCTCAGGTATCAAAAAACTCATAGGTTATGTGTTGCATGACCCGATTGCCCTCTTTTTTTCTCGTGCTAAATTAGCAAGGCTGTGAATACATCTGCAGGAATTGGCTGACGGGGCTGCTGTAAAAATCACAGGGGGCAATGCTTGTATAACACCGGTGATTTACTGGTCTGCAGATCTCACGCTTTGTGTTGATTTTGCCAAGCCCCCCCACTTCTCTTCCCCTTCCTGTAGCTTAATAAACGTCTTTGCACGAAAACCGAATACACTAAAAGCGTGATTGCCTTTGTCAGTCAATGGTGTTTAGGTTGGATTGAGCAGCGCTGTAATTATTGCTGTCATAAATGAATGGATCCTCCCCAAGCGCTCTTACCGCTTTATCAAAGCTAACAAGTCTCCTCCATGTGGATCCAAAGTTTAAAGCTTTATTTCCTTCCATGTTTTTTCATTTCACCTCGGTTTTAAAATCGTGATTAACTGACACTCGAGTAGAGGCATTCTGTAAACTCAAAGCCTTTGAATTCTTCACACGGGATTGCTGTTCTCAAAGCAATGGATACTAAACAATACAATTGTGCTAGACTTGTTTTGTTTTATTTGTGGAAAACTTCAGCAATCATCTCACTGATAAGACTGTGATTCGCTTTGATACAATATATACACCATTTATCTCTGCTCCTCTAATCTCATTGGACGAATCTGGGAAGTTAACTGCAAGTGATTTTATGAGTGATGAATGAGTCAGTGAATCATTCATTAAAATGATTTGTTCAAAACACACTGATTCATTCAGGAACCAAACAAGTGACTCATTGCGTTCCATTCGGAAGGGCTCATCCCAGTTCCTTCGAAATCCCTTCTGTTACTTGCAACGCGCTTTGCGTCATTTTTATTAGCCAATAAAGGAGGCACCATTGCACAATTAAACTTGTGCAAAGAATATTGGAAGTCTCTCATTCTGGAGGGCCCTTTGAAGTGGCCAGTTTTATGCATCCAATATGGCATTTGTGATTGTTCTCGCTCTAAATTGGCCGTCATAAGTGGATTTAGTCTTTGAGTGAGTTGTTGAATCATTAAATTGGCTGATTTGTTCAAAACATACTCATTCATTGTTGTACAAAGCAATCAAATGTCTTCACAAGTTAGTCACTGAACCATTCATCCAACTGACTTGTTCAAAACATGTTACTGATTTGTTGAGTCATTGACTTGTTCACTCAACCGATTTGCTCAAAAACAGTAATCGAAACACCACTACTGTGTGTTACTCTGAAATGCACAGCGCTCTACTTTGGCTTTGTTTGAATTTTCGTTAGTGGAGCAAAACAAACTAAATATTGGGCCATATTGTGTCAAGTAATGTATTATTACAATATTAACCTCTTGTTTATTGATCTGGTGTATAAAAGCAGTACTCTCAAAAAAAGTTCTGAATAGTGTTTGCGATTATCTGCAGTGAAAAACAGTACAACCGCACACTTTCTCTTTTAATATTGTGGAAATATTCAGTTGTTGACGCTTCAATCATGTAACAGGCATCATTACAAACAACGTCGTCATATCTTTGATATAGGCTTAATATATATAGCAAAAAGAACTGGCGTTTGTGCTTTACAGGCCTTGGCAGTTCTGTTAAATAAACTAAGGGAATGCTAATTATTGCTTGTTTTGTTGTTAGAATAAAGTCCATTAAACTCTTTAATGTTTGCCAAAGAAAGTTGTCTTTTATATGATGATGCCATTTCAAGTCAAAAAATCTGTCAAAGTGTTTGTTTGCATCATTTCCATTCTATTTTTAATCATGTGTTTTATGTAGAAACAAATGGAACAGTTTGTGTTAAAACATCAGGGCCTTGAGATGAGCAGAGAGCCAATTTCAGGAGTCGCAGAGTGGCTGTGTTTGTGGCGCATGTTATCAAGTGGAGAGTGAATGCTCTCCAGCACCAAATGAGTGTTGACTTTGGTTTCCAGGGAACACTGAGACTCACAACACTAACTTCATAACAAATATCAGTCAGTCTGGAGGCCCTGACTCCCCCTTGTAGTAGTGCAAGTGAGGATGATGGGAAACGAACCAGCCTGTGTTTTTTTTTTTGGACTGTATTTTTTTGGACAGTTCAGCATGACGTTATCTGTATTTATGTGAAACGTTTATGCATTTTTGTTTATTTGGATATATGCTTAAATATACACCGCTTTAGAAATATATATTTTTTATGAATCATTTACATTCACAATAATCTGTTTAGCTATGTTTTACTATTATAAATATAGATATTTTTCTAATTTACTTAAAATACAAAATTGCATTTGTGTTAAAGCTTAATTGTATATCTAGAATTAAGTTAGTCAATGAAATTTGTTCTTTTTTAAAATAAAAAAATATAAATTGAATAAAATTTAGTGAGGTTTATTCTGAAAACAAGAACTAAATAATAAAGAAAAAGAAAAAGGCTCTGCCAAAGGGATCAGAAATGTCTTAAAATGTATATTTTTTGTTTTGCTTTGTTTCTTAAGTACATTTACATTGTTTTAAATACTTTTTTACTTTTAAAACAATTAAATAATACATCTTGGGTTTTCTAATTGCAATTTTCTTTTATTCAGGTGAAACTAAGAAGAATCCGCAAAATCGTGGAGAAAAAAATGGCAAGAACCGCGGACGAGACTCCAAAGAAAGTGGCAAAGGGGGCAACAAGAAAAAAAAGACCCCGAACCGGTCCACCACTGTCCCCACCATTACAACGAGCATGGTGACCTAATCTTATGGTGGTATTAGGTGGGCCTAAGAAAGGAGAATGCCTGGCCCATCTTTGCTGGCTGAAGACAAACAGTTTTTGATTGTGACAATATCAAAATTATGCAAAAAATTTAAAAAAGGAATAACGCTGCTACACATAAAACATGCTCAATGAGAACTGGAGGATTGCTGTACTGAATAATGAACTGTGTGAATTGAGTAAAGTTTGAGGGAACCAAGGATAGGTTGGTTAGTCTCATGCTATTTGGAAGCATCCAGAAAGACTGTGCGCTGTGCGTGTGCAGGGTCATCTTTTTGTAAGCCTTCCCACAGGAAACAACATTGTTTGTGGTTGGCGAAATGTTCCATATGTTCCTCTTTAGACCTATTGGAAAGGCTTCTGAATTATAGACATCACTGCAAATGAGGCCCTCCGTCCTAACATTGCTTAAAGAACATCTAAAATACATTAGAATCTCTTGTGGTTCACCTAATCCAGCTGTAATCACATTGTTTTTTCTCCAGAGTTGGATCTCCTTATGTTCGTGACAGGTAGCAAACAGTCTGGAGTCTGTCTGTGAGTCTGTCTCAGAGTGAAAAGAGTTTTTTTTTCTTTCTTTTTTTTAAAAGTGCTTTTTTATATGTTTTTTTCTGTTGTTTATAACAAAAGAAGGCACTGGAACTGATATTGTGGTTTACAGAGAGAGAATGTGGAGAAAGAAGAACTTTAATGATGATGAACTATCCAAAAATGCAAAAAGTGTTATTTTAAATCTACAGACAAAGCACTTATAACTATGTAAAATAAAAGTCTTTCGATTAGGGGAAAATAAATGCAGTATTTTCTGCACAGAAAGCAGCAATAATATGAGGAATGTACAGTGTTGAAGTATGTTTATGAAAGTTTGTGTGTGTGTGTGCGTCAGATGTGTTGTGTGTTTTTGAATCTGTGTTCTTGTGTGCACCTTTATGTTGTGAAGCGAGGGGAAGAGAGAGGTCAACAGAAGTCTACAGTATTGTGTGACCAAGCCATTGAGGAACTAAACCAGCATAATGCTTAAACTGCATTGATTATACGCTTTATAGGTTTTTCATTGCTCAGTTATCATGGTTCAAATATACAATATATCACATCATTCATAACGTTTTGCAAAATACAGTATCAGTATCTGAGGAAGTGATGCTGTACATCATACAGTTATCTACATGTAGCATCCAGTCACACTTTTCTTAGTCTGTTTGTTTTCCATAGCCTGCTGACCAGAGCTGCATTTTTCAAAAACAGAAGTGGATTGTAGAGACCACTGGTGCTTATGGTTTTTATGATCTATAGGCTTATGATGCTTTTGGGAAATGCAGCCCAGATCAGTGGGTGTTCACCATATACACCCCTAATGAGAATTATAACACTGAAAATGTCAGCTTCCGTTAATCTTGATGCAATATACTTATTGTTATTGTATATCTATTTCTATAAAAGTCTACAAGGTAAATAAACATCTAAATAAACATTGGTTTCTGTTTCTAAATGTTTTTGTTTAAATGTATATTTGTATGGAAGGCCAGGGCTAGTTGTCTGTCTGTCTATCTATCTATCTATCTATCTATCTATCTATCTATCTATCTATCTATCTATCTATCTATCTATCTATCTATCTATCTATCTATCTATCTATCTATCTGTGTGTGTGTGTGTGTGTGTGTGCGCGCTTTTCAGGACATTTTTTAAATAGTCATGGGTAAGTTGTGACATTTTTTTATATCACGAATTGACAAATTCATGATAAAAAATTACTACAAAATTTGTCAGCTTAAGCAGTGTTTTAAGATTTGTGTACATCACCTTTTACATTTTTGGCGTTATATGATTTCTTTTTAGCATTTTGTAATTGTTACACAGGTTAAATTTTGCTGAAAGCCTCTATTAGTTTAGTGGCAGGTTCCATTGTGACAACTTACCATATAAAAAGGCATGTTAAATTAACTTTTTTTTCCTGGCTGATGATGGTGAAAATGTATAGATTTTAGTGGCCATGGAATGTGCTAATGAAAAGGAAATTCCAAAATGAACTGAGAACTATTCGCTGAAATAAAAAGTGAGACAACTAGCCTCCATCTCATTGAAATAAAACAATTTGTATTTATTTTTTGGGACCTTTACATGTTTTATATCGGCTATACATAAATGTTTTATGAAGCATTTAAAGTGAACACATATTTTTATGAACAAATATGTATGGACATAAATTGTCATTACCCTATAGGGTGAAGTCAGCTAAAATGGGCCACGTTTTGGTAAATTACATATAATACCATCAAATAAGCTATGCATGAGATCTAATGATATTCTTTTAAATTAGCATGGGTCTCTTGAATATATATTTTTTAAATGTGAAAAAGTAAAAAAAAAATAATTTAAATTAAGAGAGTTAAAAGTATCAGCAGATACTTTCTTGAGCCACGGCACAACATTCAGGTAAAATGGGCCAATATAAAAAGAGAACAACACGGGTAATTTGAGCTTAAATCATTTTTATTTATAAGAGTAAACTGACACTATTGTCTTTAGTGTGCCATAGCAACACCATGAATGTATTTCATTAAATATAAAGTTAAATTAATATTTAATTAAACGATGCAATTAAGAATGAACTGATCATGTTGGTGTGTTTCTGTGCATTGGTGTCTTTTGTGTGCATGTATATGTGATTGTATTTTTTTAAAGACTGTATGGATATATATCTAGGACTAAACCTATTTTCACCCTCAATTTCTGTGTAAAAGTGTGCGTATGCAGCCCATTTTACTGACATCTTCCTTTCTTTCCCTTTCTCTTCTCATCTCTCTGTTTCCTTTCTTTGCTTTTCCTCCTGCCATATGCAATTTTTGAAAAAGACTGTTGAGATTTTGTATGGATACATAGGTCTATCTAGGTCTATAAACCTATTTTCACCCTCAATTTCTGTGTAAAAATGTGTGTATGCAGCCCATTTTAGATGAAAACTGAACGGGACTAATAGATCGGTAGGGGTATTGATACTAATCCACCACGGGACTCGTGTAAAACGTGCGACAGGAGACAGGGCACTCTTCAACTGTTTATCTGTATTTAACTGCTCACAGCAGATGGTACAACATTGCTGCAACTGGATCGGATATTGTACAACTTATGTTCACAAAGTGTTAAATGTGGTCTCTCTGAAATAAACAGAATAAAGTAAACATCAGTTTGCATCTGCTGAATGTAAATTACAAACATGTGAATAACAACCTGCTACTGATACATTATACATGAATCAACATGACGAGGAGAGGATTAACAGTAGCAAGCATACGCATTTGAATCACCATTTATCTTAAATATAACAACAACAGAAACGATATAATGTTCGATTGCACAAGATTAATATTTCAACACAACAATGAAATAAACATCATTGGCTTATAATCAGGAATGATTAAGTAAACTTACATTCAATCACGCACAATAACACCTAAAGAAATAACGGAGCACACGACTGGGAAAGTGAAAGTAAAGCGGATTAGCGGAAACCAACGTCAACTAACGGCATGCATTCATAATAAAAGTCCTTAATAAAGGTCCTTCCCTATAAAGATACATAGGGAATTTAGAACAGCCGCCCCCAGATTAGCATAGCTAATATGTCTAAAAGGAAATTCCCTAGTCGTTGGGGTCAGTGTCACCTCCATCCGGAAGTGCTGGAAGTCTGACAAGTTTGGCCACAGGTCGTAAGTATAGGCGATCATTGATCTGTACTTGAGCTGACCTAATGTGTCCGTCAGCGCTGGGGACCAGTTTGACAACTCGACCAACTGGCCATTGGGCTCTGGGAAGCTGCGGGTCGATTATCATGACCACTGTGTTTTCAGTTAGATCTGGCGTTACCCGCTGCCACTTCTGGCGAGTCTGAAGATCTGGGAGGTAATGTCTTGTGAAGTAAGACCAGAAGTGATCGACGATAGTCTGGGAATGACGCCAACGACGCCTGGACAAGGGCTCAGGGGTGTATATCACCTGGGGAAGTGAGGCGTCTCGCCGCCCCATGAGAAGCATATTGGGGGTAACCGGATCTAAGTCCGCCACGTCGGATGAAACGTATCCTAAGGGCTTGCTGTTCAGGATACCTTCTACTTCGATCAGTACAGTCTGCAGGACATCCTCAGGCACAGACTGGCTCCCGATTACTACTCGCAGTGCAGACTTTACTGATCGGATCTCCCTTTCCCATGCGCCTCCGAAGTGGGGTGCGGCGGGAGGATTCATCTTAAAGGTGATCTGGTAGCTAGCCAGCTGCTCCTGCAGTCTGGGCTCCATCTCCTTGAAAGCTTCTCTCAGTTCGGTTTCGGCTCCCCGAAAGTTAGTCCCCTGATCCGAAAAGATCTCAGACGGGGTTCCTCTACGTGCTATGAAGCGTCTTAATGCCAGTAAGAATGCATCGGTGTCGATGCTGTTGAGCAAGTCGAGGTGAACGCATCTGGTCGTCAGGCACTTGAAGATGACACCCCATCGTTTCTCCTGGCGACGGCCAATCTTGACCATGAAGGGCCCGAAGCAATCAACTCCGGTGGAGAAGAAGGGGGGTTTATATATTCGCAGACGAGCTGAGGGTAATTCAGCCATAATAGGTAGAGTCGGCTTAGCTCTCCACTTTTGGCACTCTACGCACTCTCTCTGGTGTCGTTTGATGGCCTGCCTGCCCTTTAGAACCCAGAAATGGCGACGTAGCTCTGCAAAGACCCTATCAGGTCCTGGATGGAGTAGACGCTCGTCAAAGTGCTTTATAATGAGTCTGGTCACCTGATGGTGGGAATCTAGAACCACTGGATGTATCTCGGCTTCGCTGAAGCTATCCAATTGCCGTAGCCTACCTCCCACACGAATCAGGCTAAACTCAGTGTCGAACTCAGGCGCAAGCGTGTTTAGACGGCTGGCTGTGGGCATCTGGTTCCCTGACTTTAAAGCCTTGAACTCCTCTGGGAAGGAATCCTTTTGACATTGGCTCAAGATGAGCGCTTCCGCATGCTTGTAATCTAAGGATTCTTTATTCAGATCTTGGGCGGCCACCCCATAGAGAGACTGGTGGGTCGCGTCGACCAAGGCACTCCAAGAAGCGTACTGAGCTGAATCAAGCATGTCTAGATTGCGATGATCTGCAACTAATCCACAGAAGACAGCTTTCCTTGTCTCTGAGGTATTCTCTTGGGCCTCTCCAAGGGGCTTGGCTGGCCATCGGTCTGGTGGTTCGCGGAGGAATCCTGGGCCTCGAATCCACATGTCAGAGTTCGCCAGCTCCATGAGCGTCCTCCCTCTGGTAATGTCGTCCGCCGGGTTATTCGAAGAATCAACATACCGCCAAGAGTGGAGCTCGGTCAACTCTTGTATTTCCGCCACCCTCGTCCCGACGAACACCTTGTACCTACAGGACTCGGACTGGATCCAGGTGAGTACTGTAGTCGAGTCGGTCCATAACGTCACCGTCTCTATGGCAATGGTCAATTCCTGTTTGAGGAACTGTGCAAGCTGGGCGCTGGTCAGTGCTGCACACAGCTCGAGGCGTGGCATCGACAGCTGCCGCTTGGGGGCCACCCTAGAGCGAGCCATAACGAAGGCAGTGTGGATCTTACCCTGCTTCTCGGCACGGAGGTAAGCCACTGATCCATAAGCAACCTCCGAAGCATCACCGAAAACATGTAGGCTGAATCTTGATTCCTCCACATCAAAATCGACAGGAAGATAGCACCTAGGAAGTCGGAGCTTACAGAGACCAGGTAACTCCTTCTCCCACGTATTCCATTTCTCCAGCAGGTCTGCAGGAAGATTCGGATCGTCCCAATCCCTCGGTCTGGTCCAGAGCCTCTGGACAAGAACCTTGGCTCGGGTGGTGAAGGGAATGGAGAATCCTAAGGGATCATATTGCGTTGCTAAGACCTTATAGATATACCTCATGGTCGGATGATGCTCTGCTAATGCACGATGCCTGTAGCCCAGGCTGTCTTCTAGGCAGTGCCACATTAAGCCAAGAGCCGGCTCCAGCGGGTCCGAATGGTTTTGCTGTAACCACAGTTCGATATTCTCTGAACGGGCCTTAATTGGTAGGTGCTGGACAACGGAGGGGACATTCGTGGCCCACTGCCTGATCTCGAAGCCCCCAGAGGCTAAGAGATGCCTTATCTTGTCGATTAGTTGCTTGGCCTCCTCAACAGTGGGTAGGCTCTGTAGGCAGTTGTCCACGTAGAAGCTTCGCTCTATGGACTGCAACACATCCTCATTCCCGACCTGCTGGCAGCGAACGTGCATCTGCAGCGCAAAGGTAGCGCAGCAAGGGCTACAGGTCGTGCCGAAAGGCAAGACTTGCCATTCGTAGATGTCCGGTGGGTCCTGGCGGCGCATGTTCCTCCAAATGAACCTCAGAAGGGGTCTGTCCTCTGGTAGGAGTCTCACTTGGTGGAACATACCACGGATATCCCCACTAATGGCGACTGCATACTGCCGGAACCGGAGTAGGACTCCTAGCAGTGAGGCACCGAGGGTAGGACCTGGTAGCAACTGCTGGTTAAGGGAGACACCTTGGTATGCGAAGGAACAATTGAAAACAAGCCTGTATTTGCCGTTATGCTGCACGAGATGGTGTGGTATGAACCACGACTCCTCGTCTACGTGTTGGCCTTCTGGTAGTACCTTGACAACATACCCTGAATCAAGGAGCTTCTGTATTTCAGCGTCGTACACCTTAGCCCTCTCAGGGTCTCTGCTCAGGCGCTTCTCAGTATTCCTGAGGCTGGACAGAACGGATTCCATCGTCCCCTTCAGCGGTGGAGCGTCTGGAGCACGAAGGAGTGGAGTAGCATAGCGCCAGACTCCGTCAACGTCTACTCGTCGCATCCTGGTCTCCAACATGTCTGCAGCCATCTGATCCTGTTTAGACCGAATTATCACTTTCTCGCTGCGAAATGGAAGGACATCAAGCTGCCAGAGTCGCTCGACATGTTGATAAATGGGGTCTCGTAGTGGTGTAAGAGAAGTGAACAAACACTGTGGGGAGGATACCTGATGTGGGAGCAATCCATCTGGTCCCTGGAGGACCCAACCAAGCTGCGTGCGTACAGCGACGGGTCCGCCCGCTGGTCCCAATCTGATGGGCTCCTTAGGGGTAATCAGAGTCGGATAATCGGACCCGATTAAAATTAGGGGTTGGACCCTATCGAAAGATGGAATGGGGATCCCTCTGAGATGGTGATAACATCGCTGGAGCCTCTTGACGGGGTAGGTTTGCTCGGTTAACGTGAGGAGAGGAGCGGTGAAAACACCCGTAAGACTGTGCTTCTCCTCTGGCCTTGACTGCGGGGAAAGCAGCAGGTCAATTGACTGCCCCTTCAGCTCTGTGATGTCATGTCGGATGGTGCGAAGGGCCATAATCTCCTCCCTTCCCTGAATTCCTAGCTGCTGGACTGCTGCAGGAAGGATGATACTCCGCTGAGCTCCATCGTCCAGGATAGCATAGGTCGAAACCGACCTCTTGCCTCTCCATAGCAGCACTGGAACTACTTTCAGGTACACACGTCCCGTCAAACTAGGAGAAGTAAAATATGCTCGCTCATGAGATGTTGTCAGCAGCACACTGTTAGGACCATCCTGGGCAATGGAATGCAGGACTCCGAGATGTATGTTACCACAGTCCTTGCAGGGCTTCCTCAACGTACATTCCTCCCATTTATGACTTGTGCGCCCACATTTCCAGCATCTTTTGCCATCCTTTACCCACTTTAGAATCTGATCAGGTGAGCACTCAGTGATTTTGTTACACTGTGACAGGTAATGCTCCTGACTCTTACAGAACAGACACAAACGTTTCAGTCTCCCAGCTGATGACTGAGCGTGAGTTGCACTGATACGGACAGACTGCCCTGTGCTAGCTTCTGTGTGCTGATCACTGCCATGATAGACGGCAGTGGATCGAATCTGCGGTTTAGGAACAGCTTGGCGATCCTTCCGTGAGATCTGTACTCTCTCAGTCTGATAGCGCTGCACCATCTTGGTCGATAAACGCTGCGCTTCCGCCTTAAACTTCAACCAGTCAGCAAGATCATGCAGGTTATATGGGTTAAGGCTGTCAGTGTGCAATCGGCCTCGCAACTGTAAGTGCTCTATAAAGCTGTCTCGGTAGTGTTTGGGCAATTTACTGAGTAATCTGTCAACATGCCCCGTACAGGAGAGCTCTCGCCCCTGTGGACCCTCGAGTGACATCAGCATACCGACTAGCAAGTCAACATTGAGTGCAAAACTCTGAAAGGCCTTCGCATCCCCAACTCTGATATCAGGTGAATTCAGCAGGGCTGCGATCTCGCTTTGTGCCAGTTGATGCGGCTGGCCATACTGACGTTGCAACGCTATCATCGCTGTCATATAGGGCGCAGGATGATGCCGGCAGGCTTGGGCAATCAATCTAGCTTCCTCCAGAACCAACTGCTCCATCAGTACTCTGTACTTATAGTGCTCAGTGAGCTCTGTGTGAGGATTGAGAAGATTATCCAGGGCCATCTTCAGGTCTGTAAACTCCCTCTCGCTGTCGTTCACGAGCTTAGGCAAGGCTGGCATAGGAACTGGTTGTAGTGGGGGTGTAGCAGGCCTAGGTTGGTAAACTGGAAGAGGAGGGGGTGGCTGGTGAACCACTAAAGGGTGATACCAAGGCTGCACAGGAGTGTGAACGGGAGGCCGAACCGGATAATGCCCATCATTCAATAGTGGAGGGCGATACGGGTCAGACGCAGCAAACGACTGCTGTGTAGATTGGCTTAGTGCGTGAGCCTGTAACTGATATACAGGGGGCACTAGGGGCCTGTATGTCGTAGTGGTCAAAGGCAGCTGCACTGATGTAACAGTATGTGGCAGTGATGAGGTCACCTGACATGCTGGATCTGCTGTGCTAAACAGAGCTGCCTGTTGTCGCGTTACCTGTGGAACAGATAAGGGGGGAACACCATGGTATGGCGAAATAGAACAATGTGCAGCAGGGGTGGTAGCTCGTGTCCCGTGCCACAAAGCTGACTGCTGAGAAACATCAATGTGGGTCGTCTGAGCGAGAAATGACTGGCCTAAAGGCGGAAGCGCTACAGATGAAACTGCAGTAGCCTTCGGTCTGACCACAGGTGGTGAAATAGCTCTGGCTAGTACATCTACCTGGAACGTGGGCGATGCAGCACCACTGCTGAATGAATCACACTCTGATGGGCTGTGATACCCTGGAGGAGCTACTGAAAATCTAGGAAGACTGGCAGATCTCTCAATATCCACCTGATGACTCACAGCGTAAACTTCTCCATACTGCACCAGCGATAGATCATCCATGGGCAGCTGCTCCACAGTCGAGACTGGCTCGGCCTGTCCACTGAGGTTCAACGGTGCTGCTGGAGAATCCATCCTTGATAGGTGGTACGAACTGTCGTGAGGCACAGGGTCTGGTATAAGAGACTTCGGCAAGGCTACATCATAAGCTTGCAGACGTGTGGAAAGCTGGCGTGCTCTCGTCTGTGTGCGAACAGCGTGCGTAGTATCCGGGGAATGAAGCTGGCTCTGTTGCTCCATATCACCGCAGTGAATATAGTATCCGGCTCGAAGGACCAAATGAACGGGACTAATAGATCGGTAGGGGTATTGATACTAATCCACCACGGGACTCGTGTAAAACGTGCGACAGGAGACAGGGCACTCTTCAACTGTTTATCTGTATTTAACTGCTCACAGCAGATGGTACAACATTGCTGCAACTGGATCGGATATTGTACAACTTATGTTCACAAAGTGTTAAATGTGGTCTCTCTGAAATAAACAGAATAAAGTAAACATCAGTTTGCATCTGCTGAATGTAAATTACAAACATGTGAATAACAACCTGCTACTGATACATTATACATGAATCAACATGACGAGGAGAGGATTAACAGTAGCAAGCATACGCATTTGAATCACCATTTATCTTAAATATAACAACAACAGAAACGATATAATGTTCGATTGCACAAGATTAATATTTCAACACAACAATGAAATAAACATCATTGGCTTATAATCAGGAATGATTAAGTAAACTTACATTCAATCACGCACAATAACACCTAAAGAAATAACGGAGCACACGACTGGGAAAGTGAAAGTAAAGCGGATTAGCGGAAACCAACGTCAACTAACGGCATGCATTCATAATAAAAGTCCTTAATAAAGGTCCTTCCCTATAAAGATACATAGGGAATTTAGAACAAAAACTGTGGCCCATTTTAGCTTAACCAGCCATCTCTACCTAAAATGACCTTTTTCAAAAAAAAATCTAAGTTTCTTTTATAAATTAAACTTTTTTATTTGAAAGAACATGTCAAAACATTGTTCATAAAATGTTGCTTTGTTGGTAAGCTTACTTATAATTGCTTTAGTACCCTTAATGATTAATAAAATTTTCTATGTCAGGCTCAATTACCTTACAGTTTCCCTGACAAGCTTCATGTAACACTGCCAGCCTTAAAAAACTCAGACCAATAAAAATTATTGTTGCATGTCAAAGTGTTAAAGCAACAGTGCAAAATCAGTTGTGATTGTCTGTAAAAAAATTAAGACATATGATACAACCTTATTTGGCCCATTTTACCTGATAGCCCATTTTGCTGACTTCACCCTACAGGCTAAATAAAAGTCAATCAGACCTTTTTGTAAACCGGTTTGGCCAATTAGATCAAAAGGGTGCTTTAATTGCGAATCATGGCATGGCAAATTTGATTCTAAAAAGGGATGACATGTAGCTGTGCAAATAAAGTGAGGGAAAATGATCAGTAGGACATAGCCTAATAGCATTTAACTGTGGCAGGGCACAGCAGTGTTTCACTGGGGTGGTCTGTGTCACAACAGGAGAGGAAGCTGTTTGTGTAAGTACATGCGTGATTCGCGTTCAAACAGAATAGCAATTGTGGTTCAGCGTGTACTGCGGTTGTTGGTGCCCGGGCAAGGGCCATAAAACTTGGAACAGAGATAAAAACTAATGATGTGTCATCGCCAGGGAGGAGGAGCTTAAACGGGCTCGCACCCTCCAACCGCAACAGCCGTTTCTCATTAGTGAGAGGAGGGCAGAAAAACGGTAGAGAGTGGACCGTAAATTACACATTCAACCCCCTTCCTGATCATAAATTCTTGCGCCGGCTCCATGGAACGGAGCTCTCCCTCTCGTTCACCCTCTCTCGCTCCTCTCTCATCCTTTCTCTCTCTCGTTTCATCTCTCGCACCCCCCGGGCCTCCCCTTCAGTCCCCCTCTCTGCATTTATTCGGCCACGTTTCCATTTTATCAGCTCTTGATTTCTCATTAACACGGAGTGCAGTGGGAAAAATCTGAGAAGGGCTGTAAAATTATATTTTGGACTTTATATTGCGTTCTCGCAAAAGTAGGCATATTATTCCCCTCAAATATTGCAATAGGTTACTGTTTTCCTCAAATTATTATTTTTTCACAAAAGTATTGCGAGCCAACGCAAAATGTCTCGGGCAGGGAACGCGTAATCATATAATTTCTCCCGCGCGCCTTTGCATTCCCCAAATGTAGGCCTATTGCAGTTCCTCGTGAAACTTTGTTCGTTTGCAAAAGTATTAAAATATTGTTTTCCCTCCCTCCTCAAATTATTCTTGCCACAAAAGTTTTGTGAATGCAAAATGTCTCTTCCCATATATTTTTCCTCTTCACATTTAGGGGCTCCGTACCTTGACGAGCCTGTAAACCTTATATTTGAAAACATCGTCTGAATATTTCACCTCGTGAGTGCCGAGCATTTTTGCTTGTCCACCGGGGCAAATGAGGCCACAAGTCTCCTGCATGTAATAGCCTGTACTCTCCGCGTATAAGCCATGTGCTCGCCCTCTGTTATTACCAATTACCCAGTTTCTGTCTTCTTTCAAATCATAACCGAATCCAGCTCTCCTCACATGAACTCAGGGATTCCCCATAGAGAAACCCGCTCCACGTTTTCTTCTCTCCTGCTCTGAAACACAACAGCCTCTCTCGTATGGATCGAGATCTGAGACGAGGAAAAATGGGGGCCAAAAAGGGATGTTTCTAAAGGGGTGCCTCTGGAACAGAGCGTGATGAAGTGTGGGTGGTGGGATTTATAAGCTGGCACCGTGTTTGTGGTGTCTACCAGCGAGGCGCCCTGCCAGTGCAGGAGATACTGGAAGCCCAGAGGTTTTATGAGACTCAAACATGCAAACTATATATAACCGAATCAATGCAGCACAATATTCCAAATGGAAGCAAAAAAATAAAATAAAAAAAATAATAATAATAAAAAGAACTGCGAAACCTTTCGTTATAATCACTGTCTGGTGGTGATTCATGCGCGCGAGCTTTTTGAGATGATGGACATCCACGCTAACAGAAACAGCTCTCGGTCAGCAGGTGCAGACAGGGTGTAAAACTCCTGTGCGTGTCAGGATGAGAGCGCTGGAGCCAAGAACTGTGCCTGACTTGCCTGGGAACTCCACAAACATCTGCTTCCAACCATTGGAGAATTATTTGCTCGTATTAGCTGATGCATTATTCTTGTCGGATTTTCTAAATCAACTTTGAGACCGATAAAGCATAGCCTGAGTGGTGAGATTTTGTTGGTAAAATAATTATTCTATGCTTATATTAGGCTATAAACCTATAGAAATGACAGTGACACAAATAATGGCTTAGGTACAATTGTTTGCTCATTAATAAGTCATAAGAGCTGAACAAGGTTAAATCATTTACATAGAATGATTAATTCAGGTCATCGCAGAATTTGTTTTTCATTGTTTAAAATGTTTGAAAGCCGCTTATTCAAGAAGTCAAATGTGAAGTACAGTTGTAAAGAAATTTCAACGGGCGATTTCATAACTTTTTAGCATTATATTGAACATAAAGGAATTACTAAAAAAGAAAAAAAAAAGGATAAAATCACGCAACATGCCGTTTGTAGATTGTGACGGTTTCTTGAGTTTTGGCAATAGTAGGAAAGTGCTGCCACCTAGTGGGTATTGTACTTCAGCACTAGTGGTCTTTGTTGTCTAGTCTACAACAATTATTTAATTTTATCATTTAATTTTACGGTTATTATTATAATTACATAGATGTTTTTTTGGCTGTAGCTAGATAGTTTATAACGTTATAGGACCGAATATACATTATAAAAAATAAATAATAAAAAATAGTGCCTTTGCCATTATCAACAAGATTTCTAAATAGACACACTATTCAGAAATAAGACAAACATGTATGTTCACAGTTTCTGACAGTTAAGCTTATTGGAACATATTCATTTAATGTGATGAACCATTTATGTAAACTTGAGAGGAACTAAATTTAAATACCACCTTGCATGGAACCATGGTTTAGGTAACTGGAAAACATGGGATCCAATTTAAATTTAGCCTACAATATAACCAATTTATTTAGGTTCCTAAAAAGTCACAAATTTGTATGTACAACTTTACAATGTACAAATTAGGGTAAAGAAATTTGGAATATCAGCAGCACAGAAGGTAGCATTATTTCAAGGCTGTAATTGTCGGTGTACACACGAGGGAGGACACAGGAACACGCATATGAGGACGTAAACTCAAAGAACATACTTTGGCAGGGCAGGGCAGGGCAGACATCAAACACCAGGGATAACTAATAGACCAGACGAAATAACACTGTACAGACAGGACTATAAATACACAGGTAAATTAACGAACACGGCTGGACACGAATAAACGACTAATGACATAACGAGGACAGGAAACAAACCAAATAAGGAAACATGAGGCAGGAACACATGACAGACACGACAGAACCCTGACAGTTATCTATCTATCTATCTATCTATCTATCTATCTATCTATCTATCTATCTATCTATCTATCTATCTATCTATCTATCTATCTATCTATCTATCTATCTATCTATCTATCTATCTATCTATCTATCTATCTATCTATCTATCTATCTATCCATCTCTGTGTGTGTGTGTGTGCTTTTCAGGACATTTTTTTAAATAGTCAACGATTGTAAGAATATTATTGTCAATCGTTGTTTTATCGTTATCATCTTCAAAGTAAGCCACATACATAACCAGGTCCGGTCCAAGCCTTTATGGGGCTCTAAGCACAATTTTATTTGGGGGCCCCTCGGTGCCGCCAATATGACTGGTTCTTGTCAAAGCGCGATTATTCACACACTATAAATCTAACACACCAATTATCAGTTTTGTTTGTTGTAGCTGTGTTGCTTACATCATATCATTGTCTGCCTGCATGTTTTTACCCTTCTGTGATTTTTAATTGTAACAGTTACAAACTTACAACAGTGGCCAGGTGTTCATTTTCACTTTAACTTTCAAAGTCTTAGGCACGGTTTCACAGACAGGGCTTAGACCAAACCAGGATTAAGCCATAGTTCAATTAGGACATTTAAGTGACTTTTATAAACATGCCTTAGAAAAAAAGCATTACAGGTGTTCATCTTAAAACAAAACAAAGGCACTGACGTGTTTTAAGATCAGCCAGGGCAAGTTTCTTTCAGTTGAAATAGCTCAGATTTACATTTTAGTCTATAGGACTAGGATTAAGCCTTGTCTGTGAAACAAGAAACTGGGGGTTAAAGTATTAAGTGGCATACTTAATGTGCTGAAAAGTAGCTAAATAAACCAGAAGACAATGCATTTACAGAACAGAATGTTATTTTAACAACATAAATATTAATCGAAGTTGTACTTTTATTACAACTCATACTTTTTTTTATAATAAATATTAAACACAGCAGAGAGCATCGGTACATAGCATATAAAACAACTCTTAATTTATATCTAGCTCATTGAGGCATAATGATATTGGAATATAATAACAAAGACGCAAATGTAGGCTAAAGTAAAACAGAATTTACTTATTTTTATTACAAAAATATACCCAGGAAAGTTATTTTTACTGATATGACCAGGGGTGCATTTCCTAAAAACAAATATGGTCGCAAGTTCTGTCCTTGCAAATAGAGTTCAGTGGAAATAACGACCATAGTTAGCTAGCAATGGTTTTGAGAAACGCACCTCTGATTTGTGCCACAGAACCCCCATGCTGGATTTGTCCCCCCTCCACCCCCAAAACGCGATCGATTTGAACCCTTTGCCGCGCCTATCAAATACACATTGTGTAGGTTACTATAAAGTTTAAGAGCTGCTGTTGTTTGTCTTAGTTTATTTGCTGTTGTTTTGAGTCAGTTTAACTGACACAGTTTTGATATTAATTTTATCAGTTGAAGGCGTCTAATGTATGAAGTTTCTGAATTATTCTTTGTCCACTAGAGGGCGGCGCATTATAATAAATTAACTTGTTTTGTTCTGCTGAAGGAGCAATTCACTCTGTACTGTTACCGACTGAAAAATGACCTATAATAGCAGCACTATATTTTTGTAATCATAGCATATATTACGAATTATATAATTAATACAGATGCTTTCAGTATGGTCCTGTCTAAAAACAGGAAGATTGCCAAAAGGACTCATATGAGACACAATAAAGTGTGAGTAATGTTAAGGATATTTAGGACCTTTAAATAATTCACTTTGATCGTTATGTGTGAAAATTGCCTCACTTATAGTAGCGGTCAAATCTTTTTTCAATGACACTATTGTGAAACACCTCAGGGCCACATGGCAGGTTGTCATGCTGAATCAATTTTAGTAGCACCATCCCGTTTGAACTCTTAGATGCTTAATTTAATGCAGTAATTCCTGAAACAGGAATTGTTTTGATGGGCCATGTGTAGTGTTTTTAATAAATTAGGCTTGGCTTCACATTACAGGTGCACTAGCCAAAGTGACCTGAAAATAGAGACAAAAAATAGACTACTTAAAAATACAAATAGAATTGAACAGCTTAAAGAAATATTTAGGACTTTTCCTATCATAGAATAGTTTCTGTTCAAATGTTTTGCACTGCGCTTTTTTTTTCAATAGTGTCAACATGACATTTAAGTCACCTAGCTTTATGGCTCTGTTTGAAATATTCAGAACTAAGCAAAGATGGTAACTATATAGCACACTTCTAGCACAAGATCAATAGGAAGGCTAATGGATAGGCTAGCTGTTGGCAGGTATTACAGACCCCCTTGTTTTTAACCTCTGACTGAATTCCTTAGTCTAGGAGTAATTTGAGAGCATTAATTGTAGGGTGTTTGTAATTGTCTCCTTCACCTCATCTACTTCACATTTGCTGTTTGATCTCACACAAGGACACATTTGTGTTTCTAGCCTTTTTTTGTTGTTTAACTAAGAAATGATAATTTCTTTCTTTATTTAACCTCAAGATTTTGAATCTGCAGTTTATCCGCAGTCTCCACAAAAACATGAAGCAGCTAGGAAATGGTCTTGTGCACCTACTTAGTATATTAGCATGATTTCTTAAAGATCATATGGCACTGAAGACTGGAGTAATGACTGCTAAAAATTCAGCTTAGGCATCACAGGAATAAAGTATATTGAAATAGAAAATATAAATTAAAATATAATTTTTTTAAAAATTGTAATAATATTTCATAATATGAATTCACTTTTAACGTTTAAAATTATCGATTTTATTTTTTTTACATTTATTTGCATAGAACAGGATTTTAATATCAGCTATATATTGTTTATCAGCCATGAAAATAATTAGCAGTTTATAGGCATCGACCAGAATTTGAATATCTGTGCATCCTATTTAAATATCATGAAGAAAACAGCTGATAATGCATATAAATGTTTTGTTTCAGCCACCACAACTTGACAAAATTCAGCTCCATATGCACATCCAAGTACATGCTGCACTGCCAAGTGGAGTTTTGGTCATATACCAACACAAATGTAATGGCTGACGCTCTGTTGTCTTGCTGTAAGCCTGACACATTGTTATATTTAGACAACGCAGCCCTTTTTCACCCACAGAAATGGCTGCTTGAAGATTGGAGTGTCGGATAACCACTCAAACCATTATAGTCCATCCACAGGAAAGAAATGTCTTGACCTCAGAGCGAGAGAGTAAGATAAAGACACAGAGAAGGGAGAAAGAATATATTTTGGGGAAAGCCAAACCACAGACGCAGCTTCCAGACCTTTACCATTAAACATCGAGCCTGAGGGTGTCACTTAAAGACTTAGACAGATGACTTTGTGTTTTGCCTTTGAGCTACAAATTGTCTCATCTCTCTTTTCGGCCTGTTGTGATGACAGCAATCGAGAGTGATGAGGTTTTTGAAAAATGTCTACAGCAAAAATACATCTGGCTCTGTTTGCTGAAACAGACCTCAATGATGTTGTCCCTGACAGAAATATCAAATACATTGACTGTACTTTTGAACTGGAAACATCCCCTGCGACCAGTTTCAATTCCCTTCAGGAGTAGATTGCGACCAAAGTCATCTTTCTTTATGCGTCTGTAATGTTTGTCTATTATTTTATGTTGTGTGTTTCTGCTTAATTTGCAAGCGTCTGTGTCTCCAAGTGTTGACTGCACAGACATGTCTGTGGCTTAAACAACACCGAGCACCGCGTCAAGTGGACACCCGCACTTCTCTGGGATTACGAGTAAACCCTTGGAATGCATTGCCTGGTTTTACACAGCTCCTCCGCTGCACATGCCTAGTGCCACGTTTCACAGCAGCAACAGTAAAAGGTCATCCCTTTTTTTCCCTTTCACTATTCTTTTTCCTCCTTCTCTTCTTGCTCAATTTCTCTCGCTAGTTTAAACACACCAACCTCTAAATTACGATGTTGCCTATTATTTCAACTGTCCGGATATGATGTTTATATACATGAATGAGAAGCAAAGAATCAACTCAGTAGTGAATTCTACTGTACGTGGAATTTTACAACTTCTTGACTGGAAGGATCACTTTCTCTGTCTTGGTACACAGACTGCGATGACTTAATACAGATGATGTGTTGAGACTTATTGTGTCTAGACTTATTAAGAAGTGATTATGTTCATGTTTGTCATTGATTTATGGACAAGTTGTCAGAATTACAGCACTCTAAGATAGATGCCATTTTTTTGACAGTAATAAAAATAGGCTGTGAGTGATGCAAATGTGTTAGCTCATGTCTCTTTGTCTATCCAGCTGAAAAGTGTCCAAAACCTCTATAAAACCAGCTAAGACCAGTTTTGTTTGAAATCATTAAAGCTGCAGTCCGTAACGTTTTTTGGTTAAAAATGATCTAAATTCAATATTTGAGCAAGTACATAACCAGCCAGTGTTCAAAACTATCGCCTTAATTTAGCAACAGTAAGCTTATAATAATGTTTTCTAATTTGAGTGGTACGGGTAGGTTTTCGCGGGAAATTCGAGGATGCTACTGCTGTAAACATAAAGAAGTTGTCCCGGCTAGTAGGCTATATCGCACGTGAGGATCCTGCAGGTGGCAGATCATTTATAGCCTTTTCTCTCAGCAGCTAGAATAATTAAATGTCAAAAAATCATTTTGAGGGTGGATTGAGATCCATAAATGATTATATGTTTATGAAACACATGTGAATGAAATTAAATTATATTCCAGTTTTAAATGTGCTTCTGATTACCGATAGCCTGGGATTACACAATATTTGCATTTTTAAGACAACTAGTTCGAAAGGAGCATAGTTTGCTTTTAAAAGAATTTATTAACATGAAATTCGAATGGTATGACAATTAGAGATAGACTGTACAGAAATTGAAATCTACACGCTAATACGCAATACTCATAGTAATGCAATACTGATGTTGTTAACATTAATAATTTGAGAATAAAGTATAATAATAATAATAATAATTTGCATGGTTTGATTTGATATGAGCTAACTGATCTTTAGATTTAATCACCATTGGTAGCGTCATTTATTGTAATGCTTTTTCCTCAGTTGGTCAGAACAAGTGTGGCAGACTTGTTACTTGTTCAGATGACAATATACAGTGAAAATTCTTATTTGGGTCATATTCCAAGACGTAGGCTAGAATCTGTGATTTCTAGATACAGTATCTACACCGGTGTGGTGACTGACAGCTACACATACTCCTCAAAACATTAGATTCATTCGCGCTGGAGCCGTGCCAGAGTACAATCCACATACAATAAAGATAATTCCGCAAGTAACTGCAATTCCAGGTTTTCAAACAGAGATGGCGACAAAGAGGCAAAACTTTCGAACTGCAGCTTTAAAAGAAAAAACTTTTTAAAAAGCATACCAATTAAAACTTATATGTACATTATTTTAATATAGAAATTTTGTGTATTTATGTGTTCATGTAAAATTAAAAGCAAAAATACTAGTTGTTTAAATGTTGTTAAATGAACAAAGCTGCTTTTTTTGAACAATTAACTTGTTGACTATGAATATATTTATACAAAACAGGCTCAATTATGTGTTAAAATAAGATGACATTTCAGCCATTTATCCTGAGAAATTTGTATTATCTACATTCCATCTTATTGCAGAATAAGTCGTAGCGTCACTCATTTTACTTGGCTGTTTGCAAAGCTGAAAATAACATGTGTAACACAAGATAAAATGTTTTGCTTTGTCATAAGAGAATAGTGGCAGTGGTCAGTTGCGCTGACTAAAATTAATCTTGCCTCATGTTGAGGACCTAAAATTGTTTCATAATATTAATCCAAATACTTACAGTTCAACTTGGAATAATCTGTAACATCAATTGAAATACGGTAGGAAAACTTCATCTACTGTCAGAAATAGGAAATACATTTATATCATTTTACTTCTTTTGTAAGTGTTAGGGCCTCTACATCCCTTCCACAGCTTCTTAAAATCAAACAGCTGTGACCGTGATAGTGCCAGGAATTGACTCATCCGTTAGTGACTTGTAAAATCAGCAAGTGCTCATGTCAATTGTAACCACATTCCACACTTTGTCATCTTGACCTTAAATGATATCCGAAAACAGTCCAGTAATTGATTTTTAAAAGGATATTTCGAAATACTCACACAGTGTAACCAACCAAGCTGACTAATTCTGAAAGCTTGTCTAGACGTCTACCTTTGGGAATCTGCCACCCTGTAAACCGCACCTGTTTTGTGAGTGATATGATATCAGCTCTGACATCATTTATGACTGTAACATTTACATTTCTCTCCCTCATGCGTAACGAGGATACTATCTGCTAAGTAGCCTGATCTGTGTTTTATAGAGCAACTTTCTGTTGAGCTGGAGTCCTGGTTTTAATGAGCATTTAAGTTCCATTAGCCCCCCACTAATTTTATAGGCAAATTTAGCGTGATGTCTTTACTGGTTAAATAATCACTGTCTGGCATGTGTTAGAAAATGTGTCTTGATAATAACAAGCAGACACATGAACCAGTATTGCATTTCATGTTAAGCTTAGGCTATCTGTTAAAAATATGTTATGAGACTTAAGGAATATAGAAGAACCATAATCACAAATGGCTTTATCGAGACACATAATGCCAAATAAAAGTGCACACAAAACAAGCCATTGTTTCCCACAGTGCTTCATTACTCTGCATGTAGTGTCATCATGGGAACTAGCAGTGTGTACAATAAATCATCTGGTATTTTCAGAGAGCATTTGGCTTCACTGGACAGGCTAATTGTTATGGACATTTCAGCACTTAATATACAAAGCTTTTAGATGTCACATGAGGATAAAGTGAAATGACATCACACACTTTCTCATGGCTAGACTTCTCTCCTGATTCTCTGGGCATGAGTTGGATTAATAAGAATTGAAGTAGAATCCAAGGAATGCAGCTTAATTCTGTTTGCACTAATAACATCAGTGATATTATTTTGGTTTAAAATGAACTTTTACTGATGTCTTGTTTGAAGAAAATTAACTTATAAGAAAATCAGATCTTATTTCTGCTATTTCTACTTTTATGGTCACTCTGGTTTTGGATACTAATCCTTAAAGTTTATTTTTACTTACAAATATATACTTTTAAGTTGTAAAAATATAGACAAAGTGTGTGTGTGTGTGTGTGTGTGCATACATTTGTGTGTGTAGGACATATTGGACATATCCAAAAACTTAATGATGACTGTATGATTCCCTGACCACTAACTCTCAAACAAGTTTAGTTAATCACTTTAACTGACTCAATAAAAAGAACCAGTTCATAAGAATCATTTTCATCACGTGCTGTAATGTAGAACTGCTCTAAACTGCATATTTTCTGCTGTCAGTAGCAACTAGCAATAGAACACAACAATTGCCACCAACTGTTTTGGTGGTTTAAGTTCGAGAAGTAGTATTTTCCATTCATTGTCTCCATAGGCATTTTAATTACTAATTATAGCTGTAAGATTATTCCTAATAGATTTGTATCTAAATGTATCTAAATCTTTAAATCTATAACACTTTAAATTTAATAACAATCCTACTCTGTACATATTTGGTGAGAGTATTTGTACTTTTAATTTCACTTTTAGTCTCTCCTCTACTGCTAAACCTTCTTTAATCTAGTAGAGAACACCATCCCTCACTCATACTCTACCTGTTCTCCCTTTTTTGTGAGATATAACAATACTGGTGTTGTCACCCCAATCCTGAAGGAATGTTGTCTAGATCCTGCAGATTTAAATAATTACACATGTATCTTACATCTCCCTTTCGAAGAAAATGTTTTGGAGAGAGTTTTCCTGACAGCTTTAATTGCACCAGGTTTTAAATAAGCCTGCCCAGTCTGGATTTCATCCTCGATATAGCACTGAGACAGTTCCCCACAGGTTGTTAATGACCTCCTCCTTTCTGTTGTCTCAATTTTCTCAATTTGAACTGTCAACTATGAACGGCTTTGCATGTGATATTGTCTGCAGTAATATACTTAGCAATTGGCATCACTGACACAGTTCACTTCTGGTTAACTTCTTACCCTGATGGAAGTTGTAGTTTTTTTTTTAAATAACACAATCCCTCCAGCCTTTTTAACAAGAGGTGTTCCCCAGGGATCTGTTCTTGGTCCTTGGTTTATTTTTTGTAAACTAGTAAAACATCTACTATACAATAATAAAATGTTGTCAGTTTGCAAACAGTACATATCTTGTTTGTAATTAAATATATTTTGACATGATACATTGCATGGCTACTTTTGAATGGTTGTACCGTAGTACTCACATCTACCAGCAGGCGTCATGTTAACCAGCATAACCTGTTGGTCTTGCCCCATAATACTTGCTGATCCACTCTTATACTGTACCTTGAGTATCAGCCACAGTCAGTTTTACTAATTTATACCGAAGTGAAATCCATTTCAATGAGTTTTATAGTTTAAGTCAAAGGTGTTTATCATGTCTGTACGTGAACCAACCATAATAATGTCAGAAAAGTTAAACTATTCAAAACTAGATAATAGAAGAGGTTTCATCATTCATCTAAGTACTTTTCAGCAGTTGTAGGGTTTCATCACTCATCTCAGTGACTATATCAAGTTTGGTGGCCTCATCACTTGATGATTAATTAAATACAGGAGCCACTTAAGTTGGTGAAGCTTTGAATCACTTCAACTACACAGTGTCTGGTTTTCCCAGAGGCCAGCCCCTGGTAATGATTCACCCACCACTCATGTGATCCTCCTAACCCTCCTCCATTGCCTCACTGGCCCTCTCTTTTTTTCCCATAAACCTCTTGACTGTGTGTATGTAACTGAACCCTAGTGGAAGTGCAATGGACCAGCTCCAAAAGCTTCAATCTTCCCTCCCTCTCTCCTCTGTCATCCTCTCATTTTCATTTTCGGCTGTTCTCTCCCACATGCTCTCCCAACGTCCACCAGAAGGCTTCCCTCCCCCACCACCATGCCCCGTTCTCCTTTTCCATTTCCTTCTTTGGTGAAAATGCTGAAAAAGAGAAGGGGAGGAAGACCTTCATCAGTGTTGAGAGGGAGCAGATTTGGCCACGTGTTTGTTTTAAGTTCTTATGCCGCATCAAGGCGAAGAAATAGCACACTCAGCACGTTTGCACATAAACACACCCATCTAGAGGCACAATGTAACCCTGAATGAGATTGAAGACCTTAGAGGATACTAGTAGGCTCATGGGTCTTTGGCCTAAACCAAGTCAATTTTTTACCAAAAATACTTGTTTTTGGTGCTTTTGCATAATGTAGTCTCTGAAAAAATGACATTACAGTTGGTTTAATTAATAAAATATTTATCAACAATCAATAAACTTTTTTTTCATTTGAAAAAAATATTTTATTTTACCACACCTCAAACTTACAAAGCTTGAATCACTTGAATTAAGAAATGCACATTAGCCAACTCTTTCTCTCCTGCATTAAAGCTCAAAGTGAATATATACTTATACATTTAGAAATACTCAGAAGGTGAAAATAGTAAAATTGGCATCAATAAAATTACAATACTTAATGTCTCAATTTGACAAAGTTTGACAACATGCATACTATCATTTTTGAGATACTGACACAAATATTGTTTAATTTCATTCACTCTTAACACAGAGGAGACATGTTTATAAAGATTTAAGAAATTATGATTTTAGAGGTCATACTGAATTATCAAACAAATAAAAAACAGGAAGTGAACAAGAAATAATATGTCGTTTGTGTATATACAGTGTAATGCGTGCTGTATCTCAAAGTTTCTGTGCTTTTATAGATTATTCAAGCTATAGTAGTGCAAATGCAAGTCTGACCTCCACCTGTATACAAAATGCATGTCAAACTTCATTTTCCCAAACATCTCTGGACTACAGAAACATTTCAGCTCTTACTTTTTTTCTGACATTGATATGCATTTTGGAAGACTCCCAATGAATTGAATGCATATGGAATTCAACAAATGTTGTTTGATGCTGAATTTCTGCTAAGAAAAACAAAAGGTTTTAGTGAAGTTTTAGAAAAAAAGTGCTCACTAACTACAGCAGTCACACATATTTATGTAACATATATGGTGTGTAAATGCTTAGATGTTTAGATTTGGGTGTCTGCTTCTAAAAGTGTAACTTTACTGTAACCAAAACTCAAAATCGGTTGTGCTTTCATTCATGTAGCCTACCCTTTGCTTGGCACAGAGTGTTTGCAAAAGTTCTAAATGGGCGTTCAGTCACTTTAACAGAACACCAAACCTTTGACCTTTGAGTGTTTATTAAGGAATCTGTTTGAGTTCTTTCACAGGCTGTAAACACAGACTACATCCACCCATTAATGACCATTACCAGCCTAATGACAGTTCTGGCTGGCCAGGAAAAATAAAGATGGGAATAACTAGTAGGCAGATCAGATATTTTTATCTGTGCATAGAGACCTACAAGTTTATGGAGTGTTGATTCTGGATTGTGCAACGGATAGACTGTAGTTGAAACTCAGCAACACATGGCTTTCACAACTCAACAGCAATCTTTGGTGCATCTTTTAAAAGTCTTGTTTATCCAGTCGTAAACCAGCAAGCCTATTCTTTGAGTATTTTGGTGAAGCTCAGACTATTGTGTGTGGGGCAGATTGCTGGTTTGCTGTGATCTCAAACAGCAGTATCTCCATGGGTGTAAATTGAGATGTGAAGTTCTCATTTGAGGGCACAGCAGTGTAAAATAGATGTGTGCATGTATATGTATGCGTGCATAAGGGAAGGTAAGGTGTGTGGACAGGGCTTGCGTTCTATAAGTTGCTGTTGCAGTTGCGACAGAGAATCTCATCTTGCTCAGGGAAGAAGCCTGCGCCCACCAGCGACACGGAGCAACGAGAGCAGGTGAAGCATGGCTGGTGCCATTGCCGGTCCTCAAACGAAATGTACTTTCCTCCACCAAAACCTAAAATGAAATGAAGTCCACAATCATGTAAAATCTCTGTGACATTTCAGATGAGTTCATCACATAACGTCCAAACTAACGCCCGTTTCACACCACAAGCGTTGCGTTAGCAGCGCATATTTTTTTCGGCGTGCATGTTAACAAACGAGTGCATTCACACCAGGAGCAGGAGAAGCGTGTGAGCGTCAAGCAGGAGCGTCGCGTGAGCAGCAGTGCCGCAATCGTTTCGGCACGAGTCTATTTTTGCTGTGCCGCTTACGCTGAATTAAAGTCACAGTGCATTGTTCTTGATCAAAATTGACCCGATTAACATTAAAAATAATACATTTCACCATAAATTCATGTAGTGATGTGTTTTGTGTTTCACAATCACCATATGAAAAAAATAAAATGCACGAGGTCTGTTAAATTAATAAAACTAGAGGCATTTGTTAGCTTTAATATTACTTTTTCAATTCAATTATTCAATCCAGTTACACTTTATTGTTGGAATTCTTTCCAAAATTTGTCTTAGATCTCATAGCGTGTCTCACACCAATTCACATCGATAATTACCAAAACAAACAAGACAATAGACACCTTAATACAAAAAACAACCGTATATACATAAACATACGGCTACAGTGCAATTGAATAGTGAGTCCTTTCTATTTTCCAGAACCCAGAGGCATATTTGAACCCCAATTCTGATTTATGAATTTTACAGACTGATACACCAAAGATTTACACAACATAGCCAATTCAATCTAGCATATGCAACTCCAAGCCTTCTGTTAAATGGCAAAAATTAATATTCCTCATACAAAATGTGTGAAGGGTCAGACATAATTTTTCCTGACAGGGTCGGCAATTTTTTTCATATACACATCTTGAAAACTTGGCTCAAGTTTATTGTGTAAACTACATATAATATATGTTATTTACATATGTGTGTGGGACAGAGGGGAGGAGGACACGGTAGCATCACAGAGTATGCTGGCCATATCTACATCAAAGCACATGGCACACAGTGTTCGGAGGAGAACGCTGGAAAATATGACAGAAATGACTATACTCGTCTGTATTGCAGTACAAGCCGTGGTTCAGCTGCGTGCGACAACTGCTGCCAGTATGAAAGGACAATGGGCGCGCTCTGCTCCTGCTCTGCATACTCATCGCTTCTGTGCCGCTCACGTGCCACTCACGTTTGCGGTGTGAAACGGGCGTAAGACACCTGTAATCCCTGACACAAAACCTGTTGCGGCACCACTGTCTGTATCTATTTTTAAACCAAAGTGACGTCTATGCATGTTACCTGTAATAGGTTTTTTGCAGGCTTCACACTTCTTGGCATACAGATTGCCAAAACATTTGAGGCAGTATGGGCTGTCATCGCGGGAGGTGAAGTGTTGGCCAGCTAGTTGGACTTTACAGCTTGTGCATACAAAGCACTCCTTATGCCACGGCTCATCCCTATAGGTCACACCACCTTTAGCCAAGGCCTGAGGAGGAGAGAGTTCATGAGAGACACAAACAGTAAGCATGAGCTTCCGTATACTTGACCTAAACCAAGCTACATGGAAAAATGTATGACATTCAAAGGCTTTGATTTACCATTGTTTATTATTCATAAAACCTTATGTCATGAGTGTGCATTCATATAATATTCAGGAATTGCACGCTTGGGATGGGTCACTATGGTTGTAAAATTTACAAGTTTGCTCAACAATTGAGGTTGGATAGTTTTCACTAGATTGCTAATAACTGAACACCAAATTAGCATAATAGAATGATTTCTGAAGGATCATGTGACGCTGAAGACTGAAGTAATGAATGCTGAAAATTCAATATTTTTACAATATTACTGTTTTTACTGTTTGTTTTTTTTCATCAAATAAATACCGCTTTGGTGCTCATAAGAGACCTTCAAAAACCAAAAATGGTAACATGTTGGATAATATGCATATGTGTGTGTGTATAAATTATTTTATTTATTAATTTATTTTTTGGTATTTCACAGAATTGTAGAGCCAAGATGCCAAACAGATGGTGCTTTGTCAGGACAGGATGTAAAACTGACAGCCAGAGTTAATCAGTGACCAGCAAGACTTCTGATATGCAACAGGAAGGAGAAATGAGGTCAGAATTCTGACTTTTTGTGGAGGAATGTGTGTGTGGACTGATGAGAAACACATGGTTACGTTTTTCAGGCAGAGAAGCTAGTAAAACCCCACCACTGACCTGTTTACATCGAGTACAGCGCGGCGCAAACTTGTTCTCATAGCAGGGTACACAATAGTGGTCATCTTTATCTGGAATAAAGGACTTGGATCCTATTGGCTGCTGACAGCTGTTGCAAATGAAACAGCTCTCATGCCATGTGGAGCCGGCATACTCAAGCTTCCTGGTTCCTGTGAGAGAGAGAAAAAGGAAGGAAGCCTTTAAAATAAACAATTTCCTTGTTTTCGACAGCTGTGCATATCATGTTGCCATAAAATCTATAAGTTTAATTAGCGATGTAACGTTACAAATATAACTAGGGCAGTTAACTGATTATATGTGACCAGTCATAAGTAGCATGGGTATATTTGTAGCAATATCCAAAAATACATTGTATGGGTCCAAATTATCGATTTTTCTTTTAAGCTAAAAATCATTTGGATATTAAATTAAGCTCATGCTCCATGAATATATTTTGTAAATTTCCTACTGTAAATATATCAAAACTTTATTTTTCATTAGTAATATGCATCGCTAAGGATTTCATTTAGACAGATTTAAAGGCCATTTTCTCAATATTTTTTTTTTTTTTGCACCCACAGATTCCAGATTTTCAAATAGTTGTATCTCAGCCAAATATTTCCCTATTCTAACAATTATACAGATTATGTATAAATCTCAATTTGAAAAAAAAAGGACCCTTAAGACTGGTTTTGTGGTCCAGGGTCACATATATTTGGATCAAATTAAGGACATGATGTGCTAATTAAATTAATTTAAATGAATGAATCATTAAGCATATCATTAATAAATATATTAATGTATACTGTATATTTGAAATAATTCTGATCTTTATTAAAGCTAAATTGTGATAGGATAAAGACACTGAATTAAAATACTATACACTGAAATATTTTCTTAAAACTAGAAGAAAGACTTAAAAACAAAGACCATAGTGTTTATTTGTGGACAGGTTACCAAGTAAACATGGTCAATTATGCCATCGTTTGGTTCTCAAGTCAGGGAATTCACAGAGATGAAAGATCTCCCAGTTAAATAATGCTGCCATTTTGGTGGAAAAGAGTTATAATTAATCTTATTCTCTGATAAAAATCACAATTGCCCATTGTAATTGCCTAGATTATTTGCATTTTCCAATTGTGGGACCTGCTGATGATCATGTCACCAACAGTCACTTCACCCAGGTTGAAAGACTTCATGTTTCTTAAGAGATCTCACCTGAGACTACTTATCGCTGGGATTTCCCTACAAAAGATGAATTTGAGCTTTCAAAGTGACAAAATGATGATCTGACAGTCGAGGCTCATCACATGATTAGCAGGTTAAAGGTTGATGTTCATAATCCACTAAGCGTTTCACACGTTACCCACATCAAAAGCCCTAATGAGATCCTCCTTAAAGAGGCCCCACTGCCAAAATCACCAAAGCTTTACACAGAGGGCAAATGATAAAGGTCATAATCCCCTGGATAACAAGAAACATTTAGAAGAAATATCAAGTTACAGCAAGGCTGTCTCCCTCAAGTTCAAAACTCACCCCAAAATATGCATTACCACATTTATCAAAGCAAAATATGAACTATGGACGAGAGCCCCCCATCCTTTGTCTTTCCCTTGTCATCTGCACATCACAAACAGAAGCCCTTACCACTAACAATATGTCTCTTATGTTCACAAAGACTATTGCAAAGCTAAATTTTCAGCAGCAATTTAATGCCACATGAAATCATTCTAATATGCTAATTTGTGCTCAATGTTGAAAACAGTTATACTGCTTAATATTTTTGTGGAATACATTTATTTTCATGAATAGAAACAAAACATGATTTATTTGAAATAGAAATCACATGTAATCCATTTAATGCATCCTTACTGAAAAAAAATAAAATCTTACTGACCCCAAACAAAGTAATGTAAGTGGTTTAGGCTGAATAAGTTGCAGAAGTTTCATACTTGAGTTAAAAACAACCTAACCACAACTCTAACCACATTTATGGAAAATCAATGCCTTGCAGGCATTAGAAAAATACATAAAATGACTTTCAATGCAGGGCTCACTTTGCAAGCCTTGTAAAAGAACAACATGTGTAACCTTTTGGAATTGTTACCTGCATTTCAGTTGGATGCAGCCTTGCTGAAATAGTTTACTGGCTTATCTCCTCCTATCATCAGAGGCTTGGATGGCAGCCATGCGCAATGATTTGGCTGAGACAGCAAGCCAGGCGACTGGCAATTATTTGGTCACATCTAACCTGCACAGCACTCCCTCACTTCTCTCTCTCTCTCTATTTTAGTCATGCTGCTGATACTTCAGATTTGCTTTGGCAGAACTTTGCCCCTTGTTTTGGCTCCTTCATGTTTGTGAATCTAATGTTACCTGCATACCTGTGGTCGTGACATGCTGTCTGTTTCAGCAGTGTGAAGACTTGCAGTCTTACACAACAGTATTGAGAACAAACTGAAGGAACGGTGCCAGAGTGTGATTGGACTAGACCTGAGACCAGTCTGAACAAGATTTGTCAGGAAATGAAACGAGTTATGACTGATGATATGTGCTGATGTCATTCATACCAGGCATGACGGTTTTATCGCAGGCCACACATTTGGAGGAGAACTCGTTGCAGTAGCAGTCATTGCACAGAAGAGCATCGTCCTGGCTGGTGAAGGGCTCGTCTGCCAGCGAACGGTCACAGCGGAAACAGCGGAAGCAGTGTTCGTGGTAGTGACGGTCCTCGTAAAATAGCTCCTGAATCACAAGGACAGAGATGTTATGAAGGGGAGAGTTCGTGCAAAAATCATGTTGTATGACCTTTTTTCAATGGAACACAAAAGGCAACATGTTAAAGAATGCACTTTTGATCGTGAATAAATCATGACAAATTTGCAGCAGATGGTGCACTGGTGTCTCCATATTAGAATATAAAAAAAATTGCAGTTATTGTTAAAGACAAGTTGACATACCAACAGATTAGCCATGATTATGAGAAAAAAAGTTAGAAGAGGCCACAAATTAGTACATTTCTGATTAAGATCTCAAGTAATGGCTATTTAGCCTCTCAAACTCTAGCACATGTCAGAATCAGAATCAGAATGAGCTTTATTGGCCAAGTATGTTTACACATACAAGGAATTTGTTGTAGTGACAGAAGCTCCACAGTGCAACAGAAAGACAGCAACAGGACAGGACACAAGATAATAAAAGAATAACAACAATTAACCAAAAGGCAATGTACAAAGCAGCAAGAACACAATATATAATATAGACAACTATGTATGTACAGGTCAAAATTAGTGAGTGTGGTGAATGGATAGTGTATTATAGTTGTGTGTTCCACGTTTATTGTTGAGTGTTCATGAGATGGATTGCCTGAGGGAAGAAACTGTTCCTATGTCTGGTCATTCTGGTGCACTGAGCTCTGTAGCATCGACCAGACGGTAACAGTTCAAAGAGGGAGTGTGCTGGATGTGAGGGGTCCAGAGTGATTTTACCAGCCCTTTTGCTCACTCTGGATAAGTACAGTTTTTGGAGAGTGGGGAGGGTTGTACCAATGATTCGCTCAGCAGTCCGGACTACCCTCCGTAGTCTTCTGAGGTCAGATTTGGTAGCTGAGCTGAACCAGACAGTTATAGAAGTGCAGAGGATGGATTCAATGATGGCAGAGTAGAACTGTTTCAGCAGCTCCTGTGGCAGGTTGAACTTCCTCAGCTGGCGAAGAAAGTACAGCCTCTGCTGGGCCTTCATGACAATGGAGTCTATGTGAATATCCCACTTCAGGTCCTGGGAGATGGTGGTGCCCAGGAATCTGAATAACTCCACTGCAATCACGGTGCTGTTCATGATGGTGAGTGGGGGGAGAGCAGGGGGGTTTCTCCTGAAGTCCACTATCATCTCCACAGTTTTGAGCGTGTTAAGCTCCAGGTTGTTAAGACTGCACCAGACAGCCAGCTCCTTAACCTCCTGTCTGTAAACAGACTTGTCACCGTCCTGGATGAGGCCGATCAGTGTGGTGTCGTCTGCGAACTTCAGGAGCTTGACAGAGGGGTCTTTAGAGGTGCAGTCGTTGGTGTAGAGGGAGAAGAGCAGTGGGGAGAGAATGCAGCCCTGAGGAGCTCCAGTGCTGATGGTACGAGTGCTGGATGTGAATTTACCAAGCTTTACTAGCTGCTGTCTGTCTGTCAGGAAGCTGTTGATCCACTGGCAGACGGAGGTGGGGACGAAGAGCTGGATTAGTTTATTTTGAAGGGTTTCCGTGATGATGGTGTTAAAAGCAGAGCTGAAGTCCACAAACAGGATCCTCACATAAGTCCCTGGTCTGTCCAGATGTTGCAGGATGAAGTGCAGTCCCATGTTGACTGCATCATCCACAGACCTGTTTGCTCTGTAGGCAAACTGCAGGGGGTCCAGTAAGGGTCCAGTGATGTCCTTCAGATAAGCCAAAACCAGTATTTCAAATGATTTCATGGCTACAGACGTTAGGGCCACATTAAGTCCAGTAATTTTGGGCTTCTTTGGGATGGGGATGATAGTGGAGCGTTTGAAGCATGAGGGGACTTCACACAGCTCAAGTGATCTGTTGATCTGTGTGAAGATGGGGGCCAGCTGATCAGCACAGGTTTTTAGGCAAGCTGGTGACACATCGTCTGGGCCTGGTACTTTCCTTCTTTTGCTCTTTCTGAAGACCTGGCACACATCATCTTCACTTATTTGAATTGTAGGTGTGGGGGAGAGGAGGGTTGCTGGAGGTGTGAATGGTTGTGTGGAGAGGTGTTCAGGGCGGGTGTGGGGTGATCTTTCAAAACGACAATAAAAGTCGTTCAAGTCGTCTGCCAGGTGTTGATTCTCCAGAGTGCTGGGGGATGGTGACTTGTAACTGATGATATCCTTCATTCGTATCCACACTGAAGCAGGATCACTGGAAGATAATTTTTTCCTGAGCTTGTCAGAATAATTCCTCTTTGCCACTCTGATCTCCTTTTCCAGTGTGTATTTGGCCTGTTTGTACAAGACTTTATCCCCCTTTCTGTAAGCATCTTCTTTGGCCTGACGGAGCTGTCTGAGTTTTGCAGTGAACCATGGTTTGTCATTGTTGTAGATTAGATGAGTCCTGTTAGGAATGCACATATCCTCACAGAAACTGATATAAGATGTTACAGTCTCTGTGAGCTCGTCCAGATCGATGGCAGCGGCTTCAAAAACAGTCCAATCAGTGAGGTCGAAACAGGCTTGTAGATCCCGCTCTGTTTCGTTAGTCCATCTTTTAACAGATCTTAATACAGGCTTTGCAGACTTAAGTTTCTGCCTGTAGGACGGTATAAGATGAACCAAACAGTGATCAGAGAGTCCTAAAGCTGCTCGTGGTACAGAGTGATATGCGTCCTTTATCGTTGTGTAACAGTGATCCAATATATTACTGTCTCTGGTGGGACATGTGATGTGCTGTCTGTATTTTGGCAGTTCACAGGAGAGATTTGCTTTATTAAAGTCCCCGAGAATGATTAAAACAGAGTCCGGGTGTTGTTGCTCACTCTCTGTGATCAGATCAGCGAGTTTCTGTAAAGCTGTACTCACGTGCGCTTGCGGTGGAATGTAGACACTCACGAGAATGAACGAACAGAACTCCCGCGGCGAGTAGAACGGCTTGCAGTTAATGAAGAGCGTTTCTAGATCTGAACAGCACATCTTCTTTAACACAGTTACATCTGTACACCACCTCTCATTGATGTAAAAGCACGTCCCGCCGCCGCACGATTTCCCCATTGATTCCGCGTCGCGATCTGCTCTGATCAGCTGGTAATTAGGCAGATATAGCACGCTGTCCGGTATGTCGCCATTCAGCCAGGTTTCCATGAAACACAGGGCAGCAGAGTGAGAAAAATCCTTGTTTGTCTGGGAGAGCAGAAGGAGTTCGTCCGTTTTGTTGGGTAGAGAGCGGAGATTCGCCAGATGGATGCTAGGCAATGCCGTTCGAAATCCGCGCTGACGAAGCTTCACGAGCGCTCCGGCTCTCTTCCCCCACCTGCGCCTCCTGTAGCGTTTGACCAGAGCTACGGCTCTGCCAACTACAATGTCCAGCAAAACGTCTGAAAAATCTAAATCTGGTAAAAGATTTTGTGGTGTGTTCTGCCGAATGTTCAGCAGGTCATCCCTGGTAAAACAGATCGTATTTGAAAAACAAAAAACAGGAAAAACAAACAAAAACAGTACAAACACTGAAGAGCAACGCACAATAGCTGTCATCATCGGCACCATTTTTTATTTTTTTTTCTAATGTGGAGAAAAAAGGTGGATTAGATTTTTTCTAATCTAGTGCATCTATTTCTAGATGCACTAGATGCATAACTAGTGCATCTAGTTATGAGTGTGTGTCTGTGGAGAACATGGCGCCTGGGTTAACTCATGTAAATTATGTAAACACAGAGTAATAAGACATGGAGGGTGAAATTTATGACCTGTGCTGCAAATGGCCAAGACAAACAGTGACTTAATTTAGCACCTGCTGTCCCTCATTGTCAATAAGTCATCAGACTCTTTGTCTGTAAGCGCATGGATTCGCGATTTCCTGTGGGGAGTTTACTACTGTGTTAAATGAACTGCATTGTTTGGTTTTTATTTCATTTTGAAAGGGATTACTTACCCTCAGAATGGGAAGGATTAAAACCTCAATTGGTCGCTTTTATGTTTTGCCTTAGGTTTTTAACATTATTGGCCTGACTGAAGATGAGTGACATTTCTAATTGGACAATAAATGCCTCTCTCAAAAGAACTGCTAAACGGACAGTTTCAGCCTGAAACCACATAAAAACGCTTTCACGGTGTAATTGAGTCCTAAATTTTTCCAACCACCATGGATACGCTCCTGTAAAATCAAAAGTTTGCTGTAGAATGTGAACCAGGCACTGTTTGCATGGCTTTTTTTAGGGAATCGTTCAGTCAGAAGTCTAAATGTGCGGCCAAATTTATCGTCATTTGGAAAAATTTGTGCGAGAAATCTAGTTATTCCAATACAAATCCACATCTGGAAATTTGTGAGCGATTTCACACTGGGTTCATGAAATTTGGTCATGCAAATTTGTAACATTTGCCAATAAAAAGAAAGATTTGAAAGTGAATTCTGTGTGAACTGTGCTTCATTCATTGCCAAACTACTTATAATGGACATTTGATTGCACCTTAAAGCAACAGTCCATATTTATTGTCACTGTATTTAAAAAAGCAGCTTAAAAATATCTTCTTTTGTGTTCCACAGAAGAAATAAAGAAGTAAACAACAGAAGAAATAAAGTAATACAGGTTTAGAATGACACAACAAGGGTGAGTAAATTAGGACAACTATCTCTTTAATAAGCGCAACTCACTCTTGAATCATGGCCAATCAGCTCTTTGCACTCATCGCAGGTGTTGGCGAACAGGCTGTCGTAGCAAGGGATGCAGTAAGGGTTGTCCTCCGCCTGGATGTACTTCCTGCCGTATAAGGACTCCTTGCAGCTGTCACAGTCAAAGCGTTCGCTCATGTTGCTCTGATCCGAGTCAGTCCCTGTGACAACACAAGGAACATTCAGTGAGGTGAGCTTTCAATCACAGCTACATCGCACTGAGAGAAAAGACACACACGAACAAACACAAACAGACAGATCTGTCACGAAGCACTGTGCAAGACGTCTATTAAGTTTTATAGCTCTGTGATGATAGCTGGGAAACGAGAGGGAGGAAGCTGGAATTTTAGCAAGCACACAACCGTATACTGCATGTGACGTGGCAGCTGTAGCGGCGCTTCAACGGGAGGTCACTTTTAGACATTTCTAAGTTTGACCCCCACTTTTTGAGAGATGATCATTGTGTTTTAAGAGCTTTGTTTTGCTTGGCCACAGAGCAAAGACCAGTGTTTCTCAATGTTTTTTTCACGATGTCACACTGTGATGATTGTGTTTTTGAGACACTGTAGCAAGATAAAAGTACTTTAACTTTTAAAAAAAGCATCAAGACCTTTTTTTCCCAAAATGTCTGCATCATCTTGTTTTTGCATGAAAGTAAACGACCTCTTAACATGGCTAGCTTTTTAGCAAGTTATGTAAGACTACCTAATCAGGCAAACATTAAATCAAAATTTAACTTTCACAAACCAGAATTAGAGTTGAATGATTATTCATTAGTTTTATACATTATTAATAAGCTGAACTGTGTCTCAACAGTGTCACTGTGACGCAGCTCAACAAAATACAACACAATCTATTATAATCAGCAATGCGGCCTACACTGGATGCGGCGCGGCATGACACAACAAATCCCCGAAATCCCTCCCTGTTGTGAGAGTTTTATTATATTGCTGCAACTTTAGTTAAAGTACAAATACATTTTTATCAGTCATAACTTCTGATGAATTATAACACAGTAGTGTAGTCAAAATTACTGACTTCTGTACCTCTCGGTACTGAAATTTTAAAAACATCCATTTCCCGCTAACATTTGAACGCTGTTGAGGATTACTAAACACTGCTCAAATGTTAGCGGGAAATGGACGTTTTTAAAATTTCAGTACCTACTGATACCAAAGTCGGTACTTTTGACAATACTATAACACTGGACTAAAATTAAGCTTTCAAGTCTGCATGTGTTGACCGCCTGAGTTTGCGCATACTATTAAATGGATTATACTATGAAAGGCTACGCGTTCGACTGTATGCATACACTAGTTTACATGTACATAAATGAAGTATACTTTGGGCTTAACCCAGACTTTCTCGCTTAGTCATCCACGTGCTGAAAAAAAGACAAACCCTCACTGCCTGACAGATAAAAGGCCTGCAAGATCACAGAGGTAAGACTATATTCTTGACTGATGGAGGTCTGCGCATTTGAATGCTTCACCAGCAAATATTTGTGAAGTAAACACTTCTGCCTTGGATGCGCAGACCACCTAGGTAGATTGTTTAGAGAACCACAAAAGTGACAAGAACTCTTAATTTTTTTTTGAAAGACCAAGCACTGATCCCAAACAACACAGATGGGTTTCTGTTTTTTATTTTGTAATGCCTGTCTTACATCAGACACACACCTTCATAGGGGAGTATGGATCAGGTTTGTTCACATTCGGTACAAAAACATACCCCACGTTCACAATGCGAGGTGTTAAAACCATTTACAGTAATCACATAAGCCGACAGTGTAATAAAAACACCAGCTTGACCTTAAAATGAGCATACGGCTCTGCGAGTGCCCATCACGGAATAATATTGTTACAGCGTTGCGACAACGCTATCAGGTTGCCAAAACATTACAGAGACTTTGGAGGAAAGCCTTATGATAAGTGATAGGCCTCCTTGGAAGAGACAAGCTCAGTGTATCATTTTCCACCCAGCTAATAATAATAATCAGCCACCACTGAAATAATGAATCTATTTGCGCTCCCTGTCTTACACACGCCCATAGGGAGGGTGTAATCACAGGATGCAAGATGAAAGATATCAACCACCGTGTTTCATCTTTCCTCTTTCCCCTGGCATGACAAAAGACAAATGATCGTGGGTGTGAAAGGCTAAGATAAAAAAGGGCAACGCACCTCCCAAAGCTTCATAAATAATCAGCTGACACTCTTTTACTACGATGATACCACCACTTACTCTCAGCTGGGAGCTGCTTTAAAAGCTTCTTTGCCCTGGATCTACTCGTAAATTAGGGAGTGTTAATGTTAAAGGCTCCCATGGCCTGAGGCTGCCCCTGGTTTACATCATTACAGACCTGCGTTTGAGGGAATATGAACCTTCTCTGTTCCCATCAAGGCTATCATGGTTTTGTGTTTCTCGTAGATGGGTTAATGACATCATCACATCATTGTCTTGGTCATTAATTTAGTCAAAAGTACATTACAAATATACATTTTATTTTCAAATATAATTTGGCTTTGTAGAGACATGACAAGGTTGGGAACAAAATGTCATGTAGTGTGACTCTCCAAAAATGTATGATACTTATGAATTAATAAAATGTATAAAATAAAATTTTGACCCTGAAAATATCTAAAACTTTTTTGAAAATAATGGAATTTGTAAGATGTGAAGATGAGTCTTAAAAAATGTTTTCAAAACCAAATTAAATCAAATTAAAGTGTTTCTAAGAAATTGGCATGTATTCTTTGTTTTATTTTTCCTTTCATTTGTTCAGTGTTTTTGACATTTTCATTATTTTTTTATTTTTATTCTTAATTACCTTTTTTTTTTTTTTTTTTAGGTTTTAGTTTAATTTCTCTTAGTAATTTTAGCACTTCAACTTTATTAGCTTCAGATTCAGTTTCAGTTAACTTTTTTTTTTTTAAAGTTTTAGTTAACAATAACAACACTGCTGTCCTTTGATGACAAGTAACAGGATCTTATTTTTGTACCAGAGACAGCTTTTGTGCAGGTGTGTGAACACCTGGGATCCATCCCAAAACTTCCATTTACTTCCTTCACCTTTCTTCAGATCTCCAGAGCTAATAATTTCCTGGCAACTTATTAGACTGCAAGAAGGAGAGATGAAACCTGGCTTAGTGCTAAATGTAGCATGTTCTAAAAAGTTATGGAGGTCTGACAAATATCTTTTAAATGTATGTGAAGAAAATTCATTGCTTATAATGAAAGTTGACAGATCTATGCATCTCTGTTCTTTGATTTGGCAGGCATATGCTAAATTTCACATTAAATTTCATCTAAACACAGGACGGGCTGTTTGCACACGCCAGGAAGGATCACCAACAGCGTTTCGAAAGCCTCATCGTTCACAAAAGTAACATCAACAATCGTTCTGCAGCCTGACTACAAGTGTGTTTACGGTCTCTGGGGAGACGTGAGCTTTAGTTAGAATAACTCGCCTCCTGGTAATCATTAAAGATGAGGTAGGACCGAGTCCTTCACTGTATGAGGGAATTATTGTTCCCCCTAAGATGATATATAAATACTTATTTTGTCAAGGGCGGGGGTTGTTTTACTTCCTTTATGTGCTGAGTTTCTAAAACATCTTATGAGAGCAACAAATGAAACAAGCAACATGAGAGTAAATGGGCAGTTTGGACTAAGGTGGAGAACATGATGTCATCAGTGACCCCAGGGCTAGACGTCCAGAAATGATTCAATCTAGAAGCTGGGAAAATTAAGCAAGACATCTCCCTTTACTTACAAAGTCGGAGCTGGCTTTGGTTGAAAGCTAACGTGTTATTTTGAACAGAACCACAAGGAACCCTCTTGAAAATGTAAGCAGGAATTTACTCTTCTTTGCACAAAGTGTTTTGTGACTGATGAACTGGTCTGAGGTAAAATACCACAACTGTGAGCAAAACAGTCCTTGAGGGTTGAGGATGTCCAACAAAACACCATGACCTATCAGCTCTGTTTATTTAATCTAGTCTGCAAAATGTCACTGCTTTTATTAAACCATCAGAACATATCACACTATGTCTTCATGAAAAACATGTTTCTTTCTTTCTTTCTTTCTTTCTTTCTTTCTTTCTTTCTTTCTTTCTTTCTTTCTTTCTTTCCTTCTTTTTCCTGTTCATCTGAAATAGAACCTTCATTCATCTTTGGAACACAAATTCAGATATTTTTGATGAAATCCAAGAGCTTTCTGACCCTGCATAAACAGCAAAGAAACTGCCACTTTCAATGCCCAGAAAGGTAGTAAGGATCTCGATAAAATAGTCCATGTGACATCAGTGGTTCAACCTTAATTTTATGAAGCTACAAGAATACTTTTTGTGCACAAATAAAAAACCGTTGCTGTCTATGCAGGGTCATAAAGCTCACGGATTTCATCAAAAATATCTGAATTTGTGTTCCGAAGATGAACGAAGGTTTTACGGGTTTGGAACAACAGGAGGGTGAGTAATTAATGACCGAATTTTCATTTTTGTGTGAACTATCCCTTCAACTAACATACCAACCAACCAATATAATTATTTGACCCTTTTACTGTTGTTGATTGCTTGGTGATAGTGAACATTCTGAGACAACATGCAGCTTTGTGGCTTCCAGCATAGACAGTTGCTACATACTGTGTAGTTGGTCACTCCCAGTCTGCTGTCAGTCCGTCTTCCCGCACTACTATGAAGGAAATAATTGTTTTAGCGGCCTTAGGCCAGCTCTTAAATATTTCAAAGGAGCTATCTTGTCGCCTTCTGGTCCTATCTGTATCTGAAGGATATGGTGGTCCTTCTCAGAACAGTCTGTGAGATTCTTGGGGAATGACAAGGCCACAATGGCATGTTTGTCTAACTTCAGAGAGACCAGACTGAAAGGGAGCAGGGCAGTAGGGGCATGGGCAGTGTGTTCGCACAGACTCCCGTCCTGTGCCAATTTCACAGACACCAGAACTAATCCTCTGACCAAACTCCCATCACGCTCTGCTTTACTTTACAGGTGCCTCCCGCTGGGAAACTGACCCAGGCCTTTCCTGTTCCTAGGGTCCAGCCAGAGCTCGGCCTGTCAAACGTCTGCCTGGGCAACAGGAGGCAATGGCTGTTTGCCACCTCACCGTGACTATTACACAACATCCCAAATTTAATAATTCACCTACTTTTACTGTATATAGTTATCATTGAATTAAATATTATGTCAATGGAATAACATCCTGTTCTGCATCAAGCATCCCACTGCAAAATAGATTCTGTCAGATTAATACTGAGGCTGCCATAATTGGCCACATAATTTCAGGCTTGTGGCAAATATGATGAATGTAATATGTTAGATATAAGAAAATAATATTGTGTACTGTTTATGTAATATGTAGCTTTTAGAAACTATAAGGGCAAAACAGAGTGATGAAGGGCAGGTAGGATCACAAAGGTTCATAAAGTAAACTGGCGAATGAAAATGCAACATATGGATAAACAGACAGCAGTACACTGAGATCAGTCTGCCATTGGAGCAGCTCCAGGCACAGCGATAGCTCTAGATTTGCAGCAGAAAACACACCACCAGCAGATACTAATGTATATCATCTTAAGCTAAGGAAGCAACATTTTATGTCCAATGGCAACATAGAAATTCATTATATATATAATTAGTTATTTAAATTTTTTCACATTATTACAGTTGTTATTGTTTAAACTATTCTTAGCATGTATTCTTAAAATGTCAAAAATATTTTGGCCCAAATTCTTTTTTTTCTATCCACAATGTTTTGCGATAACGAATACTGTGATATTCTGTCACTAATGCTACAGTAAAATCACTCTTGAAGACAGTGGAGTACATTGACTCCATATTGAATTTCAGAGGTCAGACATTCTTGACAAAACTGAAGTGCTAAAATTAAGAGCTGACAGGTTCCAGAGACAAGATGGAGGTGATGTCTGCCAGACAAAACACTTATGTTTTTGTTGTAAAGTCACAGTATCAATTAAATCTGAGAACGCTGGTTGTGGAGAAGATGTAGGCTACATGTGCACTTGGTATTGCCTTTTAGGATTGGCTCTCGTCACATCAGATAAAGCAAAAACGGCAGAGAGAAGGAGGAAAGAGGGGGAGGGTGAGTCTTATCTTAGGAAGCAGAGAGGCAATTGCCGATGAAAAGGAGATAACATTCAAAAACAAATCCGAACATTTGCTCTCGCTCATTCACACATCATCTTTATCAGTTTTTGATGCTTGACAGAAGATCTCCACTTACATTAGGTATTTTGTATACAGTACAGTACACAGAGCTGTTTTCTCACAACTGCTGATGTTCACATGCTGAACAGTGGTTCTCAAACCCTCCAAAGTCAGGAAGAAACTACTTATTGAGTAAATAAATTATAATTAAATAAAAAGCTAAATAAATAATTTATTTTAAACTCTATGCCACTGTTTAAGATCTTCTGCTGTAAAATATGCCTAATGGTAATGGTTGTGCTTGTGAAATTGGGCCTTTGTTGTTTACTCTCCCTGGAGAAGACGCTTTGACAAGGCTAGTAAATGATCTGTTCGACTGCTGCCACGGAGTTTAAAACCTACACATTTTCTCTAGTGTGACAGTGATAAGAGTTAACATTCGTACTGGCCAGACACCAAATGTTGCAACTGCAGAGGGCTAGATCTCATTTATACCGTGAATCCATCTTCTGTTACAGGCCCAGCCATGTGGAACAGACGTCACTGACCACAGTTATCCTTCAGAATTACCATCATCTGCAAATAATCCACACTGAGACAGCTTTGCAAAACAACAAGCTTTGACGTAAACCAGACAACAAGCCATATAAACAAACGCTCTTTCTTTCTAACCCTTTTTATCAACCCAAAGTATTATTTACCCCTGCATAAGATTAAATCACAACTAGCCTCATTGACGCAAGAAGGCAGGTACTCTTGGGTGACTGATCAGTATGGGTCTGTTTGTTAGTTTCTGAGCCTATTCTATTTTAGTGCATGTTAGATGTGAGACAGGAACAAGCCAGAAGAATAGACATACACCAGGCCTAACATGTCATTTCCATTGAGCCCTTAAAACACAGCTTTGTGCCGCATGAGGATGGCAAAGTCAGATTCACCTCGTAAACATCAATGAACATTAATGAGCACCTGCTTCAGGAGCTAACATTAACAAGGATGTCATTTTCCTAGCTTTTAAGCAGAAGGGAGGTGTGGATATATGCACTGAAAATCACCTTCACAAACCACCGGCCCTTCAAGAGGCATATGGATGTGTGTGTAAGCCATCATCCAAGGCTAACTCTAACTCCATTCACAACAAAAACGGCCTTATTTGACCCTTTTGGCTTTTTCACTATAGCTGTTTGACATTTCAGACTCGATCTGTGCCAAGACGGTTTTGCAAAAGGCTAGTGCAGCAGTCATTAAAAAGGACATGCAGGACTGCCCAAAGTCATTGTCAGCAGAGTCGAGCTAAAGCCACTATGCTTTAGCAAAGGCCCTGAGGAGGAGGAAATTTTCTGTTTCACAGAAATTTTATTCTAAATTATAGCTCTGTATGAGAGAGGCATTAAGCCAAAGTGGAAAGAAAAAAAAGGGGCACAACAAAAACAATCATGCTACTCTATATTCATATTGCAGCTAGTTACAGTAACCGGTGCTTGCCCATACAAAAGTCTTCGCTACAATGCTACAGTAAGTAGCTGTGTCCTATGTGATTGCTTACTAGTCTGAGCCTGAGATTATTTATTTAATAATTTTGTGCTGTTTATTATCCACTGTACAATAAGCAAAACTATATGCAAAATGTAGAAATACAATACTGTTCAAAAGTTTGGGATCAGTGAAAATTTAAGAAATTAATACTTTAAGTAATGATGCATTAAATTGATCAAAAGTGACAGTACATAAGTTTACATAAAAATATAGAAATTGAGATATTATTATAGATATAGATGTTATTTCTTATCATAATCTTATCATTATTACTTATGTATCAAAATATAAAACAATTGCATTACTAACTTTTTTTTTTTTTTTTTTTTTGCTAATGCAGCCTTGGTGAGCATAAGAGACTAATTTCAACAACATTAAAAAATCTTAGAGACCCCAAACTTTTTATTGTTACTGTATGTGTATATTTTCCGGGGGGTATGATGATTGATAAGTACTGAAAAGGTAGCATAGCACTGTGACATAATCATATTTATATACTTTAATACTTTTTTATGGTGGCCAAGAGAGCTCAACGTGCTGCAACTTCAGAAAACACATGCAAATAGAAAAAGCATCAGCAAATCAAGAAAACATCTTCATCAATTTGATAGTAGGTGCTACAAATGCTCACAACACAACCAAATAAAGAAACGCACTGCAAATGCTCACAACACAACCAATGAAGAATTTTATTTGCAAGAATTTTATTTCTTTATTTGGTTGTGCTGTGAGCATTTGCAGCTCATGTGTTTTCAAATTGGTGAAGTTGTTTTCTTAATTTGCAGGTGTTTTTTCTATTTGCACTGCGTTGAGCTCTCTCGGCCACCGTACTTTTTACTTTATAGAATGCTATGAAATAAACTTTGTGACACTTTTTTGTTATTGCTTCAACTGCTGTGACTGCATCTGCATTTCAGGTCTGCTTCTGCTCAAGCTACTGTGCCAAGAAAAGGTGAAAATAGAGGTAGATTTATTCATCATCTGTATTTATGTCCATGTAGATGGTAAAAAAGGGTCTTGCCTACATATTTCTCTCTGTGTAGCGAGAGACAGAAGGAAAAAACTGCCATACATTACAGTTTAACATCTGCTTTCTATTGACAGAAGTATGCAGTTGACTCTAGACTGCCAAAGTAGGTTTTGGAGAGTCACTGGCCGAAGAATGCAGGAAGGGCAGTCTTTTCTTCACTTTTTGTAGTATTTGCCAGTAAGTGCTTCAGAGGCAAGAAGAATACAAAGATAGAAACTGACAGTATGAAGAGCGGACTGGGATGAAGAGAAAAACTTAAAAAGAGGAGGTTTGTATGGTTTGAGTTGTATCAGGTCATGGAATCCAAGACAAACCAGAGAAAGACCTGGTGAATTAAATGTTCACAGCTTTGTTGCATTAAAAGGAGGAAAGAAGGAGGGCAAAATGAGAGAGGTGGAGAGAGTCCTTTAACCAGAGTGAAGACAACTAAGGTTGGGTTATTGATGGGGAGGGGTGTTCAAAGGATAATGTAAGACAGTAAGAAAGAAGCAGTGAGTATATTATTGCTCCCAGAACAAACAAACACAATTGTAATCCCACGAGCTTGCTCGCTTTTTTGTTTCCCAGTGGCTACACAGAGTAGAATTTATGACCAAACATGGTCATATCCATGTGTCATCAACCTTCTGTAACTGAATGTGCCTTTGTTTAATCGTTCAGAACTGTAACCTAAAGTCACATAAGATGAGGTGAATATCAACACATGCATCTATGAGGTGATAATGTGAGAGAGGACAATGACAGGGAAAGGACAGGGAGAATAAGGAAAGGGAAAAGAAAAAAAGAAAAAAAAAATGGAAACAAGTGGAAATAGAAAGGGAAGATAAATAATAAGTCAATAATAATAATAATAAATAAGGGAAAATAAAAGAGAAAAACAAATGGGAAAGGGAAAAATAAAAAGGGAAAGGAAAGAGAAAAGCAACACATAAATGGAAATTAAATGGAAAAGGAAAAGGAAAGTGAAGGGAAAGGAAATTGGAAAGGGAAAAAAACAGGAATAGAAAAGAAGAAGGAGAAAGAAAAAAGAAAGCAAATTGGTGATGAATGGACTGACTGACAAAAGTCAAATAGCAGAATCAGTAAGTATCTTTCTCATTGAAGCCGCATTACACTTGACTTGAATGGGACCAATTCTAAGCTGATCAATCATCAGAAGTGAAGTGTGGACACTGGATGCCTGAATTCTGCCCGTCCCGCTCTGTATATTCCTAAAACAACCCTACGATTACAGCAGAGTGCTGCAGAGGCTTGGCAGTGCTACACGTCAGATGTCTGTACTCGTTCTTCTCCATGCTGAATAGAAAATAAAGACACAGAAAGGTGGTCTGGCAAACACAAGGGGCATTTGTAAAGCATTTCCTTGGGCTAAGGGTGGACTCCTAAATTTCACTGGTGGTTTTTTAACATGCTGTAGCAGAGAGCTTTTTAACCTCTGGAACACTTGCTTTGATCAGATGTCTTTTGATGTTGTTGATGGAAACTGGTCTTAAGCACACCTCTTCATCCTCAACATGACAAATTATTTACAATGTTTAGAATAATCGCTGGCAAGGTAGATTGAGAATAACATTCAAGTTTTACTTTCCAAACCCGGTTGCCAAATGACTGAGATGATGTTCATTGACTAAACAACAGCATAATTGAAGAGCACAAATTCATCCAGTCAGTTACTGAGAATTGAATGTAAAACTCTTTTATGTCGTTTTCACTCTCTTGTTTCTCTTTTACACCCCAAACGTATGACAGATATTTCTGAGAACCCAAGTTTGCTCTAGTCAAGTTGATATGCTCTGATCTGCTTGATGTTAGGAAAACAATGAGAAATGGAAGCTTTAGCGCAAGTTCTACTAGGAAGTCTTAACGGTACGTCACACAGTACAATTAGATCTAGCCAATCACTCGACATGAGGAATATATAAGCTCTCTACTCACCCTTCCTTGTGTTTGCAGAAACTCACTTTGACGTTCCCTGCTCAAGCTGTCGCTTGACTTATTGCCTGATTTTCCCTGGGTTACTTGCATATATTTAAGTTTGTCTTCTGCGAACGATTGCGAGTTTGACATTCCTCTAAAGATGCACGCTAGAGTGTTGGCATTGTGAAATGCCCTGGTGTCGCGGTGAATGTTTGCGATTGTTTGGTAGTGTTGCCAAGATATACAGGTGTTGGGGTTTTCATGGCATCCTTAATGCGATTGGGGGGGGGGGGGGGGTGGGTAAGGGGTGTGTGCTTATGATTAATCTTTGCAAGCTCGGTGATATCTTTAACCTACATTTAAAAGAAACAAGATTAAATATTTTCAATACGTTTACTTCTATAAGGAGCATTACAAACCCATTTCCTACCAAAATTATAATATTTCACGAGATGTTTGCTCAGGCTAATTCAATACATTCAATGTTTAGAACAACTCTTTTGTTATGAGGCATCTTGAGGCTCATTATTATAGCCCTTACAATCTTTACGCTGATAAAGACTAAGTTGCTTGCATTATACATTTCTGTAAAATACCCTATGTCTAGCACACCGTAAGGTATTTGTTGTCTTAATCGTATGCTTTTGTCTTTATGTTCTTTCAGTCATTGTTTCATTTGCATCTAGATCTGCAACAATCCCTGGGTGCCTTGTACTGGAATGGGGTAAGTTTTACAACTTTGAGTCTTTCCTGTTGTGTATAGCCCATTTCTGCAAAGAGGTCCTCACTGTCTATTTTTGCATGAGCATCCTCTGTATAAAAGCAAGAATGTAGACACGTCTTCTTGCTATGCTCAAAACATTAGTTTTCCTGATGCACAATATATTGACTAAGAATTGCATCACAGTTTTGTCTAATCTCATTATTCTTATATTATTCTCAGGACATATTTATATTTAATGTAATTAGCTTAGCTATGTGGCATTAGTCTGCTCTGATGAATAACTAGCTTGCGCATCTCTTTTTCTATGTGGTGAGCATTAAAGTAGTCTATATACTCTTGGAACTTGTACTTGTGAAGGCCTTTCTAGTCTGAAGTGTTTTACATACTTCCCGTCAATAGACATGACGTCCTCTCTGGATTTCCTCCTCAACTTTGTTAATGCTTGGACTTGGACGTATAATTACTGCATTTCTGTTCATTTTGTTTGTGTCCCAGGACATTAATGTCCTGGTCAGTGTATGCTCATTCGTGACGTTATGCTTTACGGTTATGAAAAAAAAAAAAAAATTATTTGTGTAAGGGCATATTATGTAGTATGTAAGGGCCTTATGATTTTACAGGGTTCAATAGCTATCTAAAGACAATTAGCTAGTAAGGTATCGTTGTCAAATATAAAGCGTTCTTATCCACAAGATTAATTTTTCTTAGTCGCTGTTAGAACCCTAATACTACCTCTATCATTTAAAGGTGCCATATAATGGAAAACTGTATTTACCTTGGCATAGTTGAATAATAAGAGTTCTGTACATGAAAATGACATACCGTGAGCCTCAAACACCATAGTTTCCTCCTTCTTATGTAAATCTCGTGAATTCAAAAGACCACTGAAAAATAGGCGAATCAGAACACAACACCAATTGTGACGTTACAGTCGGGATCACTAATAGTTACGCCCCCCAATATTTTGCATAAACCCGCCCATGTTCTATGCCAGCCGAACCATCAGAAGTTCTGCAGGTATTGTGAAGAAGGACAATAGCGAAAATGGCAGATCATGGAAATAAATGTTATGTTCCAGACTGTGCAGGGAAATGTGATGTGCAGGGATGGGTTGGTGTCTGTATTCAGAAAGGCATGGAAAGCAAATAATGCGTTCTAATAAAATAACGCAAGTCACTAAAGGGACATGGTTAGCTCCTTGCTAGCGGTAGCCTGTTACATTACAGTACATAAGATTTCACTTACCACATAAACAGAGTAAGGAGAGATGACTGAGGATGATGGTGAATGATTTACAGATCCTGAGCACCATTGACAAGCATCTGATCTTGTAAAATGTGTGGTAAGTACTGCCGCTTCATTGTATAAACAGAGTACATGCGATCGCGAATCTCGAATGTGAAAGTGAAACTAAAATGCGATTGTGCATTTAAAAGCAGTTTCAGTGCCCAGCATATTAATAGCGGCTCCCTGATGCTCGCATTTTATTTACAGTATAATTACCCAACGATAAAACTGCGCGAGAAAGAATTGAAATATATATTTTCCCTGTTTCCTTTCTGCTGTGTTAGCTACTGAAATGAGCCGCACTGTGAAACAGCCAATCAGAGCAGAGCTCAACATTGAGCTGCACTGTGAAACAGAGAAATCAGAGCAGAGCTCAACATTATTATTCATGACCCCTCCAAATAAGGTAATAACAGACCATTTCATTTTAGGGAGAAATCCTAGGGTTGTAAATGGACATGTAAAACCGTTTCTGGAGAATTTTTGCCCTTCCTAAGCCACACACCTATGTAGATATCAGAGAACAATTTAAAATATTATATCAATGCATTCTATGGCACCTTTAACCTAAACTAATGGCCTCTCTACCACAATGCAGTGGTTTAGAATCCCTGTAATTCGCCATCAAGCTGCTATGTACATGATTGACCTCCGCATCTGAGTTCCGTCAAGATCAGACTCTAAAACTATTTCATGTAATACTCAAGGTACAGTATGATACTCTTATTAAGCTACTGGTGGTGGTTACTTCTCACGTGCTCCCCATGTCCAGCCTATCATGGCTTTTCACATACCATGGCCTATCGTGGTCATTCACACACGGAGCTTTCACGTTATATTACATAGAAACATTATATAGAAACTTACACAGGCTATCAATGTAATTGCCTGCCCATAGGGCCTTCACTTTACATGGCCTATCGAAGCTTTACATTACACAGCCTATCGTGGCCTTTGCTCAGTTTGGCCTATTGTGACTATCAGGTAAGTGTGACTATTATTGTTTATGTAACTCTGCCTATCATTGTCCTTCGCAAAATTGGCCTGTAATGGCTTTTCTCATTACATAAACTACGCTGTCTTTCTGTGTTAAATGACATAATGCAGCCTCTCATACAGTCATTCATTTGTAAATATTTATTATTTATGCCTTTTGTTATAAATTTATGCAGAATGTTTAAGGTAAATTAAGCAAACACTGGTGGTGGTGTCACACCAGTTCATTACATCTACTCTTTCATGGCCTATCGCGGCCTTCCATCACGGTATTTAGTGGCTATCCTCTCTATGGCCTTTTGTAGCTAGTAATCTGGTACATATTTAACGCTTTCGTACTCGCCTTAACTATGACTAATTAATTATTTTGTTTTGTGCATGTCTAAGATCTTCTAAGAAATACTTAGACTGGTGGGTATATAATTTGCTTCACTTCTTTTGGGGGTAGGCTCCGCCCCAGCTTTCGTCTTCGGCAGTAACAGCTGGAATCTACGACTTACAGATTCAAGCTACGGATGGGGCCTACGCCAAATAATTCTATTTTAAAGTCTTGGTTTTGTCAAATAAATAATTTTGCGTCTTATCATCACCTCCTGAGTCTTTCTGGTAGAACAGTGGGAACATAGTTGATTAGTTGAGTCAAGTTGTGATTTTCCATCAAGTGCCATACCATAGCAAGCTGTGAGGGGGTTCAAGGCCTTTCTTATTTGCTTTCCTTGTTTGTACTTCTCTCTGCTAGTCACAACTGCTCTGTGTTGGCATTAAAATGTGGCCTGTTAGGTCTAGTCTCCAAGGTTTTTGGTGCTATCTCCTACATTCCTTCTCATGTCAACAGAGTAAATTAGCTGAAAGTGCTGTACTTTGTTCTTCAAAATCTAGCGTAGAGTATAGGCTGAAATACCTTTATTTTACAATAAATGATCAGTGAACAGAGGTTTTCATTTTATTTCATGTTCTTATATAAGGTTTATTCCTGTTCAGAAAATTGTAAATGTCTAAATGCAGTTCCAAACTATGATTTGTGCTATCAGAATATAAAATTATACAGAATGGGTATCAGGATTGCAAATTTAGCATTAAATTAAAATATCACTCAGTGGAATCTAGCTATTTTGGGAATAAATATTGGTTTGTAGTTACTGATAGTTAGTTACTTTTTTTTTTCGTAAAATTGGATATTTTGTTTTATAATCTTATAATAAATATTACACCACTACCATCTAAGTTTTGGCATCACTACGATTTTGTGTTTTTGAAGTAAGTCAAATTAATTGTTAAATTTCTATATATTTTTCAATATATTTTAAAACTTAAATTATTCCTAAAGCTAATTTTTTCTTTCTTTCTTTTTTTTTTTACTCCAGTCTTCAGTCACATGAACATTCTAATAAGCTAATTTGGTGCTTACGGTAGTGTATATTATATTATATTTTATTATACACAATATTAATATTTGTTTCATAATTTTTTGTTTGACTAATGCAGCACATCACACAAGGAAATTTGACTTTTATTAGTGGTGAACAGGCCATTTTACATAGAGACTTTTCATTCTAGGTTAATTATGTTAAATAATTTATCACTACAGCTTGCTATATTAGTGGAAAGTGCCTTTTATCTCTGGTCCAAAATGTGCATTCCCAAGGCCATCATTCGCCACTGAAATATTGTGACTCCGACAAACTCTGACATTTGACATCATGTGAAGTTCTCAGGAATTAAATTAGGTCATGGAGTGGTTAAAGCTCTCCTTTCCTGAACAGTTTGCCTCTCTGATCCTTATTTGTGGATGTGTACCATAATATATGTGATCTGTATTAATAATAGATTTGCTTAACAAATGTTTCCATTCAAGGCAAGCATCCCAAATGAAAGGAACATCTTTCTCCTAGTGCTTGTAATAATTATATGAGTTTAGCACAGCACAGTAAAAGAGTGCATGCTCACTTTCACATAACGCATGTCAGTGGGTTTAACCACTGCACAGCACAAACACAGGGCTAATTTGGTTTGAAGACGGTAGCTAGGTGGTCCTAGGTGGTTTTCATCTCACTTTGTTTTTTAATGAAAAGGCACTAATTCAGGAAGGTCAACCTGACCAGAATGAGAGCAGCAGCAGCAGCGGTTGCTGGGTCAGTATGCACACCTGCAAGCAATCAACCCTCAAAAAACACAGACACAAATTTGACCCATATAATAATACAGCCGGACTGAGTGAAATGTGCCTACACTCTTTACTACTATTTTATAAGTATAAGTAAGTATTTCATCCCAAAATTAAAATTATGTGATTATTTATTCACCCTATAATGTTGTTATAAACTTTCTTTGGAGCTAATTATTTGATATATTTAAGAATCTTTATTCAGATTTCTCTTCATCCTATTGGCTGTAAAGCTAAAAAAAACAAAAAAAAAAACAACAAACACTATATTAGTAGTACACAATACACTTGTACGCTGTATTCCAAGACTTCTGGAGCCATGTGATAACTTTGTGTGAGAAACAGAATGAATTTTAGGCCATAATAATAATCAGATCAGTCATAGTGATTTGTGAAATGGATTAAATGATTCAGATGAATGAATCATTCAATAAACTGCTTTTTATGGTCAACTCATTAACTCTGCTTCAAAATATTTTTCAACTTTTTGTTATACAGACAAGAGTAAGGGTTTGGAACAACATGACGGTGAGTAAATAATGACATTTGATGAGTAAATTGCTACTATTTTTTAAGGCAATGCCTTTACAAAAAAAAAAAACTCCAAAAAAAACCTTTAGCCTCGTGAGAACTAAATGTTTGTCTTCCGTGTTATCACATTTTATCTAAAGATTAGCAGTGTGGCAGGAAACAGACAGATTCTCTCACTCTTTGTCCCTGGCAAAGGGAAGCTGACAGAAAAGGAAAAAAAAAGTCATAATGCTACATGTGAAGGGATCCTGCTAAATGGGAAGCTTCCAGTATGATTTACCACCGGAAGTCATTCCAGGATATTATCCTTTTATTTTTCTACCATCCCGTTTATGGTTCTTCTCCTTGGCAACATGTAAACAGTGCCCTGGCTCCACAGAGCAATAAAATACCCAGCCTTCATCATAAAGCTGTATGGGCATCTCACACACACACGCACACACACACACACACACACACACACACACATGTTGGTTTTTGTGGTTTATGGGGACTCTCCATAGGCGTAATGGTTTTTATACTGAACAAACTGTGTGTGCTATTGCCCTACACAACCCTACACCAAAACTTAGCCCTCACAGGAGACTTTGTGCATTTTTAGATTTTCAAAAAAACACCATTTAGTATGTTTTTTAAGCTTTTTGAATTACGGGGACATAGGCAGTGTCCTCATAAACCACCTTCATATTGTAATACCTCTGTCATACCCATGTCATTATACAAATTTGTGTCCTCATAAACCACATAAACAAGCGCACGCACACACACACACACACACATACGTTATAGCTCATCCTCATGGAACATAAACAAATGAAGTCTCACATGTTCTAAAAGCTTATGAAATGTTCCACTGCGGTTTCTAAAAGAATAACACAAGTTTAAAGTCTTGTGTTGATGTATTTCCTATTGAAACAGGAAGTTTGGTGGGACGGATTGCAACAGTTAGGTTCCAGAAGTAAAATCTTTTTTTTTTTTTTCTTCTCCATAGCGAAATGGATTTTTAACTTACAGTATAATCCTCAAATAGAGTTTAGCCAGATTAGTCCATTCACTAATTTACTAATTAAAACAATCACACTTTGTGATCTTGCTTTAATTGTTGTCTACACTACCTTTCAAATATTTGCGGTCTGTAAGATTTTTAAAATGTTTTTGAAATAAGTCTCTTTTGCTCACCATGGCTGCATGTATTTAATCAAAAATACAGTAAAAACAGTAATAAAGTAAAATCTTATTACATTAAAAATATTTTAATATATTCTAAAATGTAATTTTAAAAAAATTACAGAAACAAAATAGGAATAAAAAAAACAAACAACAAGTGCAAATATCAAAAAGTATCCTGCTGTTTTTCAGACATGAAGGTCTGATGTCTTTTGTCTTTTGTTCAGCTGCTGGCAATACAACAGAAACTGACTTCCTGCTGTAAAGTGAACTATAGCTCAGCTGCATTGTGGGGGTCTTCCTTTATGTCAGCTGATCTCAGACCTAATCTATGAAACATCTGAACTTCTGTAAATCCAAGTAAAACTGTGTTCATATCATTATATTAGGACCCTTTTATTGGCTATTAACTGAAAGTGTCAGTTTTCTCAGGGGCATCTTCCTATATCCCTTCCGTAAAGAGATCTGCCCACAGCATCTGACAGCTAGACAAACAATCACAATTTAAAAAAAGCAAGACAGACAGGGAGGATGAAAATGGTGATGCACACATGCACAAAAATGAAAATAAACGCAGCAGAAGATCTAGAGACAATGGGGGAGTTGTTCAGGAGGGGCCGACACTCCGAGCAGCTGCATACACACATCTCTTCTCTAACTCAGTTGGTGGTTGCTTTCTACAGCGTAACCACAACCCCACACTGGCCTGTTTCTAATCCAACAGACTAGATAAGATTATATAATGCGATAAAATTTGGAAATGAGCTGCACAAGACTGTCAGGTCTAATTCCCAATGGTGGATGAATGAAAAACTGTTTTATAGCACTCTGGAATACTTGATTCTGACTGGTCAGTATAGGATTTCTGCAGTCAAATATATTTGTAAAATGTCTGCTAAATTGACTATTGTCCCTGGCAACTGATTTACCATTATTTGTCATTATTAATATTTGTAATAGTTTATTGTATCACTCTTAGGTCTTGTCATTGCAACAAAACAGTATTTACTTTGGGGATGCACAATACTGTATATTGGTTATCAATCTGACAGTTTTTTTTTCTATTTAGTTCATCTTTAAAAATAATTTAATAACACTGTTAAATGTCATCTTTAGCAAATCTCAAAATTATTATTTTTCATATTATTACTACACAAAATTGTGTGATGCCTAAATTAATTTTAATTTTTAAAAGATTTAGATTTTTATTTTTTTTAGACAAAATATTATAGAAATATATTATATTGGTTATGGGCCATAACATGAAATAGTATACAGACTTTTAATACCAGTGCCTCCCTAATATATGAGTAGGTAGCAATACATAGCCAGTCAATACCGCAAAATATTACAATCCTAATAAAATCCTAATCACTCTATTACTATTTAATTTACTTTGCTAAACTACAAGCAAAAATCTGAATTATTCACACTGTTTCAACTCAAGGAAATGGGAAATAAATGCTCCTAAATATAGACTTGCATGTACATGTGCGCACATGTGCAAACACACTTTTTTTTTTTCCAGTGGAAGGATCTAAGAAAAACACAACCGCCATTGGCGGCTGGATTGGGCTTAAACATGTCTCCCTTGGCCCTCTTTTATGACTCTCCAAGGACTCATCTAGACCACCTCCCTTCTTTCCCTCGTCTTCTCCTTCTCTTTCCTGCCACATTTTCTGTAACCTTCGAGATAAATGTCCCATGCAGAAAAGCAAACCAAGAAAAAAAAAAAAAGCCTATAAATTGCCATAAAATTAGGAAGTATATACTTTGCATGCAAACGGCTGTGGGTGTTGGCGACCTCCAGGGGTCTTTTTTTCCAGGGGACTGAGCTCCAGGCACCAGAAAGCAGAGCACTGGCCGCGCTGCTGGAATGAGCTCACTTCAAAGGTGACCATAAATCTAACAGTTGTGCCCCCGCCATCCGCTACACCATCCCCCAAAATCCCTTCTGTCATTCTCAAGATGGTGGGGCTGGTGGAGAAACATTACCTCATAGACTCCGAGCTCAGACTTCTGCACTGTGCCTGTACGAGTCATTGTTTAATTCGCCAGTTCCTGTTCCTTAATTATAAAACTGCTCAATCCAGCTACACCAAAAACTGATGCTAAAATGTCATATCTGTGGCTGTGGCTGAGTTTGAATCTCAGAGGTACCAAAATTAGGTCAAGTGACAGCAGAAACCCAAGTCACAGAGTTCCAAGGTGGGTGAGGTAATTGTGGGTAACCTCCTGTCGATCTCTTCTGCAGTTCCCATGGCGCCTGTGGTCGGTTGCCGGATCAATGGTAGGTTAATAACTTAGCGGATGTTAAAACAGGGGTGCCCAATCCTGTTCCTGGTTCCTCTACTTTGCTGCAAATTTCATCTCCAGCCCTGATCAAATACAACTGAACCAGCTAATTAGTAGTGTTGTCAAAAATATCGATATTTCGATAAATATCGATACTGAAATATCTGAACGGTACCAATATTAATTTCCCTAAGTATCGATACACCGATACTAGCCGAGCTGTCACTTTCACTTCTCTCCAAAGGCGCGTGGACAAGCACCACACGTGACCGCACTCGTCTCCTTCGCTCTGGTTAAATAGCAAAAGTGAAGTGAATAGAAAGATGACTGCTCTGGTTGTTAAAGAACACAGCAGGAGCGCTATCTGTAGGGATCTATGATCTCCGCGATGCAGAGAACGCGCACGGAATCCAGTCATAAAAACTGAATTTACAGTTTAACGCGGAATGTCACGGAATTTGTCAAAGTTTGGATGAATTAATCAAAGTAGGTCATTACACTTAAATCAAATCGCGATATGGACTAGTATCTGTAAATATTAAGCTGCAAAAGTGGATTTAAATATGAATCCTGCATGTTCTGCGCATAGGCGTAATTTACGGGTGGGACGGGTGGGACATGTCCCCACCACTTTTTACCAGGCTCGATATTGTCCCCACCACTTTTAAAAAGTAACTGAAAAATAGTTTGCGTAAGGTATATATTAAAGGAAAAGCACCATCTACAAATCGTCACTCTTCATAATTAATTCATTCATTTAACACATTTTTCCGCCGGTCAGACGCTTTTCAACGTCCTCAAAGATGAATATTAAGTCTCGTTGTGAAACTATCGCGAGATACGCGATATGCGTCATGGGATATGTAGTTTCCTTTCCCTATAATTAGTCTACAGATCCTGTACCTTTCTTTTTACGATGTTCGTATTGTTTGGATACTGTTTCAAGGTTGAAATATTTTATTTGAGATTTTTGAGAAGATTAATTGGACAATATCTCTGGTCCACAAGTCAAATCATCACTCACTGTAGTCATCAAGTGATCAAGTGATGATAGAAGGTGGACGACGGTTCTTCTTCAACCACGCAGCGAGGTGAGTTCACTTGAGGCATTGTTAAAAAGTCACAAGTCACGGTTATTATTACAAGTCATGATTAAGTGTTATAGAAAAAATTAAGTTATGTAAGAAGTAAATAATTAATTTTGGGATCTAAATGTTTACATTTGCAATCATAAGCAATATATTGCCATTTGTCCATCATTGAAGGCTGAATAATAGTTAAAGCACTTTTAGACAACAGGACAATTCTATGTTATGACTGGGATTTTCACAATTAAAACAAAAAGTATACAAGTCTTTAGTTCATAGTCCTTTAATTCAGTTTTGTATTAAATCACAGCGCGCTCCAGTGGCCGCCAGAAAACATGATTAGCGATAGTATGTCTATATTCACGTAAGATAAATATAATATGTTTTCGTGTTAAGCAAAGTAACTTACTGTGCGTGGCTGCTTCACTAAAAAGCTTCTTATATCACTTCCACACTTTCTTTTGGACATTTTGTTGATGTTTTAACATTTATGCTATAGGTAGCAACATTTACCGTTAACTAGCCTTTACATGTGGGGTGGGGGAGGAAAAAATAGAGCTTTTATAAAAACGTCATTAAAAAAAAGATTTGTTAAAACAATTTAATTTATTTAATTATTTAATTAATAAAGGTAGTTTAACCATTTTAAACACAAATAAACTCTCACTCATGTTTTAAACAAGGTTTTGCGTAGTTCAGGATTGGTTAAATTATTTGATTGGATGAGGAAAATTTTGTGGGCTTGTCTTGACTCTTGACGTAATGTTGATTAGAAAATAAGTAATTCAAAGTAGAATGAATCGTAATACACACACACAAACACACAATTGTGCAATTAATGAATACGCTGCAGCTGAGCTGACCATGAAATGGTAAGTTCACCATATTCATCTTGCGTATTTTGATTGATATTAGCTAACGTTACCCTGGATGTGTTGTGATAAGCAAAACGTAACATTCACATTGTGAATGTTACGTTTTGCTTATTCGGATGTTTATACATATTTGTGAATGTGATGCATGTGTACATCAAAGTGAAAATTAAGTGCATTTCCAACTCTGAACTCAGTCCCCAAGTAAATTCGGTTATTAAATAAACAAATAGCAAAACGAGTTGTGCGGTGTCCCCACCACTTTTCAAAGCAAAGTTACGCCGCTGGTTCTGCGCGTCTCTGTGTGAATGTGCTGCACGTGCGGTTGTGTTTACTAATGTGGCGCTCGCGGTGATTTCAGCGTCTGCCGTCTCAATGAGGACATAAATACATCAACAATATCTCCAGAACTGATCTGAAAGGCACTTTACGAGCATTTTACTATTTAATTTGAGTAAAACTAGCGTCATATCATACACACACAGAACTTTAAAGGTATTCACGGCAACCCGTCAAAATAAAAGTTCAGTTTAACTTAGCCTATTAAAGACCGTGTGCCAGAAATAGGCTATATTACTATTATTTAGTAGAATGTACATAATACTACTACTTACTACTACTGTTAATTTTTTTTAAAGAAATAATCACAAAATATTAAAATTGTAATAGTAAATCCCCTTCATTTGCCAAAAATGTAACTGTTTAATTTTCATTAATTCAAATATAAATTAATTAAAATTGTTTTATGCCTTCATCTGATATCCAGTAAAATTTAAAAACACAACACAGAATTTCTGAGGGGGAAAAAACATTTCATAAGGCTACTGTAAGAATAAATAAAAATTGTTTGTATGCATTCAAATAGCCTAATAGACATGCTAAAACACAGAATTTGGTAACAATAAAACATAAGGTGAGAAAAAAATAAAACATTTCATACGGCCCTAAACGTGTCATTTTTGTTACACTTAATAAATTAAATGTTAAATTGTATAATTTTCATGATTTTAATGAATTAGACATGCTTTTAGATTAATACCATTTAATTTGACCATTAAAAAACAAAAAACAAAAAGAGTCCAGAAAAATTCAAACGGAAAAAAACGGAATCCAGAAAAATTAAAATGGAAAAAATTGAATGTAGAAAAAAATAAGACGGAATTTGGGGAAAAATAAAACGGATTTCATAGGGCCCTATATCTGGAAATAGTTTGGTTATGAAGCAAATGAGAATATCAACAAATAGAACTTTGGATTTTAATTAGTACATGTAGTAAACGTTAGTTTCAATTAACATTTAACTAAGATTAATAAAAGATTAATAAATCAACAAATGCAGTACCTCAAGACATTTTTTTGTTCATGTAAAATATACCGCATGTTCTCGACTTGTTACATTTATCTTTAAATTAAAAAAATTACCCCCTTAATATTGTGGCAGTTTTTTTCTCCGTGGTATCGAAAATGGTATCGAGTATCGATATTTTTCAAGGTATCGTATCGAAGTTAGAAATTCCAGTATCGTGACAACACTACTAATTAGAATCTTCAGGAGCACTTGATAATAACAGACAGGTGTGTCGGAGGAGCTGGATTGGAAATGAACTCTGCAGGTAGGTAGATTTCCAGGAGCAGGACTGTGCACACTATTTTTCTAAAATACACACAATTTTGTTCCTATCATGACTACTCTCTGAAGATTTTAGCATGGTATTGGATATGACAATGTTAATGTATTTGGTCTTTGCAGAATAGATCTGCTATGCTGCTGCTGCTGCTGGTTATTGCTGTTGTTGTAGATTATTGCTGCTACTGCTGCAAAGCAAGTACAGGGACTTACTACTGCCAGTACATACACCGATACAGTGCTGTAAGTATTTAAGACATACTGCTGCTGCATAAATAGCATGTATAATAACCCGTAGCAAATCTATACAGGTGGAACTGGGGAAGGTGGAGGGGTTTAGAGGAACTCTGAAAGTGCGCAGCAAACTGCTCTAGTAAATGCGAACCAGTCATTTAAATTTAAAGCAGTAAGCTCATTGGCTGCATATGCAATATGAACCAATCAGCTTGTACCAAGTAGTTTAACACTGTGAATATCATCCATTTGCGTTAATGACCCACCAGTCTGCACTAGTTGTACTATCACAATGGTTTTACTTGTATGTGTGTAACTACAGCTTTTCACAATGCATCCAAAGGTCTGAAATTAGCACGCAAATTAGCGTAGCATACATTCACCTAGTTGGAATATATATTATGGTGTAGGAGTTGTCATTTCATACATATGAGTAAGTCTGTTTCAAAGTACTCAGTAAGTATTGTAATACTCTACACTGATTGCTTATGTGATTTTTAAGTCTGATGGGTCAAGTTGGAAAAAAAATAAATTTCTTTGACTTTGCAGAGGATAAGGAGGGCAATTCATCATGGTCTTATCTCGCTGTCACGTGGGACTCTCTTTATCATGCAGCCATGCAAAAACACCATTTGTCTTCAGTACCTTGTTCATTGCAAGTGATAAAATGTACGTTCTTGAGTGGAATCAAAAAACGCTAGCATAGGTAGTTTGGCAAATGCAGATAAGACTGTATAATTATGCAGATATCAAATCAGAAAGCCTCATCTAGGTGTCTATCAAACTCGGGTACCTTCCTTTATCCACAGCTTTCTGCCATGATGTTTCCAACCTCATTAAACCCCACAACCCTTTATAACCTCTATCTGTTCCACTTACTAAAACAAACCTGGATGATTTACTTGACAAACTGAGTTCCACGGTGCAGTTGTGCATTTTTTAGGCCAAGTGGAGCAACTCACCACAGACAAATGAATACGCAGACAGCCAAACAGACCCAAAGCCAGACGTAAAGACATCGGTCTTAGGTGGCGAGTGGCGCCAGGTTCTGCACATGGCTTTCTGAAAATCTCATCATAGATCATCCAAAAATATAGATTTTGTCAAGACAGCTGCATATTAATAGGAAAAACTGCAGTTTTTGGGCTGAGCTTGCAGTCTAGTTCAGAGTCAATGCATTTTGCTCTATGTAATATTCCTGTATGTAGAGCATAATGTACATTATTAAATATATGCATTCCCATTCTTATAACTTTAAGTATTTTTTTCTGTTGCAATAATCAGAATCAGAATCAGAATCAGAATCAGAATGAGAATCAGAATCAGAATGAGCTTTATTGGCCAAGTATGTTTACACATACAAGGAATTTGTTGTAGTGACAGAAGCTCCACAGTGCAACAGAAAGACAGTAACAGGACAGGACACAGGTAATGAAACAAAATAACAGGAAATAGCCAATAACCAATGTACAAAGCAGCAAAAAAAATAAAAAATACACAATATATAATATATAATATAGGCGACTATGTATGTACAGGTGAAGTATGTGCAAATTAGAAATGAGAAAATAAAATAAGTGAGTGTGGTGAATGGATAATGTATTAGTTGTGTGTTCTACGTTTATTTATTGAGTGTTCATGAGATGTATTGACTGAGGGAAGAAACTGTTCCTGTGTCTGGTCGTTCTGGTGCTCAGAGCTCTGTAGCGTCGACCAGATGGTAACAGTTCAAAGAGGTTGTGTGCTGGATGTGAGGGGTCCAGAGTGATTTTACCAGCCCTTTTGCTCACTCTGGATGAGTACAGTTCTTGGAGAGTGGGGAGGGTTGTACCAATGATTCGCTCAGCAGTCCGGACTACCCTCCGTAGTCTTCTGAGGTCAGATTTGGTAGCTGAGCTGAACCAGACAGTTATTGAGGTGCAGAGGATGGATTCAATGATGGCAGAGTAGAACTGTTTCAGTAAGTCCTGTGGCAGGTTGAACTTCCTCAGCTGGCGAAGAAAGTACAGCCTCTGCTGGGCCTTCCTGACAATGGAGTCAATGTGAATATCCCACTTTAGGTCCTGAGAGATGGTGGTGCCCAAGAATCTGAATGACTCCACTGCAGTCACGGTGCTGTTCATGATGGTAAGTGGGGGGAGAGCAGGGGGGTTTCTCCTGAAGTCCACGATCATCTCCACAGTTTTGAGCGTGTTAAGCTCCAGGTTGTTGAGACTGCACCAGACAGCCAGCTCCTTAACCTCCTGTCTGTAAGCAGACTCGTCACCGTCCTGGATGAGGCCGATCAGTGTGGTGTCGTCTGCAAACTTCAGGAGCTTGACAGAGGGGTCTTTAGATGTGCAGTCGTTGGTGTAGAGGGAGAAGAGCAGTGGGGAGAGTACGCAGCCCTGAGGAGCTCCAGTGCTGATGGTTCGAGTGCTGGATGAGAATTTGCCAAGCTTTACTAACTGCTGTCTGTCTGTCAGGAAGCTGTTGATCCACTGGCAGACGGAGGTGGGGACGGAGAGCTGAGTTAGTTTATTTTGAAGGGTTTCCGGGATAATGGTGTTAAAAGCAGAGCTGAAGTCCACAAACAGGATCCTCACATAAGTCCCTGGTCTGTCCAGATGCTGCAGGATGAAGTGCAGTCCCATGTTGACTGCATCATCCACAGACCTGTTTGCTCTGTAGGCAAACTGCAGGGGGTCCAGTAAGGGTCCAGTGATGTCCTTCAGATGAGCCAGAACCAGTCTTTCGAATGATTTCATGGCTACAGACGTTAGTGCCACAGGTCTGTAGTCATTTAGTCCAGTAATTTTGTGTTTCTTTGGGACGGGGATGATGGTGGAGCGTTTGAAGCATGAGGGGACTTCACACAGCTCCAGTGATCTATTGAAGATCTGTGTGAAGATGGGGGCCAGCTGCTCAGCACAGATTTTTAGGCAGGCTGGTGACACACCATCTGGACCAGGTGCTTTCCTTCTTTTGTTTTTCCTGAAGACCTGGCACACATCGTCTTCGCTGATTTGAATTGTAGGTGTGGGGGAGAGAGGGGTTGCTGGAGGTGTGAATGGTTGTGTGGAGGGGTGTTCTGGGCGGGTGTGGGGTGATCGTTCAAAACGACAAAAGAACTCGTTTAAGTCGTCTGCCAGGTGTTGATTCTCCAGAGTGCTGGGGGGTGGTGTTTTGTAGCTGGTGATGTCCTTTAATCCAAGCCACACTGAAGCCGGATCGCTGGAAGAGAATTTGTTCCTGAGCTTGTCAGAATAATTCCTCTTTGCCACTCTGATCTCCTTTTCCAGTGTAAACAGTATATGATTATGAAAAAAGCTTTTAAGCTTAACATTTAACATGTAGATATTTTCAGAGTGAGGCAATGGCTTTTAGTGTCAGCGCTTGAGTGTAGGCAAGCTGTTTCTTGTTTTGTGTAATTATGCATTTCATAAATTGTCCTGCACTGGTTCAATATCCCTCTGTCTCTTGTATATAAAAGAATGGCAATTTCATGCCATGGGGAGAAACACAAAGTCCTCTTAAGACCTATTATTTGGGAAAAAATCGTAATACAGGACTGTTTTGACTTCTTATTTGGAGAGACATTGTTTACTAATTAAGTTTGTATGGTTTACGCTCTTTAGAGACAAGAGATGCATACTTTCACTGAAAGATTTTCCAAAGGTATAAGAGGAAAATAACCATCTGTAATGCAAACAGCATGACAGGATTTGACGTAATGCAACAAAACTAGATGGTCCCCACTATAATCAACCCAGCTGTCAACAATGCAAGAATCAAAACATTGCATGCATGCAGTGTAGACAGCCCTGTTGATTATATTGGGAGCAACTGAGTTTTGACACTATTCACATGCGGACACTATTCTGCATCCAAATATGACAATGGTTGAGAAGTGAAGCAATTCATGGTTTGGTAGACTTCACGTGCAACTGCAAATCACTGAAGCATTCAAAGGGGCTCTGTCTTTGTATTCTCAAGGTTTTGCTCAAGGCAGCCTTGTCAACAAGTGTCAGACAACAAGTGTCTTTACTTTCTCATCCCTCTGCTCTTATCCAGGGCCTCTGCGCTAAATCGTCTTCATCTTTCTATCCACTATAGCCGCCATCCTTTTATAGACACAACAAGGACACTTTCTCCCATTTATGGGCTTCTGTGAAGTGCCGAGCCATGGTCAGCGAAAGTCCTGTGGTGTTCACTCACAGGAGGTGACAGCTACCTCCGCTTTCATGGAACACTGCAAAAGAATAAATCCCTTTAAAACCTCTGTTCCAGGTAGGATTGTCACACTACCAAAAATTACTGGCTATCAATACACGGGAAACAAGGGATTTTCTTTGACACATATACATATAAACACACTACGAGTCAAACTGATTTCGAATCATTTTTCTTTTTCGAAAGAAGTCTTGTATGCAAAACCAAGCACAAAAACAGTAATATTGTAAAACATTTTTAGATTTTAAAAGGACTTGTCGGCGCCAATAGCCTTGTGGTTAGTGTTACTGCTCAATGAAAAATTCTTATTATAGTCAATGCTGAAAATAGCTAGTTAATGCTTAATATTTTTGTGGACACTCCTATTCCAAAACTTTAGGGTAAGAAAGCCTTAAAATGCCTTCAAATGGCTGTATCAAGGTTTACACAAAAGTATTAAAAAACAAAGGAAAAAAATTTGAACAATTTCAAAATTGATCATTCATACCTAGAAGTGCATTTGACCATCACACGTGCATCTGCACTACCAGATTTCTCCATGATGCAAGTATTTTGCAGCTGTTTACTTGAGCGGGAAACACTCTCGCACAGCTGTGCATCACATAAACATCAGCATAAATCAGAGGGGAAGGAGACTAAAAATTTCAGAAGCGTTCCTAGCGAGCGTTGTTTTTTTTTTATGCATTCCATTGCAGTGGTGTTCCGTAGGTCAGCAAGGGCGAGCCGGTTCATCGTGCTCCATAAAAGATTATGACAGCTCGTATGCTGTCGAAGTCAAGGTCTAACAGTCCAAAAGCAACCGAAATGAGTCATTCAGCACTACATACAAACACAAAACAGATGCACAAACACGGAATGGAAACACTTGAGTCAGATTTCCTCTCATCTGAAATGATGTCACAACCATTTGCTCTCATCTCTTACAGATGTGGAGGCTAATTAAGCATTGGGAAGTGATCAGCACTTGCAATCCAGACTTGGCACCTTATAATGTGCTTAAATGTGTCTGCCTACACATGTGGATCTGTGCATGTGTGTGCATGTGTTAAGATAAGTCCTGTGCAAAAACAGGAACTGTGTGGTAGTGAATTGCACGTTTAAGATGTAATGATTGTGATTAATCCTTTTAAATGGCTTGTTGGAGAATTAATGGCTTTTCTTGACGATTCCAGGCCCAGTAAAAAGCTAAGCAGCTGGGCCGCTGTCTCTGATTCACAACCAGTGGTTTCAAATCTAAATATTAGTTTTAATTTTTTCCTACACTGTACATCTAGTTTACTATTCTCTTAATGTTTCTGTGGTTTTACCACTGAAGAGCCAGCAGAGCTTTTACTGGATCAAACTGACCCTACTTGACAAATTACAGCTCAAGAGTCACATTTTTCTGTTTGTAAGTGATCATGTGTAAAAGACATGGTGACAGTAAAAGTATTTTAAATGGTCATGTAGAGATGCTTATGATGAATGATTATTTGGCCAGTTATTTCTTTTGTTTAATGGAACATACACAGTAAAAAGAATGCAAGATTGCAAGATATAAAGCAACTAATATTTATAATATTTAAACCCTAAATTTGATGTTCAACAACAACTATTAAGTTACTTACTACTATGTGGCAACGGCAGCACTAAATAATTTACTTGCATTCAAGTGGATGTTGCATTTTGCATGTTAAGACGAATAACAGTAAAATGTAAGTGCTGCATCTGTTTAATATAAAGTGCTTGTTACACTGTACATTTTAGTCTGTCTACTTCAAAATGTCATTTTCAATTCAATGTTTCTTGGTTTGTGAAAAATATTACATTTCTAAGTAAAAATTGTAAATCCCATTGCAAGTCTTTTTCAGTACACTTGTTTTCTTACTGCAGTTCACTTTGTGACCTCTGAATGTTTTTTCTCTCAGAAATGTGTTTTTAATACTTAAAACTGATGCCACTGATAAAGGTTCTCTGTGTGGAGTGCAAAGAACTGACTAATTCCATCAAGTCGGAGAGGGTGGCACAACAGACTGAACATTAAAAACAGTTTGATTTATCAGCAAGAATAAATCAAGTCAAAATAATCAGTCTGCAGGACAGATGTTTGCACCATAAGTTTCCAGCATGTGGTGAGTCACCGTCAGATGGAGAAAAACTCCCAACCATGAAGATGAACAGAGCAGTTTGTATCAACCAACATCCCTATTCACTATTTTTAATGTGCTGTTAATGCTCAGCTAAGATATGCTCTTTCTTTACTATGTTGCATTGTCAATATATCAAAATCTAGAATTTTTTTTTTAAAGATACCCAATGCTTATTTTTTTTTTTTATGAAACAATTATTAAACAATTTGATAGTTCATTGTGATTTCTACAGCTGTGCACCATGGCTTTGGTTTTTCAACATCCCTAAACTACAGATTTTATTTGCACTTGATCCAGATTTTATAGGAAACTCCTGCTGCTATACACATATTTCACTCTGATTCTGATAACATGTTACTGTAAATTTGACAGTCATAGCTATGATAATGCCAACCAGACACGTTTTATGTGACTGTTACAAGTATGGACCAGTGTTTATGTTCCAATGTGGGTATTCATTGTCAGGTTGAATGCATCTCTCTGATAGATTTGGGAAATTTTCTGTACAGAGATGAGGTGCGTCAAAGGTGAATCAGGGACTGTGGATGGGTGACAAAAGAGTGTGGATGGATAGATTGCACAGTAACATCTGTTGTTTGTGATACAGCTGGTATGACAGACATAATAAGCATTGACCATTAGAAAAATGGCAATTGCCTAATCCGTGTAACCCACAGATGTTTACTGACACAACTCATGCATACAGACACATGCCATCTGGCATTGCTAATCGCACTTGTAAGGTCTGATTCAGCAAGGTTTGAATGCCTGCTTATAATGGGAATTGCAAGGACTTTAATGATTCCCAGTCTGGTTCCATTAATGATTTATTTAGTATATTTGACTAAGGCCTAGTTGGGGAAAAACAAATGCAATTCAATTTTCAAACGATGAGATATTGTTCATAATAAATGTAAAACTAAATTAACAAATTTTGTTTACACAGACTTTTTAATTGACTTTTTGCAGTCTTTTAAAATGCAACATAAATTGAATCCAACAACTGGACATAACTATATTAAATTCAAATCCTAAAATAAAAATATGGCAACATATGTCATCATTCATTCATTTATTTTTTATAAAATACTACTGACAAAACTACATTGGGAACACATTTTCTGTAACTGGACTGATTTAAGTCTCCCAAGCCTTAAGCAATAAGTGTTTTTGTTTTCTTCCCCGGAAATAGGACTACACTAGTTACACATGTAAGGTTTTGATTCATTAAACTAAAACAAAGCGGCTTATAAGAGTCATTTATTTGAGAATCGGACTACACTAGTTGCCCATAGTTTTGATTCGCTATTGATTTGATTCATCATTTGTTTGGGATTCAAATTATATTAGATGCAGTCTATGGTTTTAATTCACTAAAACAAAGCGGCTCATAAGAGCAATTTGTTTAGAAATCAGATGACATTCGTTGTACTGTCTATGGTTTTGATTCATTAAAACAGAGTAATAAGAGTCATTTGTTCAGAAATCAGACAACACTGATTGTGCTATATGTTCTGCGCTATATATTAATTAACAGTGTTGTGGCAACACTGAATAAGTAGTGCAGGAAACATTGTCACAGTATTTTAGTACTATATTCCGTTCACATCAGCAGAATAATTTAAGTCTGAGAACTGTTATCGGAATGGGTTGGGAATGGTAGTGGTTCTTTTTACAGAATGGAAAAATAATTTTTTTAAGCCAGATAGTAGGGTTTAACCAGCTGAATCTTGACCCATTGGTCACGGTGACACAGAGCAGCATATCGGACCAAACAATAAATATTGTAGACAAGTAACCGGAAGAAAGACAGACAAAGGAGTTTAACAAGTGGCTCAGAGCAAGGCACTAACCGTCCATGAAGGACAATAAGGCCTGCGAGAGGAAGAGAGGGGAAAGGTAAACAAACAGTACAAGTGAGCAGATAGCACACCGAGCAGAGGGTCGCGTCTCTTGGGGCCCAGGCTGCGAGGATCTGATTTCATCCATTCTTTCTCCTCGGTCTGGGAGGAAGCCACCATCTCACTGGATCACAGATGCACCTGGAGTCCCCCGCAGGAAGCTCCCCGTAACTTCCCTTAATTCAAAGTTAACCCTCCAAACAACCAGTTATATGTCCCCCATGAGTAGTTTTAAAAGAAATGTGGCAGTAGAACACAAAAAGTCTGAATTCAGAGATTTTCGCACAGCGAGGTTGTGTATGGGACGGTCCCAAAGTTGACACAATAACTCATGATGTGAAGAAGACAGTTAACACAGTGTACTGGTGTGTGTTATTCAATTCAAAACATCAGAATTCACATTGCTTCATCTGGCACTCTTTTTAGAGATGAATTAAAAGGTTTATTGTCTCTGGCTTGGCGTTATCTTGACTACAGAGCTGCTTTATTGATGAACAGATGTTCAGTCCAACTGATTTGCATATGGACGGTCTGATAAATGTTTATAGTTTGGGCACACATGTACGCTCTTTTTGTATGTTGTGCTGTGACTTGTGAATGGACAACTACTTTCAGTGTATGTTGTGACCAAACAAGTGGCAGTTTTTGAATGGAATACCACGCTACTCTTAATGCTAGAATGTTTAGTGAGAACACCCATGTCATTTTTTGCATAAAATATAACTAGCATGTAAGCAGTTTTCAACAGAGCTCACTTTATGGGAAACTTGTCATAAAATGCATTGCGCTCTGTCCCATCACTGATGAACAACAGTCCCTGCGTAAGATAAAGCTTTCCGAAAACAAAACACAGTGCTTCCAAAGAATGTGGCCATGATCACACTGCAGACACATCACCCTGACCCAACAGGGAAAAAACAAATGCATTTTCAACCTCCTTCAGTTTCTGATGGGTCTGAGTATTCTAGACTTTATGGACCTTGCAGACTACCAAAGAGTGCATGGATTTTTAACCACAAGAAGACTCTTTATAAAAATAACAAACCAAATTTTGTTGGCACAGCAGGACACTTCAGAAACCATGGTCCTTATAAGAGGAAGCCCTGTTGTGGTTAGTACAAAATGAAATACGGCCCAATTTACGAACTTGGATTTCTTTGATGGACAATATGATGAGTAATTCACAAGCCACTTTTAATGAAGTATTTTTATATGTATAAAATATGGTGGAGATGGGAAAGTTGGAATAAAAAAAACTTTCTATATCTTTTTCAATTGCATGGCTGGTCATTTAAATAAAAAATAGTAGATAAAATATGTAAATGATATAGGTAAGATTTTTCTTTTTTTCTTTTAAAAGAAATTCTCACAAGCCTTCATTTATTTGAACCATTTTAAATATTAATTATTTTAAAGTGTATTTTTGTCCAGCTGAAATTTTGTGGTAAATCATATGATCAATTTAGGCATTCTTGCTGAATAAAGTAATAATTTCTTTGAAAAATAATAATATTATTTATTATAATTATTATAATAATATGAAAAGAATTGAATTAATTGCATAAAATCGAATTAATTAATTGCATATATCAGTATTTGCTGAGAAAAGCCCCCAAATAAAGATACTTTGATGTGGCAGATAAAGCACTGAACATTTTTAAAGCTGGCTTAGAAGCTAGTATATTGTAATAAATACAATATATAATGAATCACAATACAGTAGGATGTTCAATTTGATTTATTTTGTAATTATAATTTTATAATTATAATTAGAGTATAAAGGACGGGCATATAAGCAAGTGTTTGGATAAAGTATTGAGTTTCATATTGCATGTGGCAATGAGTTGCTATGGAGCAGGCAGTTAAATCATTGATAGACTGTGAGACACACCAAGGCCTTATAAAGTTTGTGTCATGTATATGAGAGGCATAGAACTTAAGTTTCAAAGGGATGATTTTGTTTCTCCACAAGCACCTCTGAACTCCCCCTCTTGGAATAATGAATGGGACTGTAATGGCAGAGGGCTGGCGGCAGACAGCATGGGAATCTGGCTTTGAGGAAAGCACTTTCAAAGGCTTCTTAATGCACTAAAAGACACAGTGATGCACCTCAAAGATCTCTCTGTTTTTTTTCTCACGCACACACAAACATATGCATGCCAACACATGCCATACTACACTTAAAACGCACAGCACAACTCATTAAAAACACTTTAAGGGTTTAAAAACTCAATGAGTCACTGAATATGAGACAACTGACTTGCTGCCTATGCGATGTCTACAGGATACCAGAGAACAGAGAACAGAGGCCAGTCTCAGCAGCTGGGCTTGAAAATAGAAAAGAAAGAAGAAATGAGTGGAGGACGCAGTTCTGTTCTTCTTGTCAACTTTTCTGACCTACTCGCTGCAGTTTTTGCCCTGTTGTCTGTCTTGTCAAGACTTTCCTAAGACAGAAAGTATTGCTTAAATGACAAATCTCTGCCAAAGGAGTTTACTCATCATCAGCGGATCGGATATATAAAGAGGACCCTCCCATTGATAGATAAACTATTTCCACTCACCTGTTTCCAATCACTCAAGGTGTGTCTTTATGAATCACATCTCTCACTGATATGCGTAACCCATTTCCTGTTTTATGTTTAACTCAAGGTTACTTTCTATAAAGACACACCACATATTATGAAATAAATCAATAAAAAATGAAAACCATAAATACTATCATTCTCAATGGGCTTCTATATTATTACCTCAGTAAACAGGGCTGTAAAAATGTGCTGTCTGAAGTAATTTGCAACGGGAACCTTACGAGGAGTTACTCAAAGTATTCACTACGCCTTGGAATGCAACATGTTCTGGGATGAGGTGTGTTCAAAGATGAGCAATCAAGTTCCAACCTGGATCAGCTTTGACTAGACTCAGGAATATGACAGACCCCCACGGCATTTATGCCTTCGTTCTGTTTTTCTAATGGTTATCTGTATGTGTGCATTTAATGCCAATGAAGACTTGAAGTCTGACCCTCAGAAAACACAAATAACTGTCATGTCGTGACACGTGTGTCAGATTCCTGTGTGTCAGATTCCTCTGAGAATTACGAGTGTGTGAAGTTCAACTCTGACTTGAGGGAGAGTTGAAGATGACATGAGTTGAAGATAATGATAATAAATTAGTCTTTTTCTCACTTAGGAGTGAATGGCCTATATGAATTATATTTTACACTACAGTCCAAAATGAGAAAACTTTTAACAGGTGATGCTAGGATTTTCTTCCATGCACCTAAAATTCAATTGATAATTTTAAATATTGAAGTTAAAACATTTTTGTATTATTGTTTTTGACTTTTTAAAACTTATCAATGGAAGCTATTTAAGCATTAAGAGTTAGTCAAAAATAGGATTTTACAAGTATGCCACTGAGGTAAAACAGAATGAAAACTTTCAGAGGCGAACAAGTCATCGATTTTTACTTTCCGGTTATGAATGAAAAACGGGTTGAAAATCATTAGCTCTCTGTAATGTGAGTTTAAATTTAAATGACGGGGGAAAAAGAAGTTAAGAAGAGCGCTTACCCTGTCAAAACTCTTTCAGTCTCTGTCTTTTTCGAGTGTGCTGGGGTCAGTTTAGCTGGCCTGTTTAATATTTCTGTAGTCCTGTTGCTCCTCAGGGGTGTGCAGAAACGCTCAGCTCTCTCTCAAAGCACCGAATGAGAGAATGCTCGCGCTTAACTCTTCCATGCGCTACTATAGAGGAAGTTGAGTGAGTCACAAGCTCCCGCCCCAATGGATGAACGGTCTTCTTTTCTGAAGGAAGTTTCATTGAATGATCTTTAAATTGAGACAGTTTGCATTGTCATTTGTCTGACTTGCCGTTTGCAGTTAGCTTAGAGCGCAAGAGATGTCTGTCTGTAGTGAATTAAAGTAGCACAATACATACCTGTTACTCGACACCCACATCTGAGGGGAATGGTGCTCTTGGGGGGATAGAGCATATTTTAGACTGTTAATTCAACAGAGCTGAAATTATTATGTTTTTCTCTCTCTAAGGATGGAAATGTCTCGTTCAGTGGAGCAAATGTCCCGTAGCTTCCTTCTGGGAGGTTTTGTATTCACAGGGGTTTATTTTATTTTATTTAATTTAGTTTTGAAATATATGTTCAAATTTAAACTGTTTTGTTATCTTTTATCAATGAAACTGTCTTGAATATGTCATTATTTTTTGCTACTTTTCAAATGCCTTTTATATGGAGATTTTTATTTGAAAATATGAAACCTTTTTCAAAATCCCAACAAGTTGCTATGGTGATGAAGAATATGAAAAAGTTTTAAAATATGATTTAATATTTAATACTAGCTGCAAAAAATTTACCTTTTATTCCAAAATATTTAAAATACCACTTGCTATTATACCACTTGTTAGCTAATTAACACATTACTGTGTTTAATATTAAAATTAGTTTTGAGTAAAAGAGATGGGATGGAAATGACAGTGTGAAGGAAATGATGGGGAAAAAATCCCATCCTCCTCACTCCAGTAGTGGATGAACAAATTATTGCTACATGATATTCACAAAAGTTTGCTATGAAAACACTTCAGGCACTTACGTTATTTTATAACAAAGAGGTAAGTGTTGCATTGATATCATTTTTCGCTATGTGGTTATGTTTGTAATGTAACACTTACGATATAAAGTAAAAAAAAAAGTAAAGTAAAGTAAAGTCGTGACGTATTGTCAAGTATGGTGACCCATACTCGAAATTGGTGCTCTGCGTTTAACCCATCCAAGTGCACACACACAGCAGTGAGTAGTGAACAAACGTAGTGAACGCACGCACACACGCACACACGCGCGCGCGCGCACGCACACGCACGCACGCACACACACACCAGCGGCGCCCGGGGAGCGGTGCCTTGCTCAAGGACACCTCAGTCGTGGTATTGAGGGTGGAGAGAGCGCTGGACATTCCCTCCCCCCACCTACAATTCCTGCCGGCTGGGGGCTCGAACTCGCAACCTTTCGATTACGAGTCCGACTCGCTAACCATTAGGCAGCCCTAATTCAGGCAGCCACAGAAAACACTGAGCAATTGTTGTGAATGAAATGATGCAGTTTGTGTCCAGCCATATCATTAGAGATTAATGATAAACTAAATTAGCAACTGTATCTTGAGTTGACTTGCTTGTATGATTTGCTAACAATAAATGAATTCAGTGATAGTCTCAGAACAGGTATTTAGTGCCATTGTGCATGACCTTACCAAGGAGTTCATACATAATTCAAATTCATTCAATTACACCCCTAGCAAGGACAACACCTCTTGTTTTGCTCTTGTTATGATGTACCAGATGTCTGACCCTCAGCGTCAGGACTGTAATGCCATTGGGCTTTTATTTCCACTCTTTAACAGTTTAAAAGAAAGGTTTATCAAATTATACCAAATTTAATCAAGTGTAAACTGTGAAATACCTCAACTGCTTACGATAATCATTCCACTTATCCCTGAAAAAAAGCAGACAACTGTGTCCTTGTCTGTCATATCTTTTGATGTTTCTCATGTCTTTAGGACTTTAAAACCCTTTTTATTGACATTTTATACTGCCAGCTCAAACTGGGTAACGTAAATAGTGGGGTGACTGTTAATTGTCCCATATCCACTCTTTACAGGGTTTTGTGGTCGAATTTTGAGAGTGAGAACCAAACATTCAAGAGCGGCCTTTTCCTTTTCAGACGGCGTTGTTAATATCCTGGTAAAACCTGAAATTATAAGTTTTAAATCTATTAAATGGTTTCCTCTGATTTAAAAAAATACTCCTCAAAAAACTTTCCCGCTGACACAGGAGTAAAACATGAATAAGATTTCCCACAATCCAGACTATCCACCATTTACAGTTTGTACAAATGGAATCAAGCACACTACATCTATTACTTGAATAAGACCACTCAAAAATTAAATGAAACCTGATTTATGAACTACGATACAGTGTAATTCATACGGGAGCTCCTCTCGATTTGGATTACTCTCACTCTTTGTGTATAGAAACCCTACATTGGTTAAGAAGGGCATTCCAAGGTCTTTAGCTCAGCTACTGGCCGGTAACATTATGTCATTTGTGTGATTTTTAAAGGCCTATATTAAAAACCAAACAGTAATATATCTGTCAAGCAAGGGCATTCCAGAAACTCCAAGCTATCATAAACCTATAACCCCTCGTTTTGCCCATTTGACATTCTGCCCTCTCTTAAACACAGGTTCGGATACTTAGTTTTTCCCTAAATATTTTTTTTTTGTTGTGAAACATATATATCTGATTAAGATTCAGTCAGGGAAATGCTTTAAATCTTTTGTTTTTGTTTTACATGCTTTACTGTGGTTTATTTTCTGTAGGAAAAGTCCATCGGGTCACTTTGTTTTATATGTCTAGCATAAAGAAGTTGAAAGCCCACAAACTCTGGGTCAATCAAGGCTATGACATCATATGGAAAAAGTGACCCCATGAAAGCGTTTCCTTCTCAGTAAAGAATCTGCATGTTTTGTGAATCTATTGCGATTTTTTTTCAAACATTAAACAGGAAAAAGAGGATAAACATATGAGGTAATACATAAAATTAGTTTGTCCTTCTTCAGTTAAATTACAAATGAAAAGACTTTCCATTTGAGGTTCCTTATAACTTGAGTGTTTCATTTTGTAAGTTATTTTGTACCTGTACAGTGCCTTGTATGTTATAAAAAAACTGTGGGAAAAGACTTGCAGCACCAGAACATGATGTTCTGTATTTCTGAGAAATGCACAGTGTTTTTTTTTTTTTTTTGCCAGCGGAAAAGCTGGTTGTTATTTCAAATCTGCCCTTGCTTATGTCCCATGCCCTGCATGTTTTGACACATCAAATGGCCATTTCTGCCCCCCTTTCATTCATAGAATACGAGCCAACTAATGGATAAACTGGACCTTCAGCGCTATATGAGGCACACAGGTGTCGTCATCAGACTTTAGCTCTGACATTTGTCACTCTAGTGGCCGAAAGCTGTCCCTCTGGTTAAGATACAAATTAGGTGTCAGGAATGGAGTAGGACACCCTTTAAAGACCCTGCTTGAGAAACACCAAGTATTATTTGTTAGTGTTAACCAATCTCTTTGGCAGATAGAGGCTGTCATTATCATGACCAAACTGATTTAAAGTGTCAACACACTGGGCAGGATATATAAACTAAGTGTCTCAGCACCCAAGGTTTGTTATTGAGTTTTTCCCTGTCGTGAGCCTGGCTATCTTCCTCATACAAAACAGTAGACAACTCTGATGGATATCACTGATTAGATGGCCATATAAAGCTGTTGTGGTGTGCGCTCAGTGGCAAGGATATAGCTTGATACTGGAGCTTTGTGACTTTCAGAAAGTGCAGTTTTTAAAACAAGAGTGAATGATTGAATCTGAAAACATAACATTTACTGAAATCAAAAACAATTTTGACAGAACAGAACTTTCCAATTTTAAAGGTAGGATATGAGATTATATGATTGCAGTGGAGGACACTGCCATCTGCTGTGGACACTTCTTCAGCATTTATTTCACACTACTTTTAAAATGAAGCGAGGCCTATGCAAGAAAATAGTTTTTTTTGTTTGTTTTTTGTTCAGTTGACGCGTTTTCACGGTCAATAATACCGAGGAATAGACTTCTGTAGAATTATACATTTTTATAGGTAAAATATACGCTTGATAAAATTTGTTTTTATTACTTTGATATATTGCTCATATTTTATGTATTCAATTACTTTTTATTTCATATAGTTGTTGTTTTTTTATATATATATATATATATATATATATATATATATATATATATATATATATATATATATATATAAGGAATGTCCAAAAATGTATAATACTTATACGTTTGATCCAGATTATTCTTCGCCGCGAATCTGCTGCTGAGAAATTACACGTTGGTACTGTGCTCCATCGTATCCACGTGAGTTCAGAAGCGTACATGCGGGGTTGTGTGGTGTACATACAAATTCCTGTCTAGGTTTTTTTTCTCCCTCAATCAATCGCAGTTGGATTTGTTTTCAGATATTTACAGCCATGTCTTCTTTTCGAAAAGCCTTGAAATCTAAACAACGAGACCACAAAGAGCGATCACAGGTAACGTTAGGCTGTTTAAACACACTGGTAACACGCGTGCTGCCTTGCTAAATGGCGATTTCAGCAATTTGCTAAAATAATGTTTCAGCAGTGTTTAAATTGTACTTATTCTCACAGATAAATTTAATGTACGGACGTAATGTTAGTTGTAGTGGCAAATGAATGGGGCTAAGCGGGTTTTCTGAAATCCGACGGCCGCTTTAGTTTATGTATCATTTCCCAGCGGTTTATCGTTAGCTTTTCTGAATCATATTTTTTTTATTAACCTGACTTCTCCCATCTCAGCTCGGTTTCAGGAAACATTTTGGACTGTTAGAGAAGAAGAAGGACTACAAACTTCGTGCAGAGTAAGAAATCACAAAATTGAGCTTTTTATTATTATTATTGTTGTTGTTGGGTGTTTTATGTTTCTTGGTTAATGCATTTAGACGCTCTCCCATGTTATTGCCTTCTCGTTGATATGTTTTGTGATGCTACACAAGCAGAAATTTGTCTTTCTTTTGAATAAATCGTTATTAATTAAATGATTACATCTCAAAGGGAAAAAAAATGTTAATGTTTATTTTTTTCCTTCAAAAATATAAAAATTAAGTAGTAAATGTAAGGTATTTTAGGCAAGATAGTATTAAATATGTATTTGGTACAGGGTGATAACTGAGTTTAGAAATAATAATAATAATATTAGATATAATAAATGTTAATAAAATAATAAAAAACAGATCATATGTTGGAATTTGTTCTTCAGATTTGTTTGTCATTTGAATATAGTTGAAATAGTGCACATTATGATTTCAGTACAGTTTATAATCTGTTGTTCCCTATCTGTTATTTGTAATACAGTGACTACCACCGGAAACAGAAGACCCTCATGGCCTTGCGCAAGAAGGCCATGGATAAGAACCCTGATGAATTTCACTTTAAAATGATACACAGTCAATTAAAGGTTTGTCACCTCTCAGTACTACTGCTGTATTCAACTGACATAAACTGCATTGAGAGCTTACCTACACACATTTTTTTATGGCTATGAGGTTTTGTGACCTCTGCTCATTCTGCTACTGTTCAGGATGGAGTTCACATGCTCAAACCAAAAGAGGAAACTATGACAGAGGAGCAGAAGAAAGTGATGAGGACCCAGGACATCAGATATGTGGAAATGAAGCGAGTGTCGGAGATGAAGGTAGGGTTGGTTCTTCCTATTTATCTGTGTATTTGTGTCTTTATCCTTTAAAGTTGAGAGTAATGGCTTTTAATGTTTCTGTTTTTCAGAAAATCGAAAGGATGAAATCAGAGCTCCATCTTCTTGATGTTGATGAGCAAAAGAAAAATAAACATGTTTTTTATGTGGACTCAAAACAAGAAGGTAATATTGTATGGCTGCACCTATTGCATAGTGTAAGAAATTCAATTTTGTATTTTAAACCTGCCTTATAATAACTTAGTATCATATTAATACTTACATTGCTATGCCAGTAAAATAGTCATTATTGATGTAATGTGTATATATATATATACACACACACACACAATATAAATAAATAATATTAGTGCTGTCAATCGATTAAAGAATGTAATCACGGTTAATCGCAAATTTTAAATATTAGGATTTACCTGTGAATGTGTTGAAATAAAGGAATGCATGACAAACTAGTTTAAGGAAACAGAACCTTTCACATCTCTGCCAGGCATGAGACATAATCCAAATTATTCTTTTGTTTTCATTCAGCCATTATCAGCCTTTATACTGGCAATAAAACGTTTACCAAGCCACATCGCTTCAATCCCAGTACACATTTATCCAACTATTACTAAATAAATACAACAAAACATTTTCTTGCGACTTTACATGAAGTATTATGATAAAATGCATTATGAAGAAGAATTGGACCTGTTCTGCAGCTACATTAGAGCTAACATTAGCATCATGCTACATAAGACAATTTATGAGATTAATAGTACACTTTTACTCAGAACTCACTTTAAACCACCATCAAGTGTTTGTAATAACGTCCTTTTGCGATCAAATGTGTGTATATATACACTTTGGACGGCCGTGGTACATTATAAAAGTAGCCCAAAAAAACGCAATCCATGGCTCTGTAATTTTTCCCACGTCTGTATTTTAAAAATAGCCCAATTGTGCGGGAAAACCGCGACCCTGGCAACACTGGTTCGCTGCACCCTTATCACATATGAGTATACATCTCTCTCTCCCTCTCTCTCTCGCGCCTCATAATCACACAATCTCTGCATCCCAATGCGCATACCATCCACCCTATCTGCAATAAATAGTATTGACAATGACTAATATCACATAGAATTTTAGGATGGATATTGCGCACATTGGGACACAGGCAATAATTACCTTCCACGCTGCGATGACGGCAAGAAGTTGTGGTCAAACCTTATCAAACGATTAATTTGCGTAAAAAAATATTAACAGGTAATTTTTTTTTAGATTAATCGCATGCGTTAACGTTGACAGCCCTAATGTGTGTGTGTGTATGTGTGTGTATATATATATATATATATATATATATATATATATATATATATATATATATATATATATATATATATATATATATATAATATATTGATGTGGTTGATATAAAGCATATGCCTTTAGCTTCTTAACTTTAGCTGTAGGTGAAGTTAATACTGTATGATTGTATGTGTGTTAATGTACATTTTCATAATAGTTTGAGATCAAATGATACTTGGTGGACCACCAGCAGTTTTGCTGCAGACCCCTTGTTGAACTAGACATTTATTTTATATTTTCAAAACTGTTAATTATTCATGCTAGTGGAGGACTTTGACCTGGCCACACACCTCAACACAGTACCTGAACTGGTGGGACGAGCATATAACAGACCTACAATAGAGACCCTGGAAAAGAAAAGCATTGTGGGAGCAGTGGAGCCTCGGCGTATAAAAGTAATGTAGCCACTGTATAGCATGCTATGTACATAACCTAAATATTTCAGTGTGTACAGTGCACTGTTGAATCATTTTCTTCATTCATTAACCTATTCATAATAATAAGAGTATGAATTTTTTAAAAATTGTAATAAACAGTAATTGTATAAATAGTAGTTATCGTAATGACTTATTATATTGAATATGTGTATATGTAACAATTTTTAAACCATGAAAATACAGATCCTGTTGTACATAAGTGAAAAATAAGTTTTTAAATACTTCTTTGCATTTAATGTCCACTTTATTATGTTTGTCTTTTTCTAACCTGTTTATACCCCTTTCTCAGAAACTTGCAAAGCAGAGAGAACTTCAATATTTGAGGCTTTCACAGCGTATTGACAGAGAAAAGAAGATGTTTGTCATTAGTCAAAAGATCCAGACTAGAAAAGATCTACAAGTAAGTGCATTCATCTACATTTCACCTAAACCCCTTCAACATGGGCACTTTAGTACTGATTAGAATCATTTCAGTTTGGTAATGCATGGATTTACCAATGATCTAATGTTTAAGAAACTTATCTGGTCTTATGACGAAGTATTGGTTGTGCTTTCAGAATGCATTTGTTTTCATTATTGTTGGACATCTGGGTTGTGCTTTTATCACTGACAGGATAAGGTTAAGAAAGTGAAAGTCTGTGAGGAGACCAGAAGTGCTCCAGCCGTCTACAGATTTGAGGCCAAGAGGAAAAGATGACATCTTTGAATCAGCACACTGAGGAAACTCCCTTTGTCTTGTGGCCACCAATCAACCATTTAATCTATGAAGTGGAATGAATCTGTGGATTTGTTTTTCACTTCTATAACATAGTCTGTGAGGCCATGCTGGGAATCTTGCACACTATAAGGCAAGGAGTTTGTACATATTTATTGCAATACCATTTGTTGCTTTAAAATAAAATTGTCTTTATAATGTTTTGTAGTTCTTTGGTTTTAACAGTAGATGGCACTAGCACATCTCATCTGATCTCATCAAATCTGCAACCATGTTACAAAATGAGCAACTTTCCTGTCTCTTGATGTAGGCATCACTTTTTAAAATGTAACTAATTATGCCTTTAAAATTCAGTTGCAACTTTCAAATTTATTGGGCTACGTAGTGTTTATATTACATGGTCAGTTACCATAATTCAGAAATACTGTTCATAAAATGAACAAACAAAAAATATATGAAAGTATATTTTGTATACATTATAAATGATATATTTTTGATTGTAAAAAAAAAATTAGTAAAAGTCAAACATAGCGTATATGTATTTTGTTTTTGTATTTACATTTATTATAATCTTTAGTTTAAGACTTGGTAATAGTCCCAGTGGTTTTCAGTAAATATTACAACAGTAATTTTATTTTTCTTTCTTCTCTTTTTATTGCTTATTCATTTGGATGCGTAATGTTTTAAGAGTTAAATCAGAAGTTAATTTTCTCAGAACTTTAAATGGCCCACTTTTAAACACTTTTGTACCATTCTTGTTCTTGCTTGTGTAATTGTTCATGTGAAAGGTTGTGCGCTGTCTGTGCAGACTGAGCTTTTTGTGTCGTCTCTGCGTGGCTTGATTGATCATGCAGGTGGCAGCAGCTTCATAAACAGGCCCCATCCATTACTCTCTCCTGGGAAAGAGAGGAGGGGTGAATCAGGAACAGGGAAATGTCACTGTGTTCGGGAGGAGCAGGCCAGGAGTCTGTCTGTGCCAACGCTGACCACAGGAAAAGCTCTTTGTAATAAATGCTGTGTGCATACTGCTTCTGTACTATAATTCACTCAACATTTTAAATTCCTACATATTATACTTTAAGTTTTTAAAAGGATTTACATGTTCGCAGTGACATGAACATGCATGTCTAAGCCTGGTGATATTTACAAAGCAGCTCAGTGTGACCTATCAATATTGACCTTCTGTATTTGCACAATCCTCAGCCAAAAGAAGTGACAGGCAGAGTGTGCGCGTGCTTGTGCGTCATGTGCTCGAGCATTCGTCACTGTGACCGCCTTGGTTTGGAGTGGAGGGTCATGCAGCCGTGTGCGCAGTTCCGCTCTGCTTCCGTCTGTCTTTACACAGAAGGCCACTGTTTTTACTGAAGCCTGTCTTTCATTCAGATCAGTTTTTGCACAGGGGTGATGGCTGCAGGTCTATCAGTGTGGTGTTGGTAGTGACCCTTAGATTTGAAAGATATTGGTCAAAATTCTCCACATTGTCCCATAATGTTATTCACATTAGGAGATGTAAAAGAGGCCTCCAGTGGCACTTATAGAGCTCTCGAGTAATTTGTTAAAGGTTGAGTTGACAACAGTTTTGAATAGGCTCATTTGATGGGATGCCATTTTATGTCTACATTGACCCTCAGTGCTTTTGCTAATTTTTTTGCTGGTTTGTTCATTCTGGTGTTGTAAATACAACTGTACTGATGAGTTGAGTGTGATGAGGGACTACAGATCAAGATTCACGATTTTTTTTATTTGTCGCATACAAACTTATACAGAGTATAACCAGCAGTGAAATGTAGGTCAGGTCCGCTCCAAGGACAGTGCAATTATATAGAATACAAATATTAACAAGAAGAAAAGTAGAAAAAAATAAAAGATAAAAAATATAAATGTGCAGGTCAGTATGTTGTTGACTTAAATAGTAATAAAGAGGAATGTGCAAAAAAGTTGTACAGGGTATTTAAATAGCAGCAGTATGAGGTAGAGAAAAATTATGAATAGCTTATTGATATGGTGATATTTACATGGATTCAAGTGATGTTATGACACAGAGTCATCATTGTTGTTTTGGGTAAATAGATGTTTTTTTTTAACAAATTTCGAAGACCTGCAAAGAAAAAATGGCCTTTTAAAGGTACACTCAGTTAGTTTTACCTCAATTAAAAAGTTTTACCCAAAGACATGAAAAATTATTTTGGAATATTTAAACTTTTGTACACTCACATAACATGAATTTGCCTGCAAATAGTTGTTTTATTTTACAAGGGGTGGGTCACCTCATGGAGGCGTCCATTTTGAGATCACATGACCAGCTGTATACTATACATTTTAAATTTTTAGAGATAACTAGTGTGCGTTTTTAAAGGACTTTACATTTTGACATATCTGCTAGCGTTACACGTCATCGCTTGCGCTTGCTGCTCGTCAAACAATGGTAATGGCACAAACCAAAAAACAGACCAAATAACAGCATCACATGTAAGGGTGTAATTTCAGTTCTTATCCATACCATGTAAGAAAACTGTGTTAAAGCAGGTTTCAAATTAAACCTAAAGACACAATCCTGTGGGTGAAATGAAATATATATATATATATATATATATATATATATGTTAATCTTCAATGTGATTTTATGAAAGTCATGCTTCACTCTCACTAATATACGCTATATACATTCCCAGAATGCAATGCATGAAGCCACAACTTGATGGCCAGCAGCTCCCTGTTTCCGATGTCATAATTCTGCTCTGCTGGGGTCAGTTTCTTAGAATAGAATGCACAAGGCTGGAGGCGTGGAGGCTCACCGAACTGCTGAATTGTGTAACTGCTGTCCTTCTTGTCCACGAAGAAGAAACCCAAGGCCGCCGGTGAGCTGGATGGCCGAATGAATCCTTAGCTAAGAGACTCCTTGATGTATTGCTCCATAGCCTTGCGCTCTGGGATGGACAGCGGATATACTCTACCCTTGGGGAGTTTATATCCAGGCAGCAAGTCGATGGCGCAGTCCCATGGCCAATGAGGTGCATGGTAGTTGAGTGGCTGCCTGCTTGCTGAAAACATCCTGGAACACCACATAATCAGATCGGACGGAGGGAGTTACACTGGGCTTGGGACTCTCAAGAAGCATGGAGGCAATTTGGACGGCAGGTGACTTGTGGACGTGGAAGTTCAGTGAGAGAGTGTTGGTGGCAGAATTCGCCCCAGCGAATGATCTCACAGGAGTCCCATCTAATTTCTGGAGAATGGAGGATGAGCCAGGGGTGTCCCAGGATGATGTCCACCGTGGGTCCCTCCAGTACCAGAAAAGTGATTTCCTCTTCATGCTAGTTACCAATCCTCAGTTTCAATGCAGGAGCCTCAAACCTCACGTGCCCACGTCCTAGCGGTTTTCCTTAGATTGTTTCGACTCGCAGCTCCTGGGCACGACGGCGGCGGGGCAGATGCAGACGACTCAGTAGGTCTTTTGAGATGAAGTTGCCCGAGGAGCCCGAGTCGACAAGGGCAGAGTCTGCAACGGAACGGGCTGGAGTGAATAGTTGCACTGAAAGTATTACAGCACAATAGAGGCAGAGTCCAGCCACAAGTCGGCGAGCAGATTCGGCATTAGAAAGCCAGGTGGAATCCACTTGCATAGGCTCTGGTACTGGGGAACCGGTGGCGGATGAGACTGACTGGTGGGCGGCTTCGTGGGTATAAGCTGATAAGCGCTGGGAGATTCGATTGACCCTTAGCATAAAGCTCTCCAATCCAATTGAATCATCATAAATTGCCATCTGGGCACGGATATGGGGATCCAATCCTTGCCTGTATGCACTGAGAAGAGCGACCTCGTTCCATCCACTAGTCGCTGCTAGCGTTCGGAACGGCAAGGTGTAGTCATTGGTTGAAGAGGCCAATCTGTAGTAGTTGACTGGATGGAGGCAGATTTGGCTGAATTTGGCTTGCATTTGATTGTATGAAAGGGGCGGGGTTTAAGCAGACTAAACGATTGGAGATGTTTGACATACTTCAGCAAAGAGAAGTCTGTCATTTCACCATGAAGATGGAGTTAAAACATACGAGGTCATAAAAAAAAGCCAAACCTATGCATGGATGAATTCACAACAAGATCATTAACATACATTTAAAAAAATAAGTGGGATTTCATGACAAATTAAAATGAAGACAATTTTCTTTTGTTTAAAATAAGACCGTTTTAAACTCCTTAGCTATAAACTGTATGCTAAAATATGTTGTGAGATGTTTTAAGCCCACATTAGAGGTTCAAATACATCAAGAACCTGGATATAGAAGTCATATATTTGTAATTTTCAATTAGAATTGTCAAGTGTTTCTCACAGAAAAAAAGGTGTGTAATTGGGATAATGTCTTAACCTGACTCCTGAGTAATTAATATGAAGTGATTCTGAATGGCGCTAATAAAATGAGCTGTAAATGACGTTGGGGCCCCTCAGTATGTAAGTGAGTGGGAAGAACCATTTCATAGCAGAGCAATTTGCTTATTGCAGATTTGTATCTCTCCTATTTTTTGCGAGTTTTTTCATGCATCAGGCTGTAATTTCCATGGATTAAACTGTAATTACAGATGCACATAGTATATCATGAATAATATGAAAGCATTATTGTGTAGGCTATTAATGCGAGAGCTTTTCACAGCTGTATGGTGAATAGAGCATCGTGAAACACACTGGAAGTAAGGCCCTTTCTTAATCACTCTCTGTACATAACAGCGTTGGTAATTCAGAGTAGTTTTGACCAGAGAACGATGGCCTTGGCTGTTATTACAGCACCTGAGCCCGCTGGATGTCAAGCCCTTAGCTGCCTCTCCTCTGCTGTGCCTCAAAGACTCCTTTCATGAGTGAGGTTAAGAACAGCACTAATCGATTTGCCAATTACGGTGCAGGGTAACCGAGTGGGTGAACAGTAGAATCGGTGGTTCGTGTGGAGAAAAAATGGCTGAGGTTGTTATATCTGCCCCTTTGAGTTGCACCGCAGTTTGTCACACGGCTTTTGAAGTAGCGGATTGTAGCGAGAGCTGGAGGGGTGGGGGTTTGTCTCTGTGCCAGAGGGAAAGCGATTGAAGGAAAATCTTTATAACCCTCACTGCGTGCGAGTGTGTGCGCGTGTGTGTGAGGTAGGATCACAGAGACCCCTTTAAATTGTCACTAATTAGCCATGAGCCTGTTTGGAAGAGGCACTCGAACTGATTAAATTTGCATGGGAGTCTAAATCACGCTAAGGCCTCCTACCCACTGGAGCTCGTTTCCCCCTCTGCTCCCCAGACGTGGCGGGCCCATGGGGGGGACCCACTGCGGGTGAGAGGACAGGACAAGGCGTGGCGCGCACCCATCTGCCTGGGTATTACCGTTAGTCCATCACTCTCCCACTGGCAGCCGTGTGCCTGGGGGATGTGTTCATTACACTTTAACTACTGGATCTGTCCTTGTCTGCAGGCAGCCGGGTGTCATTGTCTGTCTATCTCTGTGTATCCCTCCACACTCTGCTTCACTCAGCCTTATAGAACAACTGTCTGGATTTATGGTCTATTATGGCCTGTTAATGGATGCACCTTATTGTTGTTTGCTACATAGTCTTCCTGTTGGCTTTTGTAAAGTGCTCTCCAGCATTACTTCAAAAACTGAAGTAGTTCAGCCAAAAACATTTAATTGTGATCATTTACTCACCATCATCTTGTTTTAAACATGGCTTTCTGATTTTCTTGTTTTTGTCCATGCAATGAAGGTCACTATGCCCAATGTTTGTACTCCAACATTCTTATTTTGTGTGCCACAAAAGAAAGAAAGTCATAAAGGTTTGGAACAACATGAAAGTGAGTACATGACACAGATATATACATTTTAATATTATAAGTAATTTCTCTTGAGACCCCATTGATGTGTAAAAATAATGAGAGTAATTTTCACTTTTAAATTATTGTAATAAGTTCATATGAAGCTTTACACTTTTACCACAAGGTAGGCATTAATATTTCAGAAATGTGACTGGCAGGAATGTGCAATATATCGGTACCATATTGGTTATCAGAGAATATTAGAGTTCTTTCTTTAAAAAAAAAAAAGAAAAAGATATCTGTGGATTATTGGATATTTAATTGTGCACTCTCATTGTCTCTATTTTTACTTGTTTTAAGTTTATTTGTTTTTAGTGTTTTAACTGTAACTTTTTCATAATGTGCATAGTGCATTATAAACTTGTGATGTCTAAGTTCACTTATTTAAATGAATTTTAGTTTTTAGTATTTTAAACTGCGTTTATTCAGACAAAATAATGTAGAATTTTAAATATTGTCCATAATTGGTTATCAGCCATATCGGTCAGGCTTATTGGTATTGGTCAGGCTTTTATCATCAGCAAATCTGATAAAAAAGAAAGCCTATCAGACGTCAGACTATTTGATCAATGCATCCCTAAATTGGAATCCTTAACATTATTGGTTTGTTCTTGATTTTACCTTAGCAAAACACATTGTAGGAAGTACAATAAAACAAATGGCAGTATGTCTAGTGTACACAATAGTCAGAGAATGTTAGCATAAATTCATTACATTTATTCATGCTTTAAATCTGGCTTTTCTGAGAACACCAACATATGTAACGTTTTCATTGAGTTTATGTGATTGGTGTTGTCACTTTGAAATTTTGTTAAAATATTAATTATCAACCTGACACTTCGATGTCAAGTATATTTTTTGAGGCTCTTGTGGTCTCTCAGATCCCCAAACAGAACGTGAGGGTTAAATCTTTAATATTTCCTTCATTATTCTGTATAATACTACTTTTATGTTATGATATTTGCTACGTATCTGTATTGTATTATTCCTGCTATTGTAAGAACAGAGCGAATGAGCATTCCAATATACTGTACTTATAACACATTAATTCCCAGTAAACCTTGCACTCTCTCTCTCTCATGGGACTGGTCCTACGGGCTGTGTGATTGCTGTAATCAGATCGCGCTGTTAATCAGAGTATGTTCGTCAGTGTCCTGATGAGCGGCCCTCGCTGATTGTAATGTGATGCCTCTGTTTCGAAAAGACCCCTCCTTCCTGAGCACTAACACTATATTGCTCCTGTCTGGGGCTGAACGGGGCAGCCTCGTCACACAAGGTGGGATAGAGAGAGCAGGTGGGGGTGTGTAGCGTGGTTGGGGTCCGATCTGAAATGCTTTACGACCCTGTCCTGTCCTGTCGTACACAAACAACAACATTCTCTGTATCTCGTCGTCTTTCTTGTATTTTAATGAGGTCCAAGCAGTGATACTCTTATGGCTGCCTCATCAGCCAAGTCCCTACAAGGGCTGATACAAATTAATTAACCTAATTAGAGGCTGTGATTGCAGGCGTGATTGTGGGGGCCGGGGGAGGAGGGTGGCGAGGGGGTGCTGTGCTGGCAGGCAGGGCTCGGGCTGTAATAAGCCGCGAGGTGTGGGAGAAAAGCCAGATCACGGTTCATGGCTAATGAGCGGTAAAGAAATCCCCCATCTCTCCTTTTCTCTCCCCTCAGACTCCGTAAAATCTCAGTATCTCTTAGGCCCTTTTTATTTTTTGCCTATTGTCTCTTCAAATCAATCCTGTTCCGATGTGCTGTTTTCTCTCAGAGGAAACTCCCACCTCATATACATTTATTTTATGTATATGTGCACAGTGCTTTACTTTCCTCAGTTTTTGTGGTTTCTTTTCTTTTAGTGTATGTTCTTTCTTATTATTTCCTCCCTGTGATTTGCTCTGCTTCTCCTCGTCCTGTATTCTCTAATGTTAATACTTTAAACCCATCCAGTCCACTGGGTACTGTGATACTTATCTTAAACCTCACAATCTGTCTTTCTCTTTTTCTCTCACTCTCTAACCCTCCCCCTCACACACACCACAAGAGCAATATTTAAATTTCTTGCTATTTGTTTTGGAAACAGAACAAGGATATTCTGGAAAATGAAGCAAAGCGCATTTTTTCTTGCCTGGATCAGCAATTCTAACGTTTCTAATGAGTTGGAAGAGGACTGGAAGCGTTATCTGAGGGAAAAAAGAACAGTTTCTCAGGCAGGCACAAATGTTCTTTTCTGCCTTGTGTTGAGAACACGCAGTGCCCACCTCATAAACTACTTATAGTTTAGCATTTAGTAAAGAGCCCAAGCCATCCGATGTCTTTTGGTTAGATAATCTGACAACAAAATTCTCTGTGTATGTGACTGGCATAACTGATGTGGCCTTAATGTAAAATTCAGGTATTAAGAGGCTTTTTAACCTTTAGACCCAGACCCAGAGACTCCTTATTCAGCCCAGTGACAGTGAAAGTATGAGAGACCTACTCGATAACATTTTATAATAATTTCTTTACTTATTATGTATGTAGTTATTATTATAAATCATATTTGTATATTTGAATGATCATATATATTGTATATTTACATTTTGAGACATTGAATTTGAATTATATATAGATTTATTATATATTTATCTAGGTTTATTATAATATATATATATATATATATATATATATATATATATATATATATATATATATATATATATATATAGACATAGCACATATATACATATAGACACACGCACACACACAACTGAATAATTTAAGGGTACATGATTGATATAGCAGTCACCTTGTACTGTGCTTTGCTGAGATGAGGAAGTGACAATTAACTGAAATCTGTATATCCTTGCCATCTCTTTCTCTCTCTATCATGCACTCTCTGTCTCTTTCTCTCTTTAGATAAGCGCTGTGCTATCATGTAGAAGGTAAGCGCAGCTCTTTTGGATTATTTTCTCATTTAGCGGTCACATTTAGTCTTTAATTAAGCGGAGAGCGATACCCCAGCAATGAGCCGATGCTATCATGGGGCCGCCAGGGCACACTGGGTGATGAGGGCCCGAGAACGGACCAGTAAGTGCTTATGTTACAGCCTATGTGTGTGTGTGTGTATGGGCTAAGCGTTGCTTTCAGAGCTAAACAGCTGTAGAGCGGCCGCTATCAGATATTTATAAGAGGCTCATGAATATGGATGGCGGCAAGATGGGGCTGATGTTTGTCCTCTAAAGGGGATGAAAGGAGAATGCGCTCTCCTCCCAGAGAGACACAGTCAGGGCCGCTTGGAGAGGAGGGGTGAAGGGGGTCTGCACAGTGGAACGATAGGGAGAGGGCAGAGTTTGATCCTCCCAATCAAACTCTGCCCTCACCACAGTCAGCGATAAAAGAATAGTCATGATAAAAAAGAAGACAGTAGCACTATTAATATATAGTGTATTTATGCATACATATATACAATACAATGCAAATGTTTATGGATAAGATTTTTTAAAATAGGTATCTTGTTCACTAAGGCTGCATATATTTAATTTTAAAAAAGGTAAAATTAGGAATATTGTGAAATATTAGTACAATTTATTTTAATGTATTTTTATTATGCAATTTATTCCTGTGATAGCAGATCTGAATTTTCAGCAGTCATTACTCTAGTCTTCAGTGTCACATGATCCTTGAGAAATCATTCTAATATTCTGATTTGTTGCTCAAGAAACATTTCTTAGACTCTAAAAAATGCTGGGTTAAATACAAGCCAGCGCTGGGTAAAATATGGACAAACCCAGCGATTGGGTTACTGCCCAGAAGGTTGGGTTAAACATTTAACCCAACTGTTGGTTGAAAACCCAGCATTTTTTATTATCACAGTTGAAAACGGTTGTGCTGCTTAATATTTTTAATGTTCAAAAGAAAAGTATTTATTTAAACAAATTATTTTACAACATTATAAATGTCTTAACTTTGACTTTTTATAAACTTAATCTTTGCTAAATAAAAGTATTGTTTTATATATGTCACAAAATACCCTCAAAATCTGAGGCCGCAGTGACAAAGTAAAGGAAAATATTTTGAATGTCTGCTCTCTGCAACAATCTATAAGTCACTCTATATGTGTATCACCTGAGACAGGCATTTCTACAAAATCCATGTCTTGAGATATACCAGACATGATTAGCCATCTAGTGATGTTAAAGCCATTAAAAATATTTTTGCCCAAGGTCTATTTACTCTATGATGTTTGCAAATTAGATGAGCGCAATGAAGTTGAATGAGCTCGGTGCAATCAGGGTCAAGCTCTGGCCAGTCGGATGGGCCTAAAGCATGTGACCCTGTACCTCTCGACTCCCTCCCCCTACACGTTAGTGGCTAATCCATTATGATTAATTGCCTGGAGCAAAGCTACCTAAAGTTGCATTAGTAGTTGCCAATTACCCTAATTGCGATGTTTTAATATGGTTAATAGGCTGACATGACCTTGCCCAAGCACTTGGCAGGTACACGGTGTGCAAGAACGGAGCCATGTGGAGCAGCAATATTAGAATATTATTGATGGAGAGTCAGGCCCGTTGATTCATGGCTATGTTTGAAAGGAGAAGAGGTGAACCAACAAGGGACAAAAACACGCATTTAGGAACCATCAGAGTGAGCGAAAGACATTTAAAACGCAGTAGATGGACGCAATCGCCCAACAGAGCCTCCTCTGTTTGGCGGCAAGACAAGGGCCAAAACATAATGGCCTCTATGGTAGCGGCTTTGACCACGCAACCTTTGAAATACCTTCATGGTGACTTTGGCTGCGTAGGAGCACTGCTGGGACGTCAGTGTGGGCACAAGAGTGGCAGGGAGGGGGTCAGAATTTAAAAAATGCACCCCGAAAGACCAGAGGGGTCAATGTTTTGGTTTTCGAGTCTTTTGTGAAGTGGACAAATGATCCCTGACGCTGCACAATAATGTTTTTATGAGACTCTAAATTTTGAGATGAAGAGGCCCTTTGTGGGCGTGGAACAGCCAACACGTGGCCACTCTTGAACAGTGGTAGTCCTGCGGCATGTCTGCAGTGAGATTGGTTGATCTTCGAACACTTTGCTCTAACAAGCAGCCACTTTGTTCCCATGAGACAAGGGCCACTCAGAGAATTAATTACCTAGAGGACAGGGCGAATCGTGCCAGTGCGGTTTCTGGAACCAGTGCACTGGCTCTATTCGGAGAGATAATGTTTCTCTCTCATCTAGGGCTATCCGCCCACCGCTGGGATCCCTGGGAACAAAGAGACTGCTTTGCAAAGAGCTGGTTGCTCTCTTTTACTCTCTCACTCTCTGGCTCTTACTCTACCGCTATCTCTTTCCCTCCTTCTCTTTTCTCACGTGCATTCTTACTAAATCATTTGTTTACTATTATACAGAGAATTCACCATTCAGAAATGAAATGAGAATACTTTTTAAAATCCAATTTAATCAGTGATTTTGAATTGAGAATCTTGTTTGAAAGTTTTGAAAAAAGTTTATAAAGCCCTAAAGTTTGAGGTTTTATAGCCGTGGTTCTTAACCAGGCATCTGGAGCACACTAAGGGCCTTCAGCACAGTTCCAAGGGGGCTGCAATGTGGATTAAAATTATAAACCTTAAAATAAGATAAAACATCAGAAACTTGAGATGTATGCCTATATCATATTTCTTATTTTAATTAAAGAAATAATGTAAATTGATCAAATATTACAAATTCATGGATGTTTCTGTCAATTTGTAATGTACATTTTTCTAGTTATGCCAAGCTTGAAAATATTTTATTGAGTGGAAATTGCTATTTTTTTTTATAAATTTTAAATGGGGTTTGTCATTACAGCCAAAGTATCACAAATATTTTAGGGTGTCTTCAAATATTGCCTTTGACAAAAAGTGGCCTCAGAAAGTGTGTCAGAAATGTTGATAACCAATGTTTTATAGTCCTTATGGACAAAGAAAATGGATGGATGGATGGATGGATATATTCCTTATAACTTCCTGTGAGGTGTGGCCAATTCAAATCATGAACGCGAGCCAGTTTTTTAATTCTGAATTTTGCGCTCATGTACTTTAGTTAGTCATGAACTCACCTGGAGATGGACTGCTTTTATCAGTATCTCTGTGATTTTTATCTGTTTGATGAGAATTCATGTTTTTCCATTCCTCTTAATCATTATTATCTGAACCCACCGTTTCCTGTTTTAGATATTGAAATGATATAGCACAGATCACTTCTAATATCTTTTCAAAGAAGCTATGTGAATAATTAGTAACAGGCAGGCTTTCAGCCTCAGTCTACGGTTGCGTTCTCCAGAGACCCCTTAGTTTTAAACTACTTTGCTTTACGCTAATTACATTGTTTGCTAATTGTGGGAAAAGACACGTGCGCTGAAGACCCCCATTATGGAGTCAGTGATCTACAGCGAGCCCTTTGGATCATACATTAATCTTTAGCTGCAAACCTTGTTGGGTTTGGTGTAAACACATGTGCTCCGAGGGCAATATGAGATTCATTCAAATGAATCATTCAGATCATGCTGGGAGATGAGTTTTATAATGTGAATCTTGATGCACTGTACTTATACTTCCTCTGTTTTTTTCTCCAGACTCCTTTTCACCTGCTGGGAGACTATAGGGCAAATGGAAGAGGTGCATTATGGGCTGCGGCATGCCTTCCTAATGCCCCCAGAGTGATGCCATATGTCTCCTGTTAACAGGATGAGGGCTGCCGGACACAAAATCAATAGATCAATCATAGAATGATCGTTTGCAATCAATCATCCTCCGCTGCAGGGTAGCGCTCTCTCCTCCATACCATTCCATCGAACGGGGTGTAGTTATGACACATTTATTTCTATCCTGCCACATTTCTCTTTAAAATATGAACAGTGTGTTTGACAGTGTGCCGAAGCGCACGAGGTGGCGAAAACGAGAGCATGGAACAGCACAGAGAAAGATCAGAGGAGGTACACTACCCTGTTCAGCCATTCTTCACTTCCCAAGCCTTACGCACTTCATCATAAAAAAATCTATAAGCCAGCCCTGTGATTTAACACATCTGAAGGCCTCTCCGTAGTAATAAGCCCGAGTCAGCCGGGGCAAAGCATGGTATCCGTGCGCACCAAAGAACCCCGGATAGGTCTCCATCACAGCGAAAGTGCCGCATGGGACTCCGGCGAGCAGAGAGAATGGGATGAAAGAATAATGAAAAGCCACTGTGAGAGAAACCGAGAAAGCGAGCGAGGGAAAGGAAAGAGAGGGGTATTGTTTTGCGTCTGCATGCTCAGCTCGTCAGAGTTGCCATCTTGAATTCCATCCATTCAGATGGCAGCCACTGTGTAGGCCAGGCCTCCAACGCGTTTCCCTGCTGCGTTCACAACAGACGCATTGACACGGCACTGCTGCGGGACATCTGCGCTCAGGCGTGCGCTCGCATGCTCACGCAAACACTGGGTTGCTTTTGTATGCTGGCTATGACGCAGAAGTTCAGTGACAAACGCAGGGGTCTCGCAGGCTTTCGGGTGCGTATGCTCAGGACTTGAGGGGATTGCAGGGCAGGAGGGGTTATGGGCTACTGATGGGGGTGTGACAGGGCAGGGGCGTGTGTCCCGTGGGGTTTAGAGATGCATGGCACTGACCTTTAACATTCCTGGGTGTCTCCTCACCGTGTAGTGACGTGGGTGGGCCATTCACCCTTGAACCCTGAGAAGTGCTCATGTGGGTCCATTGAGTGGGCTGTAAACAATTCGGTTTAGTTCTGCTCAACCCGTTATTAATGGTAACTCATAAACCCTTGCATTTGGTCTAACAGTCATAAATATGGTTCATGTTCTGCATTTTACAACAAGCAATTTGTAATAAGGGTTAACCCTGCTGAAAAAAAACCCATCTTGGACCAGACTAAGAGGGTTTGCTATGATCTCATTCTGGTCATGCTGGTCTGTTGGTGGGTTTTATGAGGATTTCGCACATTTTTGTAGATAGACCAGCTGAAAACCAACTTAGCCAGGCCAGAATTAAGGCCAGTATTTTATTTGAATTTTTTGAAGGGCTACCACAGTTAATTCTCGGCATGGTTTTAATTTTAATGGTTTAATAGCCAGGACAGAATTAAGGCCAGGATTTGTTTTGATTTAATTAGATTTTTAGGGATACCAAAGTTAATTCTCTAAATGGTTTAATTTGAATGGTTTTAATTAATTTAAAATGTTTAATGGCGTTAGATTTCACAGTATAGTCTTTTTATCTAGTTATTTCTATCTAGTTTTAGGTGTAATAAAATTACTATAATAGACTAAGACTAAAATTATTTTCTCTCAATTTCATTTTATTTTGATTAGTGTTTGAGTCATGAAAGTATATTTTAGTTTAGTTTTTCCCTCAGTTATGTGTCCCAGTTGTTTGTTTGTTTCAGGTGACAAAAATGTTTTCATTCATTTTTCATTTTAGTTTTCAGACTGGGAGGACCAGCTTTAACCAGCTAAGACCAGCAGACAGCTTATACTGGTTTAAACCTTTTTTAAACCAGTATAAGCAGGGAAATTCATTTTAAAAAATGGGCTTTTGCATCCGGTCTGCTTGGACCGAACCCAGACAGACAGACTTTCAAACCAACACTGTGTAGGAGCGATAGTCAATGTTATTGTTAGTGATAATGCCATGCACTTGTTTTGTTGTTGTCCAGCAATCGAAACATACATAATTAATAACGGTGGGCCATGAATACAGTTGTGCCATTGTCAGAGCCTTCTCACATTCTGAAGCTCCGGACTAGATTATGAATACACTCAGTGCTGAGAGTTCACAACAAAATCTCCTTTTTTTCCATTATTAATGACGGATAAATACTAAATCTTGACCGAAAAGAACACAGGACATCTTGCTCGATAGGCAACCTGCTCTTTCAAAAGGCCATCACAATTGTCACTCTCCACCAATTGGTCCCTTTTGGGGCTTCCTGGCATTTTGCACACAAGCCACTCATCTGTTGAGCGTGGCAGGATTGATGGATGGAGCTGGAGAAGAGGTGGGGGGCCCGGTGGAGGACAGGAGCCGGCTGGACCTGCCCGAATGAGTGCAGAGAGGGTACATGGACGGTCATGTCAGGGTTGAGTTATGGCGCCGGTCCCACAGCAGGGTGTAGGGGGTGTGTATAGCAGACACCATGATGAATGTACTCCTAAAGATGCTGTAGAAGGTCTAGATGATAGTCCGACATTGAACACCACAACAAATCGCCTTAGCCGCCATGATCTGAATTGTTGCGTTGGCGCACTATGAGCTTAACTAGCCATTTTTCGGATTAATATTGCGGAGACAGCAAGCACGTCCCCACTGACTCTTCAGTCCAGTTTCCACAGCTGGATACTCCAGCATTCAATAGCTCTTTGAAGACAGCTTGAAGCACTCTGTGAGTGCACAAATACTGGCCCCAAGCCAAGCTACTCTTGTGTGTGAGCAGCCTGGTGCAGTTGAAAGGCCCTTTAGCCTGCTTCCTCAACACACTATTCATCCTGGGAGGCACAGACCAGCACCCCAGAGAGCACCCATGGATAACCTGGACAGTGTCTTATCCTAACCTTCAAACGTCTTGCTGGGAGAGAGAGTCAATGTCACTGCAACAAAGGCACATGTGAGGAAGAGCCTGGACCTCAGAAGCTTGGGCCCACTAATTGACGGCTTGAGGGAGTGGAAGCGACATAGACAGAGAGAGGGAAAGAAAGATATGAAAGCTGCTAAACCCACCCCACTAAACTATTCCTCCTGGCGTATACAGACTTAAAATGCGACCTGGCTTTTTATTTGCTTTTTCTTCTTTCATGCATTCAACTTCTTGTGCGCCGTCCCTTCCTTCTTTTTCTGTAAATAGTAAACCCGATAAGCTTTTGAAATCCCTTATTTACTCTCTTTCCTTTCCCTTTGAGAAACTACTCGCCAACTTGGAGCGCAACAATCAATTACTGCTGGTCCTCAGAACGTGGAGATGAATTTTTGTCCGGCTAACTTTTTTGCGCTTCGCTAATGCGGTCATGGCCCTGCGTGAACACAAACACGAGACTGGAACGGCCCCAGTTAACACGGCATTGTACGCTAATGGTCACAGAGGGCCCAGGGCCAATATTTAATTGCTGGGACCAAGCATAGCGAAAAGGCGCTAAACCAATTAATCCTCTCTGTTTCACCTCCAGAGTGGGGAGAGACGAGGGGGATGAGGCTTCCTCCTGAGGGGATGCCGAGCTCCTTCACATCCAGCTGTCACCTATATCAGCTCATCATTCATGTTTTGGGAAACAAATCCTTGCAACTTGCAAATGAGTGTTTGATTGGAGTTGGATTGTGAGTAACAGAGATCTTTCTGAGGGAATATGATTATGTGGTGGACTGAGAAAGATATCTTGAAGGCAATTTAAGGTAACCTTTCTCTATCTTACAAAATTATCTGAGAACAGGGATCTATGTGGGTGCACAGATATATTAATTCGTATATACAGAATACTAATTGAACTTCATTGAACTGCACTATATGGGCCCTGAATTGTATTGACATATACTGCTTAAAGAGACATTTCTACTTGATTTGACTCTTAATTTTTTATTTTTTTGGTGTAAATGAATGAAGTTCAGTCAAATTTACTAATAGTAATAGTAAATTTACCACACATTTTATTTCCCTGACAAAACTTTTTAAATTGTTCCTTCCAGTTTTTAAGGTTAGTTTTTGCAATAATATATTTCTATTCAAATCGTGTTTATTTTTATTTAAATATTTGCTTATTAGCTTGTTTTGCTATTTGTAATCCAGTTGTATTATATTAATATAGATTTCCTGATTCAATTCTAATTCACAAGCTCTCGATCCAATTTTGATTCTGAATCGATTTGAATCTTATTCTCTTAGATATGTTTCAGTTATAATATCCATTTTGTTTACATAAATTCACTCTTCTAATACTGTGACTACATGGCAGTTTCAGATCAATTCAAATGGGCAACTCATCTTTTAAAGGGATAGTTCACCCAAAAATGAAAATTTTGTCATCATTTACTCACCTTCATGTCATTCCAAACCTGTATGAGTTTCTCTCTTATGTTGAACATAAAAGAAGATATTTTGAAGAATGTTGGTAATTAAACAGTTGAGGGTCCCCAGTGACCTCCATAGTATTTCTTTCTCTATGGAAGACAATGGGGACCAACAACTGTTTGGTTCTTCAAAATAACAAAAGAGAGAAACTTATACAGGTTTGGAAAGTCATGAGGGTGAGTAAATTATGACAAAATTTTCATTTTTGGGTTAACTATCCCTTTAGGGCTGATTATTAAAATAACCAGTTAATAGACATACTTTTTTGGGGAATCAGAGTATACTAGGGTTTTTTTTATTATTGTTTTTCATTCTATAAAAAGCATGAGCAACTCATGAGACTCATATGTTCATGAATTGGCTATTGTATGTTTACTGTGCTGTGCAAATGCATTTTTCACACAGACACTTATAATAAAGTCAAATATTATTCTTGGGGTTTTAAATATTGGCATCAGGATTGTTCATATAAAAACTGTAATTAATCATAAACTCAAGTTTTTAGCTCACACAGACTTCCACATCAGTGATGAGGAAGGTTTGGACATAAAACCTCTTAGTCTCCTAAATTTGATGCTATCTTTAAGCGAATCATTTTATTTCTCTGAAACCGACATGGTCCAGACCTTATTTTGACCCAAACTTATAGATTATTCCAGAAGTATTTGGAGCCGTCACCTCTGACACCACCTGCCTCCCCTGTCGAACGACCACGTCCTGTTGGCTGTGAGCCCGATTAGGAGTGTTAACGGTGTGAAAGTGTCACTTGCGTGGTGCAAAGAGCAAGAGGACGATCTTCCTGACCTTTGTTTTGATTTAAAAATCAAACGAGTGCCAGCAGTGGGTCGAGGGAGCTCCTGGCACAGGGTTGACGGGAAGACCTCTGACCCCTGGGGGCGTGTTAGGAGAGATTTATGGGGCAGGGGTGTCATTGATGGCTGCTCAGCCCTGGGGAGGCCCTGAATGGTAGTTTTGACAGTGCTTAAAGCAGAGGTTAAAGGTGATCAATAACTTGGCTGGAGATATGGAGAAGGAGAGAGAAAGAGAGGGATGGAGGCTGAGTTTTCACTCATTATTTGACTCTTTGTGTGTCGGTCTTTTTTTGTGTCTCATGAGCAGAACTGTTCTCTCTCTAATAAGAGAGGTGGATGAGTGGGCACATTTCAGTGATGGATATTGGACATTAGCATCTGTCTGATTTCTGTCTGTGCCTCTGCTGTCTGCTATTACCTCTATTGTCCACTATTTAGTCATTGTATAATGTCTATTAGCCAGTTCCCCATTACTATGTACACATTAAAATGTCCTTGCATACACTGCAAAAAGGGATGTGCCATTTTAGCTTTTTCTAGCTGATCTGACTCATTATTACTTTCGTTAGTGTAACCTGATGTAGTCAGGCTGATTCAGTCACATTGAGTTTTTTTTTTTTTTTTACTTAAAAAATATCAGTTAATTCACCATAAGCACATTTTCTTGGTTGCCTGTCAAACCTTGTTATATTGTGGCTAATACAAAATGGTTAGTATTTGTCCAGGAAACTAATTTTTATATATTCCATATATTTTAGTTTTTTGTATATTTAGGACTACATTATTTTAACACATTTCTTATATAAAAATGTAATTATTTAAAAAAAAAAAAAAACTTTTAGAAGCTTTCAGAAATTTTTAAATCAAATAAATATTCTTGTTTTTAAAAATGCATTTTTCATTTTGCATTACTTCACCCTTAATTGAATAATATTATTACCAGTTGTTTTCTTAAAGTGGTTCACTGTTGCCATCATTGTTTCCATTTTCATCTTTTTCTGTCTTTATCCTTTTGTTGCCAGTCAATCTTTTCCTACTCTCCACCTCTATTTTTCACGTCTCCCCTCTCTCTCCTGGTATCTACCTCAGTTCTTCAGTCAGTTTTACAGAGTGGATGGTTTCAGTCTTGTTCTCTGAGAGTATGTCCCCCTCCCGTCCATAAGGAGCTCTCAGAAGTGAGCTGATTAAGATGAAGACCGGGCTGCTTTCCCTAATCACATCCCTGAATCTAAATCGTCTGTGTACATTTCTAATTACGCAGTCGCGCGCTGCGTCCTTGAGCTCAGCGGCAGGTCTCTATTTCATCTCGCTCCGTCTCGCGCTCCCTCCTTGTCTCCCCTCGTTTCATCTTTCTCATTTATTTCTTTTTGTTGTTGTTGTTGTTATTTTGGCAGTTATGAGCCGAAGGGCTCGTTTGCACATTGCTCTTCTCTCTTGTGGCAATGCTTTGGAGGGCAAGGAGGGTGGGCCTGAACCAGAACACGCAGAGAAATGAAAGAGATTTCAAAGAAGTTGGTCATCACCCTCAAATACGAAATGTCAAATTGAGTTTGTGGGCGAATGGCGTATTACATGTTTTAAGGCAAAACAGACATCTGATTAGTTTTCTTCTTTGCTTGTTAAAAAAGAAAAACCTTCATGTGCAACATGTTGTTGTACCAAGACCATTCGCAGAGTTATGGAAATACAAATAATCGCACAGCACAACAAGTGTTTATTTATCTGGTTTCTATAGTTTTTAAAAGTGCTAAATACAATGCTCTACAGATATTGTCTGAAGGACCCTGAAAATCTCCCAGCCCTTGTGACCTTCCCATTGTTTAGCATAGCCTTCTTTCAGACTCTGTCTTTATTTTTTATTTTTTCTTTATTTTTTTTAGAGCTACAGTCAACCTTGTGATTTAAGTCTTGAAAGAGCGGTCCCCTGGGATGGCCACCACACAAAGGCTAGGTTTGGAATGTGAAGTATTGGAGAACCTATAGCTTGACTTACACCTTTAAGAAGAAGGCCTTCAGGGTGAGTTATTAACTTGTGACCTTCCTAAGAAGCTTTTAGCTTTAGAAAAAATGACAGAGGACAGAGAGCTGGACATCTGTACTATAATATGGGTTGCAACCTGGTCTCATAAAAATACGTACCTCTCTGCACTTTCTGTGCGACACCGTTTTACGTAGCTTACTGCACGTTTCGCCGCAGTTTCAAAGAGAAATGTCCACTGAGTGGTGCTAAAACACAGGTTAAATACGTGAACCCTGGCACGTTTTTATTATGTTGATATACGTATTGCTGTGTTTTTATTATGTTGCTACAGGTACGTACTGTGGCGGTTCAGAATTCAAATATCCGGGGTCTGTCCCTAAAAGTTAACGCTCTATCGTGTTGGAAATATGCCCTACACCAAACCCAACCCTAAACCTGCCCGATGGTGTTAACAAATGCAAAACTGGTATAAAAACGTATTTGTTGATGCAACCGTGCCATTTCAACTTCCTTTCATGCAGATTTGAACTGTTTTGTCGAACCGTAGTTACACGGAATTCGAATCAGAGCTCCTCGCCTTTTAAGTACGGCTCCGTACTCCATGAGCTACCAAACAAACTTACTGTGTATGAAAACCCATAGATACAAGGCTGGATATGTGCAATGCTAACATTGAAAAGCATCCGTTTTCAAATCTCCCAGCATATTAATATTGTTTTGAAGTCATAACATGATGTTCTTAAAGTAATTGTGCGAAAAATAAGCTTTATTAATCAAAACTCTGTAAATTTGTGTGAAAAGGAGTAAAAGATGTCAGTTTTACTGCTTCTAGTGTTTGTTTCTTAAACTGAAACTGCAGTAATATGTAGTTATTAGTATGTATTGTATGTCTCGCTAAAAAGTGCACCCAGGTACGTAAATGCCATCAGACTAGGTTGCAAATATAATATTTGAGATGTAGCATATCAGAGACAAGAGGAATGTAGGACTGTTATGATCCTCTTGTAAGACACAATATACCAGTGCATGAGCAAATGAATGCATCAAGAATGTTTTGTTTCTTTTGTAATAGTGGAGAAAATGGCTATTTATTAATTCATTATTAAGCCAAACTCCAACAATGAAGATTAAATGACAATTCCAGAGTAAAACATTTAATCATCTGTGGCTACACTGTACCATTGATTACTATAGTAAATATATGACTTGCCCCAAAAACAAACAAATAGCAGTAATGTCTAGTAAGACTGTGCAGTTACACACTGCAAAAATGACTTCTTAATGAATTTGTATTTGTGACTGCGTGGTTTGAGTTTGAGCTCCATCAAGTTGATTCTTTATCGTCTATTTTCTATCTTAAAAACAATTTTATACACTATAATTTTCGTTTCTATAACGTGTGAATATATCCTCTATAGCATTCTAAAACAAAACCAATCAGAGCGCCTTGTTATCACTAGTTTTATTTTGATTTCTCGAGTCTGCTACTAGCTTATAGCCCGTTAGCATCGGCAGCGTGGCTGCCGCTAATCTCGCTTAGATTGCTAATACTCTATTCACACACATTACCATTGTTTCACTGTTACTTGCTTAAATGGAGGATTTGTGTCTACCTTTGAGTGCAGGTGAGGACACATTCAAGCTGCATTCGGTGCAGCTGGAGCTGGAGGCCATGGAGAAGCAGATCCGTGACCTGGTGGAAAAGCAGGCCCAGCTGAGAGAGCGGAGAGCCGCGCTGGAAACATCCCGGGCTGACGCTCACAAGTCCGGGTTAAGTATACAGCACTCTGCTAACACTCCCACCACCTCTACTCCGTGTGTTTCTCTGCACCCAGGACGCGATCTTGCCAGATGCCCTTCACTCTGGCGCCGGGGTGCCACGGACCTTGGGTGCACCAGCAGCGGAAGACGCGAGCCAGGCCCCGGGCGACGACCTCTCCCCCTCCCCCTGCTGATGGCCTGCACCCCAGCAGAGTCGGAGCGGAACTCCTGTTGGACAACATCTCCAGGACGCTACGCTCTATATGACTAGTAAGCCAATTCTCAAATTCTAGACTTTTGTTCTACCCACTTAAAAGATAGAAGTACTTGCGTTGTCCAATCTATACAGACTGTGTCTGTTCCCCCAAATAGCGAGGTCAAAATATAAATTTAATGCAGGATCTAGAAAAATCTGATCGTGATTAAACCAGAAAAACGCAAAATAAATGAACAAAAACTATTTTTAAAGCTTGGGCTCCTAAACATTAGATCACTCGCACACAAAGCAGTTATTGTAAAGGAAATGATCACAGATAATAATTTTGATGTACTCTGCCTGACTGAAAGCTTGCTTAAACCAAATGAATATTTTGGTCTAAATGAGTCTACTGCTCAACTATCTCAACTGCTCTGTGTACCCATAAATACACATGAACTAGACTAAATGACTAGCAACATGGGCACTATCTTCTCTAATAAATTAGAAGCTGTTGCCCCCCTCAAATGGAAAAAGGTTAGAGAAAAACGTACTGCTTTAAGATGGTTTAGATCCTACCTGTCCGATCACTACCACTTTGTTCATTTAAATGGGGAGTCATCTCAATTATCACCAGTAAAGCATGGAGTACCACAAGGATCTGTCCTAGGTCCTCTGCTATTTTCAATATACATGTTATATACAAATTATTCTAATAATATTACCCCTTGGTAATATTATTAGAAAATACGGGATTAGTTTTCATTGTTATGCTGATGATACTCAACTATATATCTCAACAAGACCAGATGAAACTTCTCAACTATCTAAGCTAATAGATTGTGTAAAAAATGTAAAAGATTGGATGACCAATAATTTCCTCCTATTAAATTCAGATAAGACAGAGATATTACTTATTGGACCAAAAAACAGTACACAGAATCTCTTGGATTACAATTTGCAACTAGACGTTACGTCCTCTAAAGTCAAAAATCTGGGTGTTATATTAGACAGCAAATTGTCCTTTGAAAATCATATTTCCAATGTTACAAAAACAGCATTCTTCCATCTTAGAAACATTGCCAAGCTTCAAAACATGCTACCTGTTTCTGATGCAGAAAAGCTAGTTCATGCATTCATGACCTCTAGACTGGACTATTGTAATGCACTGCTAGGTGGTTGTCCTGCATCTTTAATAAACAAGCTACAGATAGTCCAAAATGCAGCGGCTAGACTACTTACCAGGACAAGAAAATATGATCATATTACCCCAATTTTACAGTCTCTGCACTGGCTACCTATTAAGTTCCATATCATTTACAAAATATTATTATTTGCCTATAAGGCCCTAAATGGTTTAGCTCCTGCGTACTTAACTCGTCTTCTACCACGCTACAATCCAACCCGCTCCCTAAGGTCGCAAAACTCTGGACTTTTGGTAGTACCTAGGATAGCAAAGTCCACTAAAGGAGGTTGAGCTTTTTCACATTCATCACTCTCTCTGTTTAAATCTAGATTAAAGACACATCTCTTTAGCCAAGCATTCACATAATCCATTTTATATCTTATAATCTTGTACTGCAGTTATATCTGATAAAATGTACATTATTATTATTCTTTAGCTTGGGTTGAACAAATCATTTTTGCTTAGATGGAACAGCAGCTACGCTAATTATGTCTCTATTTGTTTCTCTGTTTCTGATTAACATCCCGTGGTAACTAGGAATTACAGAAGCTTCAGTCTGGATCCAACCCTTAAATGATCTGAGATGACCGAACACCTGAGAAAAAATAATGCCAACCCCTCAGAGGATGCCAATGCTCAGACAACATACAGAATTACCAAATTTTGTCATAAGTTAAATATATTAAGGTTCTGCAATATATAAATATATTGTGGAAACTTAATTTACTGTAGAGCTGCTTTGCAACGATTTGTATCGTAAAAAGCGCTATACAAATAAACTTGAAACATTTTTTTTTTATTGTTTTTGTTTCCCAGTAAAAAACTAAGTTAATCTAAGATGTTTTCTTTTAAATGAGCATTTTCATCAGACTCCTATGAAAACAACATTGAACTTTGTTGAGAATAAGACATTACCAGCTGACTAATAACCTTTTCATTGTAATTAAAGTGAAATTACTGAACCTAAAGAAAACATCTCAGATGGACTTAAAAAGTAACACTTTATAATATACTAAGACTTGTTTTAGATTATATCTTAAATATAAATGTTTTTGTTTTACTATTTTGCCACTTGTTTCTCCCTTGTTTGTACTTAAAACAAATGGAAATCTAATACAAAATATACTTGTATTAAAGAATTTTTTTTAAAATATATATATTCTATGATGTGTTGCTTCTCAGGTAACTTGATTTGCAAGGATTTTTAGATATTTTAACTGGATGATCGAGCTAAAACACTTATTAAGACTAGGTTTATTTGTTTTATATACAGTTTCAAATGATACACTTCAACATTTCACATGAAACTTCACATTTCTTACTAACCTCGTCTATGCAAAGTTATTTGCAATCGAGGATTTCCAGCTCATGTTGTGAGCATCTAAACCCATGATCTCAAAAACTTTTACTTGATTCACACAAGAATACAAAAAAGTGATGTGTGTAACTATTACATTTACAGTGCTGTGAAAAAGTGTTGGCCCCCTTCCTGATTTTTTTTTATTTTTAAAAACTAAATCCAAACCCACATGCCCCTGTGTAAAAATGTAAAAAAGTGTTTAACCCCCCCCCATGTTGAGATCCAAAGAAATTCAGGAACAAATGAGAAAGAAAGCAATTGAGATCTATCAGTCTGGAAAAGGTTATAAAGCCATTTCTAAAGCTTTGGGACTCCAGCGAACCGCAGTGAGAGCCATTATCCACAAATGGCGAAAACATGGAACAGTGGTCAACCTTCCCAGGAGTGGCCGGCCGACCAAAATTACCCCAAGAGCGCAGCGACGACTCATCCAAGAGGTCACAAAAGACCCCACAACAACATCTAAAGAACTGCAGGCCTCACTTGCCTCAGTTAAGGTCAGTGTTCATGACTCCACCATAAGAAAGAGGCTGGGCAAAAATGGCCTGCATGGCAGAGTTCCAAGACGAAAACCGCTGCTGAGCAAAAAGAACATAAGAAGATGATCCCCAAGACTTGGAAGATGATCCCCAAGACTTTTGGGAAAATACTCTGTGGACTGACGAGACAAAAGTTAAAATTTTTGGAAGGTGTGTGTCCCATTACATCTGGCATAAAAGTAACACAGCATTTCAGAAAATCATACCAACAGTAAAATATGGTGGTGGTAGTGTGATGGTCTGGGGCTGTTTTGCTGCTTCAGGACCTGGAAGACTTGCTGTGATAAATGGAACCATGAATTCAGCTGTCTACCAAAAAATCCTGAAGGACAATGTCCAGCCATCTGTTCGTGACCTCAAGCTGAAGCGAACTTGGGGTCTGCAGCAGGAAAATGATCCAAAACACACCAGCAAATCCACCTCTGAATGGCTGAAGAAAAACAAAATGAAGACTTTGTAGTGGCCTAGTCAAAGTCTTGACCTGAATCCTATTGAGATGCTGTGGCATGACCTTAAAAAGGCGGTTCATGCTTGAAAACCCTCCAATGTGGCTGAATTACAACAATTCTGCCAAGATGAGTGGGCCAAAATTCCTCCACAGCGCTGTAACAGACTCATTGGAAGTTATCGCAAATGCTTGATTACAGTTGTTGCTGCTAAGGGTGGCCCAACCACTTATTAGGTTTAGGGGGCAAGCACTTTTTCACACAGGGCCATGTGGGTTTGGATTTTGTTTCCCCTTCATAATAAAAAACTTCTTTCAAAAACTGCATGTTGTGTTTAGTTGTGTTATCTTTGTCTTATCTCAATATTTAAATTTGTTTGATGATCTGAAACATTAAAGTGTGACAAAAAAAATAAAAAATCAGGAAGGGGGCCAACACTTTTTCACACCACTGTATAGTCCCATCTTAAAAAGATGATTTAGACTTTACAAATGCAATAATAAACATTTTTGTATGTGCTTTAGAAAAAATACAATCTTCACATTTTGGATTTAAACCCTCAAACCTTTGGACTTCCAACTGCATTACCATAAACATGGTTTTTATTTCTTACAAACCTGAGATGCAACTCAAAACGTTAAAGATCTTAAAAGCACAAGTTTTAACCCCAAAATTCCTTTACAGTTGAGAGGATTCATTACATCAACAGAGCACCGGTACAGACAGGTGCTGCGGCCCGCTTGAAGCAAAGGAAGGGAAGCAGTGGAAAGGTTGGAGGACTCTCCATGAATTTACTTGTATCCTCTATATACAGGTCTGTATTTGAGAATCAAATTGAAGGAGGGTCCATATAGATACAAGGCCTTAGCATCATAAATAACTAAGCATCTGACTCCTCCTGTGCTCAGCCGAAGCTTTTCATATGGTAAATAGCTGATCGCTGTGTGGCCACATTGTTGCCCATCTTTCATGCAGCTCTGAGGTGAAACCTTGAGGTATGGAAGAGAGAGAATTTTTGATGAAAAAATACATTTTCCCCTCCTTCCTTCTCTGATTCTCAACCACTCTGCCCTTCGCTGTCGGGGTCAGGTGTTTATTACATAAATGATAGCGAGCAGAGAGTCGAGTGTCGGCCGACGAGGGTAGTGAGTGCAGGAGACAAGGGTAGACAGAACAATGGTAAAGATTATCAGATCACTTGCTGGGTAACATTGATGATGCAAGTCCCTCTGTGCTTCTGTTCCTCACTGCCTTCCCATCAGTTGCTTTGAAGGGGACAAATGCAGCCTTGTGCAGCAGCATGCTATCACGCACCACAATGTGTGGCCGTCGCTGAAGAAATTCTGCTTAAAGGGGTCATATCATGAAGAATCAAATTTTCCTTGGTCTCTTGAGATAAAAGGGTTCATTGTGCTACGAAAACATACTGTAAATTTCAGAACTCAAAACATCCTCCACAGTTAAAATAAGAGCATTTATTGAAACTATGCTCCAGAAATGGCTTGTTCTGAACATGTTGCTTTGTCCCAGAGATGAACACAACGGCCCACTTTTACACTTCAATGTTGTTTTCAGCCTATCCAGTAATTTGTTATAAATTGTATTAAACACCAGAATAACTAATGATGAAATAAATATAGTACTGTTCCATTCTATTTGCTTGCGCTTACTGCTCTATCCTTCAAGAAGAAGGTACCAGTGTTGCAAACAAGCAGCTGAATTTCCTTTCTTTCTTTCTTTCTTTGTTTTTTTTTTTTTTTTAAACAAGATCCTGATCTTTGCAGACTGGTCTTCACAGTTTGAGTGGCATGTTTCAACATTGTTTTGGAAATCTGTCACAATGTAATGCAGGTTTCATAAAGACTTTGTTATTGAAGAATGATGGAGTTAAAATCTACAGTATTAGATCCAAGTAAAAACACATAACCTGTGTGTAAATATGCTGTTACTCATTTCATATGTGAAATGGGTCTTTAGGAATCTTAAAGGCACAGAAGCAAAAAATTGTGGTTAGTTTTTGGGGTCGGAAAATGGTCATAAAAACAAAATTGTGTATGATACATGTGTTAAATACAATTATCTTGTGTGAATTCAACAGAAAAATGACAGTGCTGTCATAATTTACTCTAATTTACCCTAATGTCATACCATACATGTATAACCCCCCCCCCCCCCCCCCCCCCCCCATACATTGAAAGTCAAAGCAATCCCTTATTGTTATTCGTAATATGTGTTGTGTGTTAGTCATAGAAATTTGGATGTACTATCCCTTTAAGAGCAAGTTTTAAAGTCTTCTAATAAGAAATCTCACACTACATTCCAGTGGTGTATTTCCACCGAATCTCAGCTCCTGAAAATCTTCACACCCTCTTAGAACAAGACACAAATTTAAAAATACCATTAAATGCATTATTCGGCCCATTTGTTATAATTACCGGCATTGTTGTGGTGTATGTAATGTCATTAATAACAGCTCGTGCCCAAATAATACGCTTAATGTTATTTATCTGTAGATAGATGCGGCTAATCCTCATTCATTTGCTCTGGATCAATGCAAATCCGCTAGCGTGAGCGAAATCCCTCCCTGAGCCTGTGGCTCCTAATGTATTTTCCAACCAATAACCAGCTATAATCCCTGCTAATCATTGCTAATCCACATCTCCTGTGTTTGATGATACTCTATTGATGAAGGAGGTGGCATTGTGTCTCAAATGCCCAGGCTCAGCCCGGGTCTGTGGTTCACCAGACATGGGCATGAGCTTGGAAGTGATTTGCACAGTGGAGAGAGAAAGAAGCCACTGGGTTTTAAGGTAGGCCTGATGGCACTGGCCATCCCAGAGTGCATCTTGGCCTAATTATGCATAAGTAACAAAGTTGTACTCATCAGACTTGCACAGTTAAGTGCTCTTCTCCTATAGACTGTCTTTAATGGGTGTTTCTTATTCGACCTTCAAGCATTTAGTGTCTTTATGCACTAAACCCATAGTGGAGTTTGAGAACTTTTAGAATTTCCGAAGGCAGTTTTGCACTGATCAATAATGTCTTACATATACGAATGGTTATTTCATAACTACCATAACTGGAAACTGAAATAGTGGAATATCATTATAACATGCAACAAACCACCATAATATGACTTTCAGTCTCACAGCAGGATAAATTAATGCACATCCTTTGTCCTGAGAGTTAAACTGGTGGTCACTGGAAATGTATGGTCCAGATATTAATGATTCATAAGTCACTGTCAGTCTGGGCGTACATCCCATTTGAACAAAAGCCTAACTCTTTGGGAATACAGCCTGCTGTGGACATGCTATCTGCTTTCTTACAGAGCTGTCGTTCATAGTGACATCTGGACAAACTCTGGCCCCGGAGATTCATTCCACACACATTCATTCATGGTTTACTGTGTCTATTTATATCCACAGTGGTAAGTAATTTTTAGTTGTGGATTAATATGATGCCACATTTAGAAAGAGGCAGTTTACTTGAGTAGCTGTAATAGGTTATGAAATGAGACTTATGCATGCACGTATGAAACAGTGTCCACACACACTTATTTTCTCAGTTCAGTCAATGCTTTTACTCTAAATGATTGAATAGTCTTTCTGCCACAAATTCTCATTTCGGGTAACATCACTCTTCAATTCCACAGTCTTCAGCATACAGTCCTATACCACCTTTGTCCTGTATCAGTGTGGGCTAAAACCTGGCAGGTTACTGCATATTCAAAGATGCTTATATCCTGATCTTTCTGTCTCTTTTTCTTTCTGTTTTTATAACTGGTATGGTTGAAAATATTCCTGTCGATTTCCCAATGAGCAATGAAGAAGAAATAATGGAGTAATACAGATTCTGTTAGAGTTGGCCTATAGACTAAAGCTTTGGGAATAAGTGTCTGTTTTAGGAAGCTGATTTATAGGTGTGCCAAAAGACAACCTATAAAAATAGACTAATTTCTAACAATTTTCTCAATTATTATTTGAAATATAAAATTTTAGAGATAAATGTTGGCATGGGATTAAAGGAAGCACATCTTTTGAGAACCAATGGATTATTAGGCTGACTTTTGAAGAGGATTGTGGAAAATCGAACCACGAACCCAATGCACCGTCGCTCGTGCATTAATTCTTTACGTCGTTAGGGGGCGCTTGGGACTCACTGTTTTCTCATAACTTCTCTTCCAATGCGATGCCTGAATTATTGGACATACAGCTCGTTTCACATATATCACAAACCATAAATGTTAGTTGTCTAAGACAAAAAAACAAAAACAGAATAAAAGGTAGGCTATAAGAATTTTAAACTGTCACTTATGTTTATTTTATTGGCTAACAAACCTGGTATCTTCATTTTGGCTACTGGCATTATTTAGGATGGTGACCATACTAATATATATATATATATTTAAAATGAATGAGTTGTATAAATGATTTGTACTTCATAAACTACCTAATCTTTAACTAATTTTCTATATACGTTCTCTGTTAGCCTACACAAAGCACCCCAAATCCAATGCGAACGGAGAAGAGCCGGGGAAAACGAATAGAAATAAAATAGTCAGACAACTTTTTTTTTTTTTTAATTTGGAAAAAATATTTACATATACAACAGCAGATTTAAAATATGATCACATTTTTATTAGGCCCTGTCTGCAAATATTGGAATGTCATTTTTACTCTTTACATCACTCATCACTCTAACTAATAACATCCCATTTTAATCATAGGTTTCATATGATTGCGTTCATTTCCAAGCAGCATTTATCAGCATCCTGAGCACACATGGTTTGATTTGTCTCAAGCCTTTCTTAAAAGTTATTAAACAGGAGACATCATACCAAACGATAACGATTAATGAGAGCTAACATCTATACAGTGATGAACTGAGGGTGTTGTCTATACGGGAAATCAGCATCATCAAAAGAAAATGCTTAAGAATCTTCAAATTTTGATTTGCGAGTCACGGATAAAAACTAATTATCACAGCAAAATCCCAATTCCACACTCATGTGAAATCAAACGAGTTTAGCTATATAGGCTACTTTTATGTATTTCACATTTTTCTTAGAAAATAGTCAAGGCTGCTTTCGATAATAGTTTTTGGTGTTCGATCAGGATTTTGGTGTTCTAAATAACTAAATAACTGTCACAATCCACTGGGTTTCACCACAAACTATATCATACCTTTTAAAATGTATACAGCACTTAAATTTATGGAATAAAAAAATGTGAATTTATGAAATGAATGGTGCTGTATTAGACTTTCAATGTTTGACGTAGCTCAATAGATAAACGCATTATTGTAGACTTAGTGCCGTTATGTTGTAGTGTTCTCTCACAGATTGTAGGCTACATTTTTATTTATTGAAGTTTTAATTATGTTTCAACATTTCTTGTTTCTCAAAATATAGTTTAAAACATCGTTTAAAATGTTTTTTAAACTGTATGATTGACTACGTTGAAATTTAGTTTATTGTGTAAATTATTATTTTTCGTTAATTCGTCGTGCATGAACAAAATAGTAGCCTAAAGCGCGAGTCCTTGTATTGGTTTGAACACATCCATGCTTTTAAGGTTCAAATCGTAACAAACACAGAGTCCTGAGTCATTTCATGAACTCTTATTTCGTTCACCATCACCATGGTATGCGTGAAAGTGTGCTTCAAAAAAGACAGAAGTCGTGTTCTTGTATATATGTTTTATGTAAGTAATAAAATATTACTATAACATAAATATAAACGTGACTTTGCAGTCTACATTTCGCAATCAACATACAACCAATGTAGTAAACAAAACATTTGTAATCCACTGCAACATAATCAACAGAGCCGAACAAAAAAAGCTCCAAACACACTTAGGAAATAAATATATAGATATATAAATGGTCATAAATGAAATATTAAAATATCTTCTTGGAATTAGTAAGTGTACAAAACTGCCCGGAAAACAAAACAAAACAAAACAAAACGAACCCAGAACAAATACATATGTTTACATAATCGACATATTTACATATTGGAAATAATCCTGACAACTATTTATTTAAAATCTTTTCTCTTGTCATTTATTTTTTATTTTTATTACTTTTTTGGAAAAGGTTGTATATTCACACTGTTTCAAATAACATTGCAGAAAGGAACACCTGCTGTCCAATGAAAAATGCCAGACCTTGAGAAACAACACGAAACGTTATCAGCCTCCTATTTTTCCCCCAATCCTGAAAAGAAGTCCCGAAAACACATCCCTTATTCACTACAACAACTACTTTTCTCCGTGTCCAGGCTCATGAGTAGGATGCAAAATGTAATTAACATAAACTAAACGGGCACAGCTGACATAGAGAGTGTCAAGAGTTGGCCAATATTCAAGAAGAACTAAGAGTACAGCACGATTTTTGGGCACTGAAAATTACCTGAGATATTTCTTTCTTTTTCATTTTGACGCATCACTCTCAATATGTTTAGCTGGAGCAGACTTGCTGGAATAGTGCCGGTTCAAAATAACACGAAATTGGAAAAGGAAACTGTAAACAAGCAAAGCATTAATGTCGTATACCTCGAACAAATACATTGTGAAAAAAGGAAATTAAAATAACATTATAAGTGCCTCATGCAAAGAGGAAAAAAATTGCTGTAGAACTCAAAATGACTAAATATTGTTTCAGACAGTGTATTCATGTTGCCATTTTAACGTCTATGCATCTTTAGACGGTATCAGGTGCTAGGAAATGATCATTGTAAACAGTTTCTGGTGCACTTGCTTGTTTTGGAGGTTTTGACCAAGTGCCTGTTCTTTACATCACGAATTTCATCTGTCTTAGTTGAAATTAAAGTAAAATACTCGCTAGACAGAAAAAAGATCTTAACGTTAAAACATTGCAAATAAAGTAAACAACAGAAATAATATCAGATAAGTCATTGTGATAATTAATCTGGTTACTCGCTTTAATAGATTCACTGTCCCCTCTCCTTTGTCCAAGGAGACATTGCCCTTTTTGTGGCTCGTAGCTCCCTTTGATCGGCGGTGAAAGGATCGAATTTTTTCCAGAGTGGCACAAACGATACGATTTTCGTAAACACTGGTACTGATTTGATAAATGCGCGCAAAGCTGGCGCGGTAATTAATGCATTTTCACGTTATTCAGAATTACTGGCGTCCCGTAAACTGTCCGCTCACTGTCAGCGAACTCTTCCCAAACTTTCTGTCTCTGATGTCTTGGGATAGGCCTAAACAAAGGGGATAAACAAAATCCATTGTAGTTTCTTTTCAAACAAGGACACTGTTTATGATAGCAGTCACTGGACAGGACTCTGTAGCGTGTGATGGAGAGGGGGTGTCTCCGCTTGTGAGTATACGTCCTCCATGGTTGGATGAGGGACCCCCACCGGTGTCATTCTTTTCTCTTTCTGTCTTCTGTTGCAAAACCACACACGCACAACCTCTTTTTCCAACTGCAGAGTGCCAGCTAAAGAGGTGATTTCGTGGGCGGAGGGCTTGGGGCACTTTAAGAAATGGTTTTCCAGTGCCCCTTTGACTCCGACTTCGATGGAGGTCCTCTTCTTTCGTTTCCGGCCCTGTGCTGCAATCTTGTCCAAATTCGTGGGGCTGCCCGTGTTTGAATCTGTCTCCTCGAGCCATTTGTTAAGCAGGGGCTTAAGTTTGCACATGTTCTTGAAACTCAGCTGCAGAGCCTCAAATCTACAGATGGTGGTCTGGGAAAAGACGTTTCCGTAGAGCGTGCCCAGCGCTAAGCCCACGTCCGCCTGCGTAAAACCAAGTTTGATGCGCCTCTGCTTGAACTGTTTGGCGAACTGCTCCAGGTCGTCGGAGCTTGGGGCGTCTTCGTCCGAGTGGTCCTGATGGTGGCTGAACGGCTGCTGAGGTGACTCCATCTGGTTATCATGGCTCCCCGCGTCGTCTTGGAGCGGGTCCCGCAAGCCGTGGTGCAGCGATGGCTGGGGGCTTAACATAGTGTAGCCCGTCTGAGAGTAGACCAGCGACTGGTGACCATTGGAGGCGGGCGAGAGTGGGGATAAGTGGTGCGTTGTGGTCGGCGCCCATGATCCGTGGTGGCTGTTTTGCGTCGGCTGGTGGACCAGATGCGATCTGTGATAGCCGTTCCCCAAGTCTTCTCTGCTCTGCAAGCTGCCTTTGTTGTGCTCCGCTTGTCCGATGTGGGTGCCGCTGGTCCAGTCGGTGTTGGAGGTGGGCAGCCACTGGTGGTGCGTTAGGCTCATCGGATGTCCCGTGTTGGTCGCTAGCCCTTGTAAGTACTCGTGGTGCATCATTTTCTGCACCTCTCTGTAGGTCGTCCCCTGGTGCATCCTGTCCGAATCCGGATGCATTAGCGGGTTCGAAGGCAATGAGTTATTCCGCGGAATATACTGAGCTGTTGTCGCCATGGCTCCGACTTAGAAAACTGACAAGCACTTCGGAGATCTTTGAGCTTTAGAGCCCAAAACGCAACAACCTGCTCTGGGAGGTCTTAGGGAAGAGCTAAGACACGCCTCCCCTGCGCGTGCATTGGTTCCTCGCTGACTACAGCCCACCAGGATTCCTTATTACCTCTCGCGGGCCGCTTGGTTGGCTGCCGGGCGCCGTGATCCCAGTTACTCGCAATTGGCCGCTTTCACTAGACGCTTTCCCTTTTTCCCCTTTCTTCTCCTCTCCCCGCTAGTCAAGAGAGCGTGAGCAGCAAAACCGTAGGAAATTACTGGGCTTTGAGGGTTGTTTTGCAAATAACCACGTGGGGGAGTGTGGTACGCTTTTTTGGTGGGGTGGAAGAATGACCCGTCTTGCGTTGCCTCTTTTAGTAACTGTACCGCTCCTCTTTGCAAGTAGATTAGTATTCTAAAGTATCTCAGGAGCCACCCACGAGAAAGATGAAGATCAGTATGTAGGTACATTAAAAGATGTTAATAGAGCAATATCATTTAAGTTTTATCCACATGCACAATTATTTATGATTATCGTGTTATTGGAGTGGCACACGAACGCACAATCACGGAACCATGCATCGAATTAATTAAACATCATACAGAAATACAGACCGCCCACTCTGTAACACACGAGACAATCGCATCATTATGCATAAATGCATAAACAATCTACCACCGAGCCTATAAAAAGAACTAACAGTCTCATTTTATTTAAACGTTGCACAGTGTACGCATTTTAATATTTAAATGTTAATTTTACTTTAAGTACATTTCAGTAAAAACACTTGAGCATTTACAAATCAATAAATTTGAGTTGTTGGGTTAATAAAGTCGTATTTATGCCAACAATTTTTAACAAACATACAAAGTCCACACAAAAGCTGCGGTGTGTTGACAATATCTTCACTCGAAGCATTTTTCTAAACAGTAACTTTAAGAGAAATCCAGTGTTTCTCCCTTCTGGCCTCCTCCGTATTCCTTTCCCGGCTGATCTGATTATTTTTCCCTTCACGTTTTGTCCCAATAGCAAATTACCAATTCTATGAATTGCAAAGCAGCCTCGGAGACGCTGAGGGGTAGAGAGGGGGAGATGCGAAGATTGAAAGGGATCTTTGCAAACACAATCACGTTCTTAAATGGAAATGTGTGGCTTTAAACAAATCTTACATCTCTCCTGTTCCAGTCGTCTAAAACTCCGCAATCAGGCACACGTTCGACTCCATCTGAAACCACAGCTTTTTTTAGAAGATTTTTTTGGTATCACTTCTATTTAAATTATTTACCTCACTGTATTTTTTTAGTTCACGTTCGTGTTTGTGTGTTTCTCTTGCTCTTATGGGGTGTTTCCACAGGCTTTTGCGAGGAAATGTGGCGTTACATGCGGAGAATTCAGGCGTCAAACCAAACCGCTTCTCTGTGGTAAGTTTACTCACTGCTTTTCCTATCTGTCCATCTGCACGAGCTAAGCGCGTTCATGGAAGTGTAACCTAAATGATGTTCTTGGGGTCACAAGTGCTCGTCACCACTCTGTCAAAGGCGTGGTTATGTAAAGCCACCAGTTATTTATTTATCTATCACATATGCAACGACACTTGTAGAAGAAATTTCTACATTTTTTTTAAAGGAACAGCTGATTATAACGCGTCATTTATAGCCTACCAGATAAAACATCATGTCGGTTATTTTAATACGATTTTCTCAGGTGGTTGACACAAACTGGCATGTATCTGTCTTCTTAAGAGCAACGTTTATGTATTGTTTTTTATCTTATAACTTTAGTAAAGCATCTAATCTAACATGTGTTTTTATAAGAATGACTTTACATCTTTACATCTAAAGCTTTGAGGCGTTTATAGTAGACTCCTTCTTTCCTTTTTGATTATTGTCTGAATTAGGCTAGATTTCTGAACAACTGTAATTTTTAACCACTGTTTCTTTATAATGAAAAACGCGGTGGTTTTGCGTCCACGATAATATTACAAATTCTATATATTTTTGTGCGTGACCTTGGGCGAAAATTGACATGTAAGCCACAAGAAGTTATAGGAAAGCAGAAGACAAGATATATATATATATATATGTGTGTGTGTGTGTGTGTGTGTGTGTGTGTATATATTATCTAACTCGTACTGTAGTCGATTGCAATGCGATGGCCGGTTTGGCCCCAGAGAGCCGCAGTTAATGAGGATGCTTCACTGTACAGTTGCTCTCATTTGGAAGTCTATAAAAAGAGCGGTCATTTATGCCCAGAGAGCTGCGTCACAGTAGCAGCACAGTCAAACTCTTCGCTTAGTTTGCCAGCGAAAGAAAGTGGTTCAAAAAAGCGCCCAGATGCTCCTTTTTTTCCTTCGCAAAGAATATGGCCTTGTGTGGAGCGAGGTGAATTTTTCCTGGGATGCACGAGGTTGCTATGGAGAGCGGTTTGAAAGGATCACACTGATCCTGCAGATGAATGATTTGCCATACAGGAAAAGACAAATAATAGCCCTTGTTTTGTAAGATGGCAATGAAAGACAGTAGAGAACAATTGTGGCCTTTGAGTATCCAGGATGTACTAAATCTGGTTACAGAATTTTATAGCTCGAAGTTTAAGAAAAAGTTTTATTTATCTCTGTTATAAGTTGATTTTCTTACGCTTAAACCAAATTGATTTTGAATTAAAATATTAAAATAATAAATTAAAGTCTTTGCAGGAAAATGTGCTTTTATTATCTCATTAATTCATTTGATATTCAAGTAGCTCTATGAGAAACGTTTTGTTTAATTTTCATACAAGATGTTTCTTTCGTTTACAAAAATGTAATATTGGCTTCCACTGATCTTTTTTTTTCACGTTTCACGCGTCTGTAGTCACGTGCTTTAATCTGCACTAGGGACCCCCTCCACTTGAATATAATTAGAGTCTGGTCGGTCAAACCCTCCATTAACCACAGGCCGTAAAAGTGCACAGGAGAGTAAGTTCAGAAAACAGCAAATATACACGGCGTTATCTATGGGTGCCAAAAGCAGAAACAATTCACGTGCAAAGCATTCATTATCATATTAGAGATTAAAAAGTTTCACTGTTTTGACCTTTCATTTATCTTTTCTTTCACATCTTATTCTCTTATACAGAAATTAAAATTTCTGCAATTCTATGAATTTTATTGCATCCATACACTTCTAAAAATGTTCTAAAATGTCTTATCACTCAGATTTAAATATGGTAATACATTACAGTTGGTAATACATTAACTGCATACTTAATAGTGTGTAATGCACTGTAATATTTAAGTGTCACGTAGGCTTATCAATAATACAAATAATGCTGCAAAACAATAGCCTAGCTACGTAAACAAGAGAAAATAATTATGATGAAAAATCTCTTTTGGTGTCTAATGAGGGAGGCCACTGTAGGCTATAAGAAAAACAAAATGCTGAGAAAAGTCAATTTTGACACTTTTAAACACTTTTAAAAATAGATACAAAATAACTAATTTTCAGCCAACTTTAGAAAGTGCCATATCGACTGAAATGAGTGTTTTAATTAAAGATTCGCTCCACTAAAGATTCACCTCTCATTCCATTTTACCCGTTTGTTTTCACCGGTTCGCTTTGACAGACATGTGTAATGGGTAGCCACGAATTTACAGACACATCCTGCGCTTTTTCAGGTACCTCTTTCTCTCTTTTTTGGTTAATGAACTCAGGCGATTCCGCAAGCATCCCGAGGGAATGGAACGGGAATGTTTTCCTTTCCGTAAAAGGTGTGGGCTATCTCTCTCCAACTCTCGACTTATCTTTGGGCTAATTAGGCGGGGCCCTGAAGACGCAGGTATGAATATTCATGTGAAAGCACCGGCGTGCAATTAGCCACGGAGTGAGTTCCTAACTTCAATCACTGGCCAGTGCAAAGAGAGAAGGGTACTCTTCCCTCACAGCCAGAGAACAAGCCTTTTTAAAACATAAAGTGTATGAGAAACAGCTAAGAGACTAACCTGACTTCTCTTCTTTTTTTTTAACACACTTAATTCTATGCGCAGTCGGTACATTTTAATGGATGGCAACCCTATTTATAAATTACAGGCTACCCACATTCAATTTTTCCATTACCAGCATTTCATAGGATTTTGAATATAAAGGTTCAGAAGTGCATTTAGTCAATCTAGCATTTTATAGACTAAACGATGTTTTTAAATCACCAAATTCTTATAGTATCCTAGATAGGGGTTACAACAGTTATAGACCCAGAGACCTCCATGCAGAGACTCAACCAACCCAGGGACCCCGCAATATAGAAAGCTTTATTTTCCCAATATCTTGCATTAAAAATTGCAATTATTAAATTACATATTGCTCACCAGAACATTATGCAAATAGTTAATAGAAAATCCAGTTTTATATATCTTCCCCTCAGACCTCTGCAGTACCTTCACAGACCCCCAGGGGTCCCCTGGTTAAAAAAACCCTGGTTCCTAGAGAGTTTTTAAACAAAATTAGGATACATTGGATACCAGATGATATCTGGTTTAATTAAAATAAATATTTAACATTCTGTAAATTTTCCGGTTGCTGAGGCTGACCGTCACCTTACTTTTGTAATGCCTTTGTGCAGTTTTCAATCTCGGATCACTAAGTATTTTTTCTTTTTCTCCAATTATAATGCACTCCAAACTATTTTTGTATGAATTAAAGTAGTCATTTCTACCACTAATTTTCATGTGCCTTTCATTTTAAAAATGCAGATCTTCTTTTCTGCCATCTCTTCCTCTTTCTTTTTCTCTCACACACATTCACACACAAAGTTGGGCACTGTAACCTGTGTCGCTGTCCGTTCTGTCTGCCAAGGCCTCAGTCCTTTGCTTTGAATTCAAGGTGATCTTTATCCTGCCCCCTTCCGGGTGTGCAGTTGCCACTCGCTTCCATAAAGATGTGTTTATGTATGTATGTATGTGCGGAGGAGAACGGGAAGCTTTTGGAGGGGAGCTTGTGAGATAAGCAGTGGAATTTGTGCCGTCTGAATATGGATGGCAGCCAGACCCTTGGTAAGCAGCTGATAGAGTGGTAAACAGCTTGTGGGCTGAAGGGGTTAGAAGCATGCTCCTGAATACATTGGGCCTCTCTTCCACTGTCTGCCTGCACAATGGTCAATCAAATCAACGTCACTTTCCCCTCAATCCCTGTGATGCAGTGGGTTTGTAATGTCGGACAAGCTGCCACTACACCCATCCGCTCACTTATCAACCGCTGACATTAATGTTCAGGCTTGCTGGATGATTGCAATGGCAAATATTTTCTGTTCACTTTCGCTTGATATCAAATTGTTCTTTGGATTTCAGGCCTTGACCTCTGAATCATGCATTTCTGTTGAATGTCTTGTTCACTAGAACTTAAGAATCAAGTTCTATTATATATGTGGCCTCTTGTTAGTCTCACATTTCATTAAATGATATTTTATAATAACTTCATAAGTCATCATCAAATATACCATGCTGATCAGTAATTCACAGTCACATATGAAAGTAGGATTTCAGTTCCCATCTTTTAGAATCTATATTATCTAACCATTTCGTAAACATTGTGAAATGTCTAATGATGACTTATTCATGAAAGTGTCTATAAAGTGTAGCCATGATGTTCTTTTTATAGATTTATGTTTATAATAATACACAGCTTGATCGGGTTTCATCATCTCTCCTGACAGGACTAATGGAGCTGAAAGCTGCTGCTGATGATGATAGAGAAAATATCATGCAAACATAATTTTTCTTCTGTGAAAGCAGATGCAAAGGAAAAAAAAAAGGTGATACACATCACATTATTTAACATAGCGTTACAGTTTTATGAACTTTTTAGTTTAATAATTAGTTGTTAGATAATATATAACAAAATTAAGTGTATTCATGTATTGGTGGTAATGGTTATATTTTTAAGAATCACCCATCATTATGTTCCAAAGACCCAGCATTTTACATTTCTTTTTTATTATTGTGAAAGGATAGCAATAAAAGCGAGCACAAGTAAATAATATCAATTTGTAATTTAATTTCTAATTTTATATAATGCATTTATTCATTTAAATATAAATTTATATATTAAATAAATGAATTCCATAGTTGTATAGAATTTATATAATAAATGCATAAATTAATGAATGAGTTTGCTTTTATTGCTACCATGCACAAAAATATATTTTGCTAAATTTTGTTGCTTGTATTGTTTAAGTGTCAAATGACAAATTATCATTAGTAGTTTTCCATCAACACCTGTTTACTGCTTACAGAGCATTATTATCAGACAACCCACAGCTGTTTCTTTTCTTTTTTTCGTCAAGCGCAGCTTGGGAACAGCAGAATTTCTAAGAACCTTGTGTAAAGTACTTAATCATTATTCCGTCACTTAAATATTTAATGATTGATTTGGCAAACCTTTGTGGGTTTCCACATGTAAACTGTCTGTTGCACTAGAGTATTTGAAGAGCCGTCTCTCTTCCCTGGTGGCAGAAACAGTGAGGCTAAGCCAGCGCAAAGCTGCAGAGTTCCACATGTCACTGCACACTCAAGAGAGCCCTCACCAAACTTATTAATGAGTTGCTTCCTTTTAATTAGATAGTAATTCATGTTAATGCATGCCTAATGAACCCAAATCGTTCCCTTCGTTCATTCCGCGGAGTTCCACTGTGTTTACTCATTCTGTCTGTTTTTCCCACTTTTGTGTTTTATTAGGCTCAAAGGGGCCTGAAAGGACCGAGCGACTTACTTTATTTAGAGACATCTGAGAAGTCCATTCAAAGAGGCAATAACGGGATCAAGGGGCGTTTGTGTATGAATTTGACCGTATGATATCAAGAAGGCTGCTTTAGCAACAGATGCTTTGAAATCACCACGATATGCTCGCACTGAACTTCTAGCCACGGGGTTACGTGCCTTCTGTGTGTGTTTCTGTACTGTGGAGACTGACCAGAGTGACCAGACCAGCTTCAGCCCAAAACGGGTCACGACCAGACGCCAAGTGCGCCTGTCTCGATGTCGTCTGTGGTCAAGCACTCGCCAGGACAGACTGAATTAAATTAGACTGCTTTTAATTGAGGATTGACCGGTCTGAGAGCAGCTGGCGCTTGGGTCAGTCAAGATACCAAAGCCCTGAATCCCCCAGGCCCCAACTGCAATTTCAGCCCTGCAGGTCCTGGAATGGACTGGGAGGGAGAGAAGGCTGGAGCATGCTGGGAATGCATGGCTGATGATTAGCAATAAGAGTTTATAGGAAGGCTTAGATGAGATTTGGCTTGTTTGCTTGAGTGGAAAGTGTAACACACACACACACACACACACACACACACACACTCAGAGCCTGTAGACTCAGCGTAAATCGGCTTAAGGTTTGCACCTCGCTGAAAATCTCCTCAATCGCCCGGTCGACACAATTAATCGCTTCATTAATTAACAATCGCTGCGCGATACACCACCCCGACTGTGTCTTGGCAAGCGTGCAACTTACAAGCAACCCTTATTTTTCTTCTTACGTTCTCTTCCTTCACTCCTCCCACCCGCTTCGATACTCCTCTTTATCTTTTTGTTCTGCTCTCCTTTTCTTTTCTTTCTTTAAGCAGCATTGCAAAAGCCGACTCTGCTGTTTTAGCACGAACAGACGCACTTTTCTCTCGGCAAGCAGGTCAGAGCGCTCTGCTAACATTTGTTATCTATAATCCTGCAGGTTCCCGTGCAAAATGAGCATAGTAAACTCTTGCAAAGCCCTAATCCCTCCATTTCTTTTAGATGTGCTTTTTCTTTCTCTCTCTTTCATGCTCTTTTCTTTTCCATCTTTGGGGTGGGAAAGCGTTTTTAAGAGGAGGCATCTCTGATTGTGACACTTATTTTTGAGCTTTTCGGAATTACCCAGAAAATAATTGCTTCTTTTACTTAGGAAATCATCAACCTTTTTTTGGCATTTAAAATTTTAGATTTTTTAACACTCTAATGCTGAAGAATAATTTCAGGCCGCCACCAGCCGCCCATGCTTTTGTGACAGGCTTTGTTGATTTGCTTTTCAGACTTGTGTGTGTGGTTCACAGAAATCTCTATCTTTATTACTGTACACATTTACGGTTTGACTGTCGGTGTCAGTCAATCTGGCTTTTGCGGTTGATTCATCTCAGTAACATACAAGGATATGTGCAAAAAAGTTTTTTCTTTCGCCATCACTCTCAATTATCTATGCGCTGATTTGATTTGAGTTCGATACTATGCAAATTATGTATATGAATGCTCTCGTACAGTTCTGCTGCATTTTGTCTTGGTCATGCACACCCACACATGTAGCGAGCACGTCAGGGTGTGTGTGTATGTGTGTGTGTGTGTTGTATGGTGAGTAATAGCGGGGCTCTGTGGAAGGCTGTTGTGTTGACAGCATGGTAAACGATGCAGCCTGCCTGCTGCAGCAGCAGCTAGCCTGCTAATCACACACACCACATGATAATGAGAACAACCCCTGTCCTCCAATACACACACACACACACACACACACACACACTAACCACTAACCACAGCAAACAGACACAAACTCCCACTCACACACTGACCCATACTTCTACAGACAAATGGAAGACATAATGGTAGCCGGAGGCAGTGCATGGTGCGTCTCTCTATCTCTCTCACTTTACTGTCCTTACACACATACATACACTCTTCTCTCTTGTAATAACAGCTTTCTGACAGAAGAGACTCAGACTTGAGCCACACTTAGAAAGTGACTTGAGATTTTACGTAGAATCATAGGCAATTAAGATGGGACTTCAGAGTTTTTAGGTCTGCAAGGTGATGCATTTTCTCTGAATATTGCAAAATTGTTTAGAGTCTATTATACACTCACCATGATGAGTAATACAATTAGTTACTATTAGAAAAAAACAAACATTTGAATAATTAAAAAAATTTTGTATTTAAAATTATAAAACATTATTTTTATTTTTTTTGTTTGATTTATACTTCTGTTCAACAGCTTGGAGTATATATATATATATTACATTTTATATCTCAGATTTTCTTGCTAAGGGGATGAAGAGGACATCCCCTTCAAAAGCAAGGAAGCATGTAAACCCTCAAACTCCCTCAAATACCCATGAGTACAAGATTCAGGAGTCACATCTCCTTTCTCAATGCAGCTATGTGCCTATGAGAGATTTTGGTTCAATTTTTCCTCGTTCTCCCTCACACAATAATAATAAAAAAAAAACTTTTAGCTGTATATGCGATAGAGTCCCTAAACAGTCCCTGCTCTGTTAGGCCACCAGCTCACTTTGCTGTTCCATGGGGGTTAGGAACAAGGACACAATAAAGGATACTGTGCACAAATGCACAAAAAAGGATACTGTGACACAAACCTGAGCTTCTGAATTCTAAGATGTTTGAGGACTCTGACAGGAAGCGAAAAACAACAGGGCAATTTGTGTGAGGTTGTGTGCAGATTTATGCACATTACCTGTGATTAACATGGGTATAAATTAGGATATTGTTTCCTGGCAAATGTGTGCTCTAAGGAATGAAGATGTGCAAATGTGTTCATTCATTTTAAGTGAGGTGACACTTCACACAGACTCACATTCACACTTATTTGTATCTTGCAGGGTGGCATGTGCAGGATGTAGACTGGAACAGGTGTGGTGCCCGTAGGTCCTTTTCGTATATGCACTCAGGTAAGGCAATGGGGGATGATGTTACCAAAAGTGTCACATCCCAACACTTTACTCTCTCTTTCTCTCTCTCTATCACATAAGCAAACATTGAACAGACTGCATTTTTAATATTTATTAATTTTTATTAATAACAATAATTAACAAGCATAATAATAATAATTTACAATATAAAGCAATAAATTATTATAATAATTATTATGATTAAGATAAATATTACTACTACTACTACTACTACTACTAATAATAATAATGTTTATTAATATTGACGTTATCATTTTTTAGTATATTAAAAAGTGTTTGATAATTTGATATGTGATGTAAGTTTGAATATGCCTCTAAAAAAATAAAAAAGTCAAACAGTTGTATTTTGTAGAAAGTGTGTTTTTGTATATTACTTTCCCCCCTACTATTTAGGGGAAATTACAGTCACTACCTGCAGAGACAGTTTCCCTGGAGCAATCTAGGGTGCTGTACTCAAGGGTACTTGTACTGTCAACTGAGATCTTTAACCCCGTATTTGTGTTGGTAGTAAAGCTTCTTGTTTGACAGAGAGAGCGGGCAAATGTGTTTGTGTGAAAAATGTGTAAAAGCCATTTAGGATTTGACCCCCTGACACTGCTTGGAGGCAGCTTTGCTTGCAGTACTTGGCTGTGAACACACTCTCTCATGCTTTCACTTAAGTTTGGCTCTCCTTCCTCTATTTGCTAAGCCATACTGACTGGCACTATAGCAGTGCTGCTGGTACTGTATTATGTCTGTTCTGTCTCTCTGCACTGTCACGGTATGCTCAGAGAGCTGTTCCATCAGTTATTCCAAAAGTGTAACTGCACTAAATTTTATATTTATACACGTAATACACGTTTATACACAAATACAAGTCAATATTTTTAAAATATATGTTGTATGTGTCTTTATATATACATAATACTGTATACACTACACACATATACATACACAACTATAGTTTATATATATATATATATATATATATATATATATATATATATATATATATATATATATATATATATATATATATATATATATATATATATATACACACACAGTTCAAAATGTATAAAAGTTCATTTGGCACATTTTCTTATTGTCTATTAATTTTCAGAGATGCTTAAGAAAAGAAATCATGTCATATACGGACAGTGTCATATTTAAACTATAACCGAAATTTGAACAGACTCAGAAGTCCTCAGATGCTGATGTACGAGAGGTACGCACCAACACCAAACACTTGCACGTGCACACACACACACACGTTGCTTTTTGTGGTTTATGGGGACTCTCCATAGGCGTAATGGTTTTTATACTGAACAAACTGTGTGTGCTATTGCCCTACACAACCCTACACCTAAACTTTAAAAAAAAAAAAAAAACACCATTTAGTATGTTTTTTAAGCCTTTTGAATTACGGGGACATAGGCAGTGTCCTCATAGTCTGTCGCACCAACAGACTCAGGAACAGTTTCTTTCCCTCAGCTCTCAGCCTACTGAACTCCAATCTCAGGCGCTGAACACTACACCCAACATGGACCACCTAATGGTTATATAAAAAAAATAAAAAAAATACTGCACTGTTCAATAACCTGTCTGCACTCCTCACTCACAATGTTCTTTTATTGCTGCTGTTTTGCACATTCTGACATTTTGCACATTCCCTTGCACATTTCTACCTCCGGAGGCCGTTAAGGTCATTGGCCATATATAAACATATGTTACTTACATACCTCTCTTTATAAGGCACCTCTGTTTATATTTCCTTGCAACCTAAGTTGTATGTACAGTCATTTGCACTGAGCTAGTCTCTCCCCATCTACCTCATAACTTGCACTATATGTCATAAAAACTGAATGTATATACACATTTTTATATCTATTTATATACTTTGTTATTTGCACTTCTGGTTAGATGCTAACTGCATTTTATTGGCTCTGTACTTGTACTCTGCACAGTGACAATAAAGTTGAATCTAATCTAATCTAATAAACCACCTTCATATTGTAATACCTCTGTCATACCCATGTCATTATACAAATTTGTGTCCTCATAAACCACATAAACATGCACACACACACACACACACACACACACACTCTCTCTCTCACTCCCCCTTACCAAAACTGAGAGGAGTGGAAACGGTTCCCGCTCTGATGAAAGGGCCCCTCTGATCGAGACGACAACAAAGGGCTCGGCCGCCTGTGTTTGGAAAAGCTTCCCCTTTCTTCTCGCCTTCCTCCTCCTCCATCTCCTCTTCTCTCGTCTCTGATCTTTCCCTCGCTCTATCTCCCTCTGCCCGGTGCCACTCTCTTTGGCAGGGCCCCGCTCAACTCTTCGTTAGGGTGGCGATACAATCGGGGGGACTGGATTGAAAATCAGTGTGCGTCCTTGTCGAAGGCACCCAGGATGGTGCACTTTGATGTCTCTCCACAAATTTGAAATTCATATGTTGTCACACTTCATTTTATTCTCCCCTTCTTTTTTTTGGGTTCGTTCTTTAGTTGCACACATGTACTGTGTGAAAACGTGAATGGGAGAAGATGTAAAAGCAGTTCTCACTTGTGCCTTTCTTTTATTTTTCATGTTTCTACATCTTTTGGTGGGCGGGAAGAAATAATGAATCATTTAATTTGCTTTGATTGAAGGAGGCGTGATGGAGCTACCGAGGATCGGTGGGATGACAGTGTAGAGGACAGTGAGAGTTCAGAGGAAAAGAAAGAAGGAGGGGAGACGGGGGTTTACACTTTGATGACACTTCAAAAACTGTGTGCCAAGAATAAGCTATTAGCCTTATCTGAGAACTAACTAGCATACATGTGCCCTCTTTTACAGTCCCTCGTGAAAACAAAACACAACGCAACAACAAACAATGCCGGCAACAAACAAGGCCTTCTATTTCTTCAACCAACAAAACAAGAACGACGGCAGGCTGAAGTAATCTCATTAGCCTGTGAGGAAAAACAGCTATTAACGGCAATTCAATACACTGGGCGAATTCACTGCACTTGGACTTTGGATCAATGTGATAATTATCCGACTTATACGTTCTCATGCAGCCTATCCCATAGTGCATGTTCCCCAATTTCACTGACCTCCCTAGACAGTAACAAATGGGCTTGATGACTGGGATGATGTTTGTGTATATAATGTGGAAGGGATTCTCTAAACGCTTATGCCTAAAAACCAAGCTTCGTCATCAATCTCCCCAATATCATGAGTCTTTCAACTCTTTCAAAGCCCCAATCCCCAGGCAATGCCAATACAGCCTCCGACACACAGCCCAACCTCTCGCTCTCCTCTTCATGACGAATGAGTTTTAATAAAAGCTGACGGAGTGATGAAATTAAAAGTGCGTCCCATGGCCTCTGATTGCTCCAGCTGCTCAATTACAGCACATATCTCAGCACCCTCACCCTCGGTTCGCCAGCATTGTCTTACATCACTATCGGCATAATATTATTGGACTCAATTGTCGTCAGACCCGATTGTTGAAGTCTAAGTCATTGTTCTGATAGACACCCATAGAGATGTGCGTCTTCCCCTAGCCTAATAAAATCTGCCTTCCTCGACCTTGTTAGCTAGTATTATGTCGATTTCCCATGCTACCTCATTACGGCAGTGATGGTGTACCCGAGGAGGTGGGTAAAGAGAACAAGTGTGCATCTTTCTAAGGGAAAAGTCCCATAAGCACTAACCGACACAGTTCTAATGTGCCCCGTCACCCCGATTGGAAAAAGCATCCTTTGTTTTAGATTATGCAGCATCCTTAATCCTACTCTCATGCCCCACTTGTACTATTTTATAATCTTTTAGGCCTGAGTTTGAAGGGGGTGGAAGGGGTTGCAATGCCCCATTAAAGGCAAATATTGCTAAGGCACTGTTTTATAAAAAGGAGCCCATTTTGGAAAGACAACAAATCCCCAGAACTACTAAAAATTTCAACACAGGCTCACTGGAAAAATATGCCTCTAACTACATTTTTGCAAAACTCCAAAGACATACCTAATTTACTGCACTTTTCAGCTGAAATGAAGACTAGTGCCAGTAAAACACCAACAACTTTTATTTATTTTTTTTCACCCAAACTGTGATTACAGGGCAGATTATTTATTGATTAATAAAGATTTATTTCTGCATGATTCCTTGCACGATATTGTTTATGATCTTAAAACAACTTCCCTATAATACATGGTTTCTAAACTAAAACATATTCAGTACTTGTATGTAGAGCACTCATGTATGAATCCTGTGAAACAACAATCCATAAAAGAAACAAATTAAAATGGCATGGTTTCTTCTGAAAAAGTGTGCATAATTTTTCATATTTTCATAAAAGAAAGTTTTTCATATTTGCATTTGTTAGCAGTATCAGTTAGGTTTAGGGTAGGGTGTATTGGTATGTTATTTTCGAACTTGATACAGCATTAACCTTTTAGTGACACTCACCAGAGATTTCACTTTGAAAGTGCTCTGACTGATATGTACAACTAACGTAAAATAAACTGTTGTCTTATTCACATTCACGTATTTCTGAAAAAATTTAACACAATTAGAGCCTTTCACTGGGCATTTCACAAAAAGTGAGCAAAATCGTGCAAAAAAACAACATGCTACCATTTTGCCAAAATGTCAGCACAAGTTCGATTTTTAACAAGCTGTAAAAATTTTACCTGATGCTCTAAAAGTAATACCAGCCTACCCATGGTTCCTAACTAATACTGCAAGTGTCACAACAAGTGTATTTTTTTACATCTATCTGAACCAACATGCAATCAACGTGTTTTATGTAACTGAAACACACAATAAAGCAGAGCTGAAATCTCAAAGTGGCACAGACAAAATTAATTATATTAACTCCACACCAGTAATTTGATAAGTGATCTAATTGCTTTGAGAAAACAAAGAACACATAAATCAAAGTAATACAGGATTAGGAGGGTGGTTTACTTTATCAATGATTGTGTGTGTTTGAGGAGAGAAAGAAAGAGAGGGAGAAAGTGTATTGTGTATTATCAGGGGTCGAGGGAATTGGAAGACGCAGCAGCCATCGATGAAATAACCTTGGAGGGCATCCAGACTAACAGAGTGAGTGGCAATGACTTGGAGCCGTTCCACGTAGGGCCTTTTGTGCCTATTCCCAACACATTCCAATCAGACGTGGACATTTAAACTGTTGCAGTAATTGAAAGGCTGTCTTGGGAGCCATCTGTGTGAGCAGCTCTCTGTTACCATGTTCACAAACACTTAATACAGACATGTATATGAGATTTTCATAAACGAAATATGCACTGTTTAGTTTTAGCTTTTGAAGTCAAAAAATCTTTGATTTACATATTCTTTTCACTAATGACAAGCAAATCTTCTCTCAAAATTTTCACTGATTGCATTTACACAAATCACTTTTTGCATTTTTGCAAACAGATGTCAAGGTGTATAAAATCTTAAATACTACTTTTTTGCACTTTTTAGTAGCTCAGTACATCAAACTGTATGTATCTGCAATACATCACAGCAATTTTAACTTTGCAGCCTGCATCAATGCACAATGAAGAAAGTGTAGAGCAGTGCTCTGATTAATTGAAATGCTTAAATATTAAAATAAACTTTAAATGCATTATCTAGAGGTGGGCTTTAATTTTCTGCTGGGCATTATTCCAGTTTGGGTCAGAAACATGTTAGGGGTTCTTTGCCAATTGGCACAGGCACAGAGCTCCCTGTTAATTCATGACCCACGTCAAACCTTCCAGAAATCATTGTTTAATAGTCTGTGTGTTATGTGTACACAGGTTTCTTTGAAGGACTCAAATGCAAGATGCATACAAGTAGTTTACAAGATGAACAATAACATACAAAAATAATAATAGTGGTTGATTGATTGATTTTCAAAATGCAAACGGTGTTTTTAATTGCTGCATTCTAAGTTTTTATTTAATTTACTGGGTCAAAAATCAGAAATAATACAACAATTAATCAGTTGTAGATACTCGTTATTGCAGATCTTACAGAAAATAACCTGTACTGGCCATAATTGATCATGTCACAACTAAACCAGCAAATAAATCAGAAATGCCACTAATATTAATATGCCCTGCAGCAGTTTAGAGAACTATCAGTTATCAGATATTCTTAGAAGGCCCTGTCTTTATGAAGCCTTCAGGACATGTTGTTCTTTTCTCAGAGAATCCAGATAAGTGGAAAGTGCGGCTCTATGGCAAGCGGGAGAAGCAGTACGAGTGACTGTCTGAGAGAGGCAGCTCAATGCAGTAAGAGGAGGATGATAATTCAGACATCCCTTTGAAGCTTTGCCTTTACCTGAAAGCTACTGGACAATAAATTTCATTTGTACCAAGCGTTGGGGGCCATATCACAGATGCTAAAAGACTGAGTGGGTGGGATGGGAAACTGAGAAAAAGATTGAGGGAAAAGGAGACAGGGAGAGAGTAAGAAATAGGCCTTTGGATTCAAGCATCCCTCAATCTGGCAAGCACTTTACGGCTCCTTCTTCAGAGGAACTAAAAGAACTAAAAGCTCAATGCACTTAGTATCTGTTTCATCTCTCGTTTTGTGAAGCCAACTTTGTTTTGATGCCTTCACTACGAGAGCAGCGGACACACAAGGACTGAGAATTGAGCTTTGTAGGAGACGCTGCCCATCAACAATCTGACTTTGCATGATCAAAGTTATTGGCTCTGAGCTGCATAGCAATCCCAGCAGAGGTAGGCCCAACCGTGCAGAGACAAATTGATATGTTGGATCCACAAGGCACCGAATTGCCTTCACCACCTGAGGGGATGTAAACATAAACAGAGCAAAAGAGAGCTGTGCCCTGAACCAAAGGTCCGGGGAGGATACACTCCACTCTTCAAGAGAAAAATGGGAGGGATCGGTTTAGGGTGCTTTTAATAATTAAGCTTGCTGTATTCGTTTATTTTTTTCCCCCTCACTTCCACACTCCTGTGGTCTGGCAGTCTCTGGGGTCCACGGCGGTTCTCAGGATACATACAGTGAGGGAGGCTTACAGGAAGAGTGGAATCCTCTGATTCGGCTTCAGCGTTCAATGCCCCAAGCACAGGAAGTGCCAAAAAAAAGCACACTGCCCTCTGTCCACTTCACCTGCTCAAAACCCTCCAAATCAGCATAAAGGCCCTCCAGACAAAGCTCGTAGAAATCAACAAAGAAGAGAAGAATAGTGGAATTTAGAGAGTGTTCATTTGTGCATTTTTAAAGTCATCATTTGCTGAAATTGTCCTATATTTCCTTTTAATATTGCATTTTGTCAAATTCATATTACTCAGTTTTACTATGACTAAAATGGCATATAATTTTATTCAACAAAATTACATTTTAGTCTAAAATTAAGACAAATATTCAAACATTTAGAGACACTACTGCTAAAAAGTTCAGGGGGCAGCAAGGATGCATTCATTCAAGATTTTTGAATGGTTAAAAATCTTCTTAATTCTGAGTTCTAATTCTACTCTGAAAAGTTTTTTTCTACATTAATAATAACAAGAAATGTTTCTAAAGCACTGAATCAGCATATCTGAATGATTTCCAAAGGATCATGTGACATTAAAAACTGGAGTAATGTTTAAACTTCATGAATAAATGACATTTTAAAATATATTAAAATTGAAATAAATTCCTTGAAATTGTAATATAATTTCACAATGTTACTGTATTTTGTGATCAAATAAATGCAGCCTTGGTGAGCATGAAATACCTCTTTTTAAAAACACTAAAAGAAGCATTTATATCAAAATAAAAACAAAAAAACAGTGTTCATTCATTCTTTCTTAAATAACAATATTTATTTAGATTATAATTATGTAATAACTAACTATAAATAGCCTAGATTGGTGTATATTCTGCTTCAGTCGTGAGACTTTATTGTTTAGGCTTACAGAAAAAAAATAACTAAAGTATTTCCTCAATATCAAAGGTATTTCCACAAAGAGTTTAATAGTTGTACAATAACAGAATCAAACGTTTGAAATGTGAAGACTACAGTACATCTAGAATTGCAGATTCACTTCATGACGATGTGCCGTGAGTGTTAAAGGTTCAGGCTTGTCAACAGGTCAAAAGGCTACCAAGACCCAAAAGATATGAAAAAAATCAACACAGTATCAGTGGAGCTGGCAATGAGTCGGGCCATGTCGAACAAAAGAAAACATATAGTTCCATCACACAGGGGCCTTGTGGGGATGAAAAGAGGAAAAAGGGATAGGGAGACAGCAGGAGAGGGAAATAAAAGCGCAAGAGTGTGAAAGAAAGAAACAGCAGAACAGAGCAGGCTTGATATGATTTCAATGGAATGTTTGTTGACACTGATTCATGGCCCTGGGCCTACAGATAAATGATTGAACAGCTCGGCTGTCAAAGCCAGAGGATTTCTTTGGGCTTGTGTTTCACTGTGCACTTTTAGCTGGAGGGAAGGTAGCAGTCAACTAACTGACACAGAATTAACCATGAAACACACTAAGCGCTCCCCCTCCTCTACAAGCGCAGCTCTCCGCAAAGCAGAGGGGCTCTACGACAAGAGACTGATCTGGTTACACCACACCCACACAAACAGCACACATGAATGCTGTGCTTGCAGAGCCCAACAGGCATATACATATATGTAATCAATTTGTACTTTAAGGATGCAGACTTAACTGCACGACTCGAACCTCCTACTGTTGTGCTTTTCTCCAGGGTTCCACCTATCACAATACCGGGAAATATTCAGCGGAGTTGCGGCATCCTCAGAGTCTCTTCTAGGTCAAAATAATCCTGATACAAGAATAGAATTAAATTTTTGTTAAAATAACAAAAACACTTCAAAGATTAGTCAACAGTATGAAAAGAGACAGTAATGTTTTTGTCCATACCAAAGCTAAATTAAGCTAAAGTTGGGCGTTGATTCAATTTTAGGCAGTTTTCATGTCCCAGGGTTTTAATTTAGTTAAAAATAACAGATTTTTTCTACTTTTTTTGTTATTTGATCCCATTAAAACGATTGCATCTTGCCTTTCAAGATTTAATTATTTTACCCTTGTCTCATACCCAGAAAATCCATCATAAAAATATGAATTATTTAAATTTAAAAATATGTCTAAACAAATGATGAAATATAACATAAATCATTTCAATATTGAATGTATGATTAATGCTTGATTAATCTAAAATAAGTAAATAAATAAATTATTGATTGATTGATTTCCACCAGACCAAACAATTTTCTCTCAAATTTTTCAAAACGTTTCAAAAGTGTACTTGTTTAGCAAAAGAGACAAAAGTGTCACTGAAAAGCTTGAAATTAAATGAGATATTGTCCTTTCCATTTAAGCTGTAAATCTGTGCAATAATATATTTTGCAAAATATAGGAGAAACTATTATTTAATTTCTTAAAAATAATTTATGATAAATAAAAGGTTACCAATGATGAAGGCCATAGCAATACAGAGGATTTTTTTTTTTTTTTTATGAAAAAAAAAGTAATTTCCATTATCGTCATTTCCATGACAGAATGATATAAAACACAATACATCATGGAAAAGACACTGTAGTGGGAATTTTTATTACTTTCAAAAAAACAAAAAAGGGGGAGGGGGTATTGTTAGACATAACAAATTAAAGAGAGAATGAAAAAAAGTGTATCTAAAAGGTCCAAAAGTGCCGATAGTTGATGAAAAGCCCAAATATTTTTTCCTTCAAGGTTTTGTATGTATTGAGTAGCAAACCAATAGAGTGAGTTTGGGGCGGGACTACTTGCTTGTCCAACCAATGAAGACTGCCAGAATGTTTGGGAAATCTGTTATTTTAAAAATTCTGAAAATTATATTTAAAAATTCTTCACAAAAAAATGTTCACACAGGAAGTGTCTAAAATGAGCTAAATTTCATTAATCAAAAATCAACAACAAAGTGTGAACAGCGGTATCTGCTGTAGCTGGTACACGGACATGGGTCCAAACAAGATGTTCTCAGCTAATTAAGACCTGGATGGGCGACAACAGAAACAAATGACTAAGCACTAGGTGTACAAGCATATGTGTGTGTGTGTGTGTGTGTTATAGGTGTGGGGGGCCATGCAGAAGAGCAAAAGAACGCCGCTGGTTTGGCCACCTCAGCTCCTGTATGTCCTTGTGAAGGAGCAGAGGAAGAGAAAGGGTGGGGGAACAGGGGGCTTGGGTCAGAGGGCTGCCATTTAATGCTGACTACCGACCAATCAGAGGGTCCCAGACTGTCAAGGACTGTAGAGGAGAGGGGGGCGGGCAGCTCAGAGGAAGACCCCGCAGGTCAATTATCTCTGGCAAGGAGACACCGTCGGCGAATATCCAAATCTCATTTGCGCAGCTGCGGCCAGACTGCACACACCTGCGCATGCGTCACGCCACCCCCGTGAAGGCAATTAACGTCTTGCCTCAATGGCATGCTTATTTGCAATGACAGCTCCTGTAGTCTTGAAACCAGGACGGATCCACCTACCAGGTAAAGGTGTGGAGAGGAGAACCTTAACTCATCTTCCTGGAGAGACTAATTTAAGATGCTACATGTTTTGTCTCTGCCCTGCAGCCACGGATCAGGCGAGAGAGCTCTGCACCTGTTGAACCACACCATACCGGCTTAAAGTGTTCTGCTGGGAGCACAGAGCCAGCCCTAGCATGAGAAAAGAAACGAGTGAAGAGTAAGAGTCTTATGAGCTACTGAACCAAACAGCCCAGTGTATTCTTTCACTACCTCCTTAAACCACAGCACACAGGCCTGAGTGAGGAAATGTTTCTAAAGATGGATATTTCACATCCATCACACATACACACAAACAAAATCAGTCGTGTGCTGTCTTAGATGGAGCTAAACAGAAAGCAGTCATGAAAAAAACATTCCAGTGCATGTCTTGAATTAAGATATGCTCTAGCATGTTCCCGCTTATGCAATTTGAAAAGGAGGAATGTTTAGCCAAAATATTCACAATGACAACCCACTAATGCATTCTGATTCAAAAATTTTAATTATAATCTAAAATGATGATATAAATAGTACTGATTCAGTGTCTTCAGCAAAGATGCTTATTTGAAAGTACGTTCATTAATTTAAAAAATATCCACATTAATGCCCCCATTTGAATTGACTTAACATCATTTCATTTCACATTTAGATGTACAGTTCATGCACACACATGCACTGGTAGGTAAAAATATGCCAAAAATATAATATAAAAATATTTAGAATTTGTAAATAAAAGACAACTAATGATATAATAATTATGGTATTATAGGTTATGATATTAACATTAAGACTTTCAGTACAAATCTTTTTTTTTAAAGCCTCTTATGTTCATTTAGGCTGCATTTATTTGATAAAAATACAAGTAAAAACTGTAATATTGTGAAATGTTATTAAAATGGAAATGGTTTGCTATTTTAAAATATTTTAAATTGTCATTGATTTCTGTAAAGGCAATGGTGAATTTTCAGCAGCCATCCACTCTTCAGAAACCATTCTAATATGCTAATTTGGTATATATATATATATATATATATATATATATATATATATATATATATATATATATATATATATATATATATATATATATATATATATATATATATATATATATATATTTTGGTATATTAAATAACCATTCTAATATGCTAATCTCAAGAAATGTTTTCTTAACATTATCACAGTTGAAAGCAGATGTGCTTTTTTGTGGGAACCACGATACATTGTCTTCCAGGATTCTTTGATGAGTAGAAAATTCAAAAGAACAGCATTAGTTTGAAACAGAAAGTTTTGCTCAATTGAATGCGCTCTGATGAATAAAAGTATAAATTACTTTTCCAGTACTTCGCCATTAACAATCCATTTACTACGACTTTTGCCTGAATAAACTCCTTATTCGCTGCTTATTAGGTTGTTATTTTTAGGTGTTGGGTAGGATTAGGGATGTAGAATATGGTCATGCAAAATATGTGCTTTATAACATACTAATAAACTGCCAATATGTTAATAATAGGCATGCTAATTGGTCCCTATACTAAAATGTTCCCTAAAAAGCTTACTTGGATATTTTTGCATTTTGTCTATACAATATAAAAAGTATTTATAATACAGTCAAGTTTAGCAATTTTTCTGTGTTTACTGAGTCATGTAGCAGCTTTCTACTCGGTTTGCTTGATCTATGTTTGAGCCAGATCCATTATTAAGCAGAAAAAACACGTGGGCACAACATACTGTATGATGGAAAGAAAGCGAGCAGAGCGAGATCATTCTTCCATTCAGAAGCCCCTCATAATGCTCAGTGGCTTTTGCTCATTTAGTTATTGAATTACTCACTGCACATATAGCCAATATACAGTATGTAATATCTTTCTACATATAAAGTTAATCCATGAGGGTTTACAAGAGCCACTGAAATGTATCCTTGAGAAAAACAATGACATCCACCCTGCAGCACATACTCATAATAATACTTGCATACCTCGCTCTCATTTCTTTTCTTCCCCCTTCCTTTATCGCTCTCGCACACTCCCCACACATGTGAGGGCCAGCACGGGCTGTCTGTCGGATGAGAATTAAACAAATGTATCAGTTGGAGCTGGAGAATATAACGCCCCTGGGACTTCATTTACCTCCCGCATGTTCGAGGGAGTTTGTCTGTGTTTTACTGCCCCACATAATCTACGGCGTCGCAGCATCTCCTCTACTTTAACTCTACAGCATCCACGACTAGCACTGAGCTCATTATGAGCGGTGAATTCCACTGAACGTCAAGACCCCGCAATTCCACCCATTTTTCGTTAAAGGCTAGCATGCTTTTAACTTTGAACGTTCATTAATAACACAGGCAATGCCATCTGCTTGTGCTGGGCTTTTGTCTGGATTGTTAGTTGACGTGTTGCTAATACAGGCCGGAAAGGTCACGTACAAGAGGCCTCTTTTGTTGTTCTATTTGGAATTGCTCTCACCCGTTGTGTTAAGAAATCATTAAAAATTGAAAGGGAGAATGCTGGAAGAGAGAAAATGCATATGTTTGGGACATTATTAATATTAAATAATCATGTTTGTCTTCTAAATTGAGAGTGACTCGCACCACAATATCAGTAATTAGATGAATTATAGATGGAGGAGGGATGGGCAAGTGGCCGTCTGAGTAAATGGAATTGTCAAACCCAATTATGCCTCTTTTTTTTTTTTTTTTTTTAAGTGCAGCCCCATTAGGAGTGTCACTTCAACGCCCAAATGGCACTACTAATAAAACCGCAACTAGCACTTAACCGGTTTAATTAATAGTAAGATGATTAATATTAGAATTACTGGGCAGTAAACACCGCTTACGCTGAGCAATGTTTGACAGCGGCAGGCGAGTGTGCAAGTTGAAGATGTAATGTGAAGATGGTGGGAGCAGCATTTTTAGATAAAGTACACTCATTACTGAAGACTCTGGACTGAATTCAGACATCATGTAAATACAGTAATACAACATGAATTCGACATTTATTATAACTGCTTTATAGACAAGACTAAGTTTACACTTTTTCAATTTGACTTTTTATAAATGAGCTTTTTATATAAATACTGACAGGTCTAATTGCTTAAGCATCAGTACATATGCATTTATTTATGTATATTATTTAACAAAATAATTAATTTGTATACAGCAACCTGCATACAGCAATACAGTTTTCAAAGCCATTCACTATCCTCTAGTAGCCTTGTGTTCTACTATCTTTTATACGGACGATAAAGAAACAACTCGTTAGAGTCAGTCATCGACTACATTGACTTTCATGTATGTTCACTAAAAAAAACTTGTTCATAAGATTCATTTGATCATGAATCGTACTACACTGCTTGCTCTGTATGTTTCTGATTCACTTCAAAGAAATGGCTCATAAGAGCCATTTGATTTGGAATCGGATTTATTGTTTGCTTACATTGTATGTTTTCGAGCCACTGGTTCGTAATAGACAAACCCTGGTTTGTTTTCACAGTATAGATGCAGTATTGGTGTTGCGGCATTAATTAAGTAGGAATATGTAAGAGTATTTTAGCAGGGTGCTCAGTTTGAATGGGCAGAATGAATTCAAACATCATTTAGGTTCAGTAGCTATTTTTTCAATGGAGCCGCTTCTGAATAAGAAACCTACTTATAAAAAATACTATATAGGTATTCCAATAAATCTGAGGCTGCCAGGAAGTATCTATCAGCTGCTGTCTATGCCATTAATGATGTATTTCTACATTGACTGTTAACCATGTGAAGCTTCAACCCCTCCAGAGCCTCTTTTGACAGAAAGATAACATTTCACCACAGCACATCAGCCTCTAATTGGACCCGATAATTAGTCCAAATGAAATACTCATGATAACTACAGGCACAGTTCTGTGCATGTGCTGCGTGTGAATGCTACAGGGCAAGTAAATACAGGATGCTGAGATTCCACTACTGCTCTCTCTCACCAGCTCTCTCTTGGGTACACCTGAACTCTCTCAACAGCGTAAGTTTGCCAGAGTATATAAACATGCCTGAAGTGGTCAAGAAACAGCAGAACAGCACCTCTCCAGACTAGTATTTTTCCCAGGAAACAGTTCCCCGGATGGAGAGAGGCCCCTAGGCCTGGTCCTTCTGAGACCACCAGAACCACTAACGGACACAGAATGAAGCTGACAAACACACAGTTCCAAACACCTGGAGACAACAGTCTCAGCTTTAAACAAAACATACTAATTCAATAGAGGATTTTATATGTACATTGTATACCGGAAATATAAAATAACTGGTGGGAGTGTGTTACGTTAGCAGATAAACAACTCAATCTGATTTTCATGGATCACCCGACTTCATTTATATATGATCTGTATAATAAATCAAAGAAACATTGAGGCTAAGAGGAGCACAGGCACATAGATTAGAGGTTTGTCAAATGTTTTGATGCCAAGGACCTTCAAATATAATGATTCCTTTGCGAGGGACCCCCTTATCAAATATAAAGGCACTGCATACTATTCAAAAATTTGGGTTCAGCAAGATTTTTTAAATTTTTAAAGAAGTCTTATGTTCACCAAGGCTTTTACTTAATCAAAAATACAGTAAAAATAGTAATATAGTAAAAAAAAAAAGAAAAAAAAAAAAGTAACATTTCTGTGATATGCAAAGCTGACTTTTCAGCAGCAATTAATAGCAATTAATTTTGTGGAAACCGTCATAGATTTATTTTTTTTAAGAATAGAAAGTTCAAAAGAACAGCATCTACTTTGTAACAATGGACAAGTCTTTCACTTTTTATCAATTGAAATCATCTTTGCTGAGTAAAAGTTTTAATTTCTTTGAAAACCACCAATCATTTGAAAGGTAGTGTAAACATTAATAAATATAAACAGTAGAGCATATGCATAAAGACCTGTTTACGCTGTGTGAGAAAATGCATGATGTTATGCAAAAATAAAAAATCATATTTTACATGGTTAATGTTCAAAATCTTACATCTGGAAAATACTGACAAAACCTTACTGACTATAAACTCAAGGAAATTGGTATAGCGGTTTCTATAATGAATATTGTTCAAAAGCAGTTAACACTGTCCTAAAAAAAATATTTTTTTTTTTCCCAAACCCCTATAAAACTTGTAGCCCTTGTAGCCCCCTGCATGCAGTCTCAGAACTCCTGGCTGAGATTATAACAAATATGAAAGAGTAAAGACATCCACAGAAAGAGAAGAGCAATGTTGACTGGAGTAAAACAGGGCAGAAAGCCGTGGACAAATTGAGAAATTATGAACGCATGGTGACGACTCTCTGAGGACCAAACAGTGAGCCGAAACCTATTACAACACATGGCCCCAGACAGCTGTGCTGGTAATTATCATCTATATGTTTAGCAGATGCCCTCATCCAGGGTAGTGTGCATGGCTTCTGCCTCCACCATTTAGCCAACCTATTTGCAGCCCCGTGGGGGTGCAGAGGAGAGAGACAGGATGTCAGCTTGGGATTCAAACCCAAAACCATCTTGTATCTGACCTCTGTGTGCAAGTAAAGAAATCTTGCGGTAAACAATGGATAACTGTTCTTTGAAGCACGCTAGTCACATTGATATTGATAACACATAATGTTGTTGTCTCCTGTGTTCCACAGATGTGTATTTGGGAGCTTTAGATATAATTGGGTATGTGAGTCTCGGTTCTCCATTAAAGACTGTGGTGTGACTAAAGGACAGATGTGGCACTGATGCTCGGCTGCATCCAGAGGTGCTTCACCAGTCTGTCTATTGTCGAACAGCTGCACCCAACCATCTGCTTCACCTCTGTGCTCACTCGCTTTCTCCCATTCTCTTTCTTAGAGAAATACACAGACTGCCTATCACAGACTGCACAGAGGCTTCCTGGCAAAGCTCAGAGCTCAGAGGGGAAAGTTAAGCAAGTGGTCCTTCACAGAACACACTCAGGAAAAGACAAAGATGGCCTTAAAGGGATAGTTCACCCCAAAATGAATATCATTTACTCATCTATATATCTTCTGTGTAACACAAAAGGCTTCTTTTCCATATGTGACCCTGGACCACAAAGCCAGTCATAAGTATCACAGGTATATTTGTAGCAATAACCAAAAATACATTGTATGGGTCAAAATGATCGATTTTTCTTTTATGCCAAAAATCATTTGGATATTAAGTAAAGATCATGTTCCATGAAGATATTTTGTAAATTTCCTACTGTAAATATATCAAAACTTAATTTTTGATTAGTAATATGCACTGATAAGAACTTAATTTTTAAAAATTTAAGGCAGTTTTCTCAATATTTCGATTTTTTGCACCCTCAGATTCTAGATTTTCAAATAGTTGTATCTCGGCCTATTGGTTGGGGCGGCTAGGGCCTCAAATTTAGGCCCTGCCTCCCTGCCTCCCGGTCCCCGCACCAAGAAGTGAAGAGCCTCCACTTCAAGGCGTACAGTTTCCTCGTTGAGGGAGCTCTGGATTGGAGGATGGTCTCGACAACCTCGGTTGACAGACCGGAAGATATGAGTTGTGCCCCCTCAGGGGCCACACCCACAGCTTCCATAACTCCGGGTGCCCCCGGCCTGTGAGAGGAGGTCCCTCCTGACGGGCACTTCCCACGGAGTGCCGTCGAGGAGCGATATCAGGTCCGAGAACCATACTCGGCCCGGCCAGAACAGCGCTACCAACGGTAGACTGACCTCGTCCCGGCGCACTCTCGCCAGAACGATCGTGGGGAAGGCGTACAGACGGAGCCTCGGCCACGTCTGTACCATAGCGTCCAGTCCCGGAGGAGCTGGAGGAACCAGAGGGGATATAGCGCTGACTCTCGAGTGGCGAAGAGGTCCACCTGTGCCTGGCCAAAACCTTCCACATCTGCTTCACCCCTTCACCCCTGCTTCACCTCACCACCTCTCGACAGGACGCCTGCTCCGACATAAAGATGCCCAGGAATGTGCACAGCGCTCTCAGTGATAGGAGTTTGCCCTGGGACCACACAAGGATCTGGTGTGCCAGCTTATACAAGGGGCATGACCGCAGACCTCCTTGGTGGTTGATGTAAGAGACCACTGCCGTGCTGTCGATCCGAGCAGGGGTCAAACGAGCCTGCATCGTGGTCGAATCACACACTACACCTGGATAAGTGGTTATCTGAGCTGGAGAAAGTACACTTTCCTTACTTTTTTTAGTCTTAACCCCCCAAATCTTTCATGTGGGCGAGAACGACACCTCGATGCCGAATCGCCGCCCGCTCTAATTGGGCGAGGATCGACCAATCGTCGATATAATTGAGTATGCGGATGCCCTGCAGTCGCAACGGGACCAGTGCCGCATCCACACACTTGGTGAAAGTGCGGGGTGAGAGTGCTAGGCAGAGGGGAAGAACCCGATACTGATACGCTTTGCCCCCGAAAGCGAACCTCAGGAACTCCCTGTGAGAGGGAAGGATGGGTACATGGAAATAGACATCTTTGAGGTCTGTCGTGACAAATCAGTCCTCGGACCTGATTTGAGACACGATCTGCCTGACAGTGAGCATCTTGAACTTCAGCTTTCTGGCTGAGCGGTTCAGAAGACTCAAATCCAGTATGGGCCTCAGCCTCCCATCCTTCTTTGGAACAATGAAGTACAGGCTGTAGCAGCCGGCGTGGACTTCGTGAGGAGGAACCAACTCGATGGCTTCCTTCCTCAGCAAAGTATCGACTTCCTGTTCCAAGACCAGAGCCTGCTCAGGGCGGACTGTAGTCACACAGACCCCGTTGAACAGCGGAGGTGGCCCATCGAACTGGATGGAATAGCCAGCCTCTACCGTCCGCAGGACCCAAAGAGACACATTCGGCAGCTCGCTGCCCAATGATCTTCTAAGGGAATCAGTCTCTCGAGACTGACCTCTGGGTTCAGAGAAGCGGCCAGACCGCTGTCTCGATGCGGCGCACCGAAATGAGATGCGTAATCTGGCGGCTGAGGCAGGGCTTGACGCTTACCTTTTCACCAAGGAGCACATGTGCTCCTAAGTCAAAAAATTTAGGAGCGCATTAAAAAAATTTAGGGGCGCAATGCAAATTTTTCAAATTAGGTGTTTTAGCTTAATAAGGGGATACAAAGAGACATTTACAAGCACAATTATTTAATTTATCAGAATACAGAAAGTACACAAGGTTTTTAAATAATTTTACTTCAGACACTATTTAATAGGATAATTATGTAATTAGTTATAATCCTATTAAACTGTGTCGGTATAAAATTTTCACAATAATCATTGAAGCTTTTGTCACGGTATAGGTTTTAGTTTATAAATCACAATATATAATTTCTAAGTGAAAAAAAGTGTTGTCGTCCTAACAGGTTAAATAACTTTATTAAAGATAATTTACTAAAAGACTTTTATAAAAAATACATAAAAATATAAAGTAAACAAGTGTTTCAAGATTAGAGTGCAAAAGATTGTTCAAATGAACGAAAGAACAATAGGTAAGTAAGGTCCCATTTGTTAACAGTTAAAGCAGGTCAACATTAAAAATGTGCAATAGCTAATTGTTGCAGTAGTTAATATTCTTTGTTAATGTTGATTAATAAAAAAATACAACTATGTTAGTTAATGTTAGCTCCATTGAATTATATTAAGACAACTTTTGATTTTATAATGTATTATTAAAAGTTGAAATTAAGATAGCATTATTAATAAATGCAGTCATTGTTTTTTTCATGTGAACTAATGGAACTTGTGTTACTGAACAATAATAACGAATCAGTCGTTGATATATAGATAGGCCCACTGTTCTCTATTATAGATCAGTGGATGGCCATGTTTTAGCTTAGAAACAATGTTTGAAAATAAATAGCTCATTAAGTCTTTAAGTAAGAATTATTTGATGCTATTGTGAAGACTAAAGCGAATATAAATATCTAAATGACTGTGAGTGTGAAACATTATTTACACAGTTTTAGGAAAGTAGCGCAGCTGATTTGTTTACTGGGTTACCGGGGTAACGGCAGCGCCCTCTAGTGGCGAATGTGCGTCATTCAGCGCGTCTTCACTTTAACTCGCTCCGCTTTTCTTCTCATCTGTGCTCATTTAAATTAAACCGTTGCCTTTTTAAAGTTCTAAAGTAATCATATGAGGCTGCATCGCAATTTTTCCATAAATAAACAGAATAAATTAATACGTTTCTTATAGGCTACTGTATAAGTTAGGCTGTTTTGTATTTTGTTTTGTATTCGCACTTGCGCTCCTAAATACATTTTCCAGTTCGCACACATCTATTTTTAGTCGCAAATGCGAGTGAAATGCTCGCACTGTCGAGCCCTGGGCTGAGGCGAGTTTCTCAGGCCCACTGAAATCACAGGCGGAAGAACCTGAGAGTAACACTCGCTGGGACCTGCTGTGCCCTGGAACTGCAGGGTTGACAGACAAATCCCCGGAGGGCACCGAGGGGAGACGGTCACCCTGTGCCACGGTGCAAGCCGCTCCACCCCAGTAGGGGTCGCCCTCCGCGGTCCTGGGGCTCGCCCGTCAGGACCTTTTGCGCGAGGAGCTGGTATGCGGAGGAGGCTGCGCCCGCCCAGCAGCCACCTGAGTTTAGAGAGCGCGCATACCCTCTGCCCACCAAAGATGTTGTAAGCAGAGCAGGAGCCTTCAAAGGCGATGCCGTAGAGGGAGATATAGCTCGCAAGAGTCTGTTCAACCCGCTGCATCGCCGCGCTCATTCAGTTCCTGCGGGAACGAATGGCCGGGACGAAAAGATTTCACCCGCGTTCTCGACACCTCGGTGAGGAGATCGGGGAAAACGGAAGGCTCCTGTGTAGAAGTAGCTCCTCACACTGGGGCGAGAGAGGCGGCGAAACCTCAACGCTCGTCACATCAACCTCCTCGGAGGAAGAGAGACGAAGCGTTGAGCCAGATCAGCCTTTTTTTCTTTTTTTTTCTGCAAGCCCCGCGAGCGCAGCCGCCGCTCTGCCTTTTTTTCTCTCTTTTTTACGGCAGAAGCGGGACCGGCTTATTTTTCTCTTTGTGCTTGTGCAAACACTGCAGCTTACAAAGCTTTTATATCATATTGGGGCGACAGAGGCGGCGAAACCTCGTGAACGCTCGTCACATCAACCTCCTCAGAGGAAGAGAGACGAAGCATTGAGCCCTCGTCTCGCACCGAGACGGGGCGCCAGATCTGGCGGATACGGGAGGAGATAAGGACATGCCCGTCTCACGCTCGCCAGCCAGATCAGCCTGCGAGCCCCACGAGTGCAGCCGCCGCCGCTCTGCCTCGGCAGCAGCGGGACCGGCACCGCGTTGGGAGCTCGCGAAGGCTCCCTTCTCGAAGAGAGCCCTCCGGGTGCGGAGACCGATTCTGCGTGCTCCGCACCCAGGCAGACCACGCACAAATCGCGTGTGTCCTCGCTCGTGATATAGCGATGGCAAGGATGCACACTCGACTTAAAACGTGGTCTGAAAGCTTCACCCCTGAACTTGCCCTTGGCATGATACTGAATGCTTTCCACTTAAAACTAGGACAAACAACAGTAAATAAGACTGACACACACACAGAGCGCTTCGCTGAATGACAAAAAGCTGACGCCGGCTCCGCCACACGTGCTTTTATACTTCCTGGTCGTGACGTCACCCCGCCCGTGACGCCTCGCCCTTGTTTGACTGATTACACATCATATTCAGAGCCTGGTCACGCTGAAGGGCCTGGTCCCATATGCGTTTCCGACGCAGCTCGAAGTTCCTGGAAGGGAACCTAAGGTTGTAAATTTCTGGAGAATTTTTGCCCTTACCTAAGCCACATGCCTTCTATGTAGATATCAGAGAACAATTTTAAAATATATTGTATCAATGCATTCTATGTCACCTTTAAGAAAATAAGGGACCGAATAAGGCATGCTCCAAATATTTGTACTGTACCATAATGCTATGTCTGCCTGCAGTTAAAAAGTTCTCAGAAATATTGTTTAACCTAATTATGTACAATTAGGCTATTCTAAAAAGAATGTTAATGTCATACAAAAAATGTCATCGGCCTCATTCGCTCAGACTGATCAAAAATTAAAATCAAAAAGCGGATGGTGAAGGGAATTGCCATTAGAGAGAGTCCTACTCGCTGAGAAGCTGGAGCAACCGAGGATTCCGCTTAGTCTTAAAGCCTTCCTTTGAATGGCTACTCCACGAATAAAACAATGATTTGCACCAAAAAATGATTAATTATCAATTGAGAATTTGTTATTGATATGGTCTAGTGAAAATAGTAATATGGACTGCGAGAAGATAATAAATAAAAAGAGTGGCTGCTGTGAGTGCAGGCAGTCTATAGGGACAGCATCCATATTTCAACCCAGTGGCATGACAACAACGGCCCTCACGGCTAAAAAAGCAGACCGGCCCACCGAGTATCCTCCCGGTGCTCCCGATGAAACAATCCGGGCATGCTTCAGGCCCATGTACCAGAAAACCCCCAAGACTCTGATGCTGATCTCAGTGATGTTGAAGACCCAATAGAGGATCCTGATTATCAGCCCATCCGAGAAGAGGTAGCTGGTGACAGTTCTTTCAAGTCCCTGGATGAAGATGATACTCCCCCAACAAGCACATCCTCTAGAAAGTCGTCAAGTCATCACCTTTATTTATATAGTGCTTTTAACAATACAAATTGTGTCAAAGCAACTTCACAATATAAAAATAGGAAAAAAGTGTGTCAATAATGTAAAATGACAAGATTAAACACTCAATTTTCAGTTAAAGGCATTTCATTATTGAATTCAGTGATGTGATCGTGCAGCTCAGTTCAGTTTAAATAGTATCAGTGCATTCAAGTCGACGATATCGCTGGAAATGAAGTGTCCCCAACTAAGCAAGCCAGAGGCAACAGCGGCAAGGAACCAAGGTTATTATAATTTAGAATTTTTAAATTAGTTTTTATTATAATATCATTTTCAAATTTGCTATAAATTTTAGTTTAGTTTTAGTTTGTTTCATTAATGGTTTTGTTAGTTTTAGTTTAGTTTTTATTTTGTGAACACATTTCTATTTAGTTTTTATATATTTAGTTTCAGTTTTAGTTTTAGTAATTGTAGTTTAGCATATAGTTAACAGAACACTTCCAGAGTAGACTAAAGAAAGATATTTATTTCAGCAACATTTAGTGTTTGCACAGTTGGCATTTAACTCTGTGCTTAACTCTGAATAACAAAAATAACATAAGGGTTTGAGATACAACAAAGAACCAAACAAATGTAACTTAAAAGTATAAAAGAAAATCATGAAAAAATAGATGAACACATACGTAATAACGATGAAATCTTGTTAAATATGTCTAGTTTACATTTTCAGATGTACAGTATAGCAGTAGCAGTGTGACCACTTGTGCATCAATAAACATTTAAAGTCAGCTACAGCAAACACAACCTGCTGTAAAGTGGAATTAAGTACTGAACAGTATGCACTGTGTTGGTACTATGTCTATAGAGTGTTCAGTATTACTTTAGCAAGAGCAGACTAGAACACAATACTCCAAAGTTTCAAATGTGTGTATGCAGTTTTAATATTACTTGAACTAACAGACTAGAACATGATCTTCAAATAAGTCAAGTGTGTGTGTGAAGTGTTCAGTTTTTCTCAAGCACAAAATACACTCTTCAGAATCACCAAATGTGCATATTGCATTAGATGTATTGTGGTTGGTGTTTTCTGATTTTATTTTAGTTACAGAATTTTCTGTTAACTTTTAAGAAGACACTTTGCTCCAGGGAGGTCGTCATTCTGCTTCTCATTCCAGATGAAATCTGTCCACAAACAGAAAATATTCTTTCTACAAAGGCTTGAGATGCAGGGGCACAAACCAAATCCATTGCAACAGGTGCAAGGTTTGGATAAACAGTTACCCGTCCTTGCCAGTACTGTAGTGGCTTGACAATGTTGTCCTGCTTCACTTCATCATGGTATTTTTGCATTTCATGCATTGCATTGCCAGAGTTATTAACTGGATTCACCTGGTTAGTATTGAAGATCTCTGTAGCGAGGAACGTGTATTTCTGAAGGCTGTGTTGGTGCCTCCAGAAGTTGATGGTATTTCACATGCATCATATTGCATTGTGGCTGAAGTTTGGCTGTATCTTAAAGCTTGATCCAAGACAAACATCTCTGCTGCTCTCTTTAGATGCTGCATCTCTGGAGATGTAAGTGCTAGGGAGACAGATGGGTCCATAAGGGATGGATCAAACTTTTCATGTGTGGGATCAAGTATGCCTGCAAAGCGTTGCCGCATCGACCTAAGAAGGACTTCAACAGTCTGTTTTTCCACATTGGCCTGCAGATGTGCTTCCAGATTGAGCAGAGATGGCACTATTCCAGATAGGGATTGGCTATCTGTCTGAAGCTGATCGGTGTGTGTAGCAAATGGTTCCAGTACTTTCAGGAGATTTTCTAGCTTTGTCCATTCACTGGTCAGGAGAGTGTCAATCCACCAGTAAGCTGGTGTGTGGTGGGCGTTCTGGCGCTCTATGGCTGCCGTCGCATCATCCAGGTGGATGCTGCACACTGGTGGTGGATGAGGAGACACCACCCCTCACAATGTAGAGCGCTTTGAGTGCTTAGAAAAGCAGAAAAGCGCTATATAAATGTAATGAATTATTGTTATTATTATTAATCCCAAGCTCCTGTAGGATTTCATTGAGGATAGGTCTGGTTTCAGTCAGTCTTTTGATCATGTCAAATGAACTATTCCACCGTGTGGGGCAATCACAGATGAGTGTTCGTCCACACCTTAAAAAAAAAGATTATAAGAATATCATCTTTCCCCTCTACAAACTAGTGTTGTAAATGCCTTTTTTTTTTAAACTGATGCATATCAGTAAAATAATGTATGTATTTACTTTTTAAACTTCAAAATGATTAGAAGTAAACTATGTAAATTTATGTAATTATGTGTTGTGTGTCTGTGTGTAATATTTGGCAATCATGGTTTGTGAGGACACTTTGATGTTACAACTGAAATTACTAATAACTGTAATAACACCTAGATTTGATCATCTCTAACAGTGGTCTGATTTCGCAGTGATTGCAGAGGGTAGTCTAAGGACAGTCCTCATAATCCATATATGCTAGTCTGTTTGCAAGAAAGTTAAATATAAAATACAACCTTACCTTTGAATCATTCGTTCATTTGTCACTGAAGACTTCCGTACCGCATGAACGATTGCCCTCGCCTTGCTGAGAATGGTACATGTGCTTGGAACTTTCAATGCATCCTTAACTGCAAGTTGCAAGGTATGTGCCATGCATGGCATGCGTTGAAACTTCAAGTCCCCATCTTGAAACAGGTCAGTCAAGGCTGTCAAAAAAGAAAGTTCAACACATTTAAGGTCTATACTGTACATGTCAAGTCACCTTTATTTTTATAGTGCTTTTAACAATACAGATTGTGTCAAATTGGAAAATAGTGTGTCAATAATGGAAAAGGACAATTGTAAACACTCAATAGTATAGTAAACATGTATTTTGCACATGCTGTTCTTTTCTAACCCTTACAGCTGTGATGTCACTATATAGCAATAAAGTTAAATTAATAAAAGTTGTTTAAAAATATCCACAAACTTACCTTGATCCTCATCAGCAGCACATTCATCCTCGGAGTCTGATTCAGATGTATCCAAGTCCGAAGTACCATGCAGTGCCGCTTCTGTGCTGTCCCTGTTTCTTTTTTTTTAGAAGCTCCACAGCTTTAATCATGTTTGAGCCATTATCTGTTACAATGAGCAGTACCTTGCTCTCTGGAATATCCCATTCGTTCAGGGTGCTTTCGATGCAATTAGCTATTGTTTCTCCATTGTGTGGATGGAAAATGCGATGCAAATTTAGCAAAGCATGTTGTGATTGGTTCGATGGGCAATGATAAAAGCACGCAGAGATCCCCAAAAATGAAGCTGTCAAACCTTTTTTGCTCCATCCGTTTACACATATAGTGACTTTGCAGGTCTCCCTCAGCATTTGTTTCACACGCTGAGTTGCGGTTTGCATTTTTAGTGCAATCGAGGAATTGATTCGTGCAGCGCTGGGAGTAATGAATCTGGGGTCAAGGGCAGCATTAAAAGTTTTGAAGACTACCGAATCACACAGTCTAGTAGACATGCCAGTCTCAACAAACAAAACTACTAGTGCGTTTTCGCGTTTCTTATATTCATGTGAATTTGTTGGCCAAACCTCCGACCTTTGTAAGCACGATGTCAGAGTCTGCTGCTTGTCAAGTTGAATTTGAGCGCCAGCACTCTCGCCGACTTTATCATTAGTAGTTTTCCATTCCGAATCTTTTGCCATGAATGACTTGTACTCTTCGCGATGGTTGGTTTGGAGATGCACTTTAAGGTTTGTGGGGTTTTTCCCATTAATTTCATCACCACAAGGTGTGCTATTGTTATTGAGCATAACAATACATTTGTTTTTCCCAGTTTCGGAATCGAATTCGAAAAAGTCCCAAACAGGGCTCTGTCGTTTCCTGCCGGTAGCCATCATTCATGTCCGTCTTCTTTATCTATCAGTTAACTTTTGTTTCTCGCTGTCAGCCTCAGCTGCATCATTCGATATCTACAGGTGATGCACGATTAAACACCCACATGTCAGATCTTCCACGGTGGGATGAACGCTTATTAAATACGAAAACTATTATTTCTTTTTGGCAATTATTATTTTATTTTCGTTAGTTTTTCAATAGCTGTTTCTAGTTTCGTTTAGTTTTAGTTTTTCACATATTATGATTTTTCAATTTTATTTCAGTTTACGAAAATGTTTTTTTAACCAATCGTTTTCGTGTTAGTTTCAGTTTTCGTTTACGAAAATAACCTTTCAAGGAACCAAAACTCCATCGGTGACAGAATGGAGAAAAAAACCTTGGGAGAAACCAGGCTCAGTTGGGGGCCAATTCTCCTCTGGCTAGATGAAAAGCTTGCATGTAAAAGAAGAAGGAAAACGCACTCTAAAAACCGTTTACTTGAAGGAGCCAGAGGTATGCTCAAGTTCAACCTCAGGCCCACACAATGGCACAAGAAGAATCTGGAAGCATGAAGACATTGAGGAATTCCAGGTCACAGGATCAAGATTTGAACAAGATTTTGTGGATGAGGTCATGATAAGATATAAAGGCACAAGAGCTGGCATCCTCCGCCAATATATTGGCAATAAACCAGATAAGTGGGGCTTTAAAGTCTTCCGCAGAGCCAGTTCATCTGGCATCATCCATGACTTGCTGCTGTATCAAGGGGCATCCACATTCTTCAATGCGACCTCAGTGAGGAGGTGCAGATGCTACCTTTAGGAGCCAAAGTTTTCTTGAAACATTAAGTGACATATCAACCATTTGATAGAGGTGGATATTTTAAAAATACATTGAGTGTGGTAAGTAGTAAAATTTTTCAATTGCCTTTTTCTTGGTGGGGCAGCTAAAGGGTTAAGACTGGTTTTGTGGTCCAGGGTCAAAGTGAGTAAGGACAGGGCTATCAAGCTTTAAAATAGAAAGCAAAACGCAGCATGAAATATCATAAAATATGACTCATGCACTTTATTCCAAATCTTCTGAAGCCATATGATAACTTTATGTGAAGAAAGACATCAGTAAACAAAGCCATTATTTACTGATAAATATCCAATTCAGTAGGTCTGGATCATTCTAAATCATAGATTAATTATTTAGATTGATTCTAAACTGAATCAGCTGATTCAATAAAAAGAATCGACTCAAAAATGGTGATTTTTTTTTGGATGCAGAAAAATTAACGTGTAAAGTTGTAAATAAAATGGAAATTTAAAAAAAAGATTATTAGAGTATATTTTACACTAAAACACATTTTTTTTCTATTTTCTACTTCAAAATGTAATGTTTAATTAATAATATTTAAATGTGTTACTTGCCATTTCATTGTTATTGTAGCAATTTCTGAGTAAAAATTGTTTCTAAGCATTTGTTTTTCTTTTTATCTGACAGCTAATTCTCATGAACTAGAGCGGCTTAAATTTTAGTCTGTTCCTCACATAAAGTTATTCTATGGCTTTAGGAGAGGTGGAATATTCCCATGAGTTTTAAAAAATACTTTTTTGTTACTTTTTAAAAGCTTTTTTGGTCATTTTGAAGCTTGACAGCACCCAATTCACTCTCATTATACAGAAAACAGCTGTTATGTTTTTGTTGTTTCATGGAGAAAGTCAAACAGGTTCGAAACGGTTATTTATATACAGGGGTCAAGTACTGAACTATTCTAAAAGTGAAAACAAGAAATGGGAACAGAAAGAAGATGAAAGAGAGAGCATGCATGTATGAATGAATGCCTATCACTATCTGGTGGTGACATCATGGCAGAGGTAGAAGAGGATGAGGAAGAGTGTAGGAACGTTCACTCCAAATGTGGCTAAAGGTGCATAACAAGGCACTGGCCGACGGCCCATTATTCCCTCCCTTTCCTCTCTCCCTTTTGAAGACAGGCGGGATTTTTTTTTCTACATAAAAGTAAACAACATTGCCTGCAGGCACAATTTCCCTGGCAACACAATAAAATGTGCAGTGAATTTATGATGGTCATCCATTAGCTCTTACCAAGGAAACATCACCCATATCTGTCGTCCATCATTCTAATAGAGGGTTAATGCACCAAATTTACATAAAAAAGTCATATTGTCTGCATGAATTATTTACACCCTCAGCTGTTTTTTTCCTTTCTTTCTCTCCCTCGCTTTCTTTTTTCAGCAACTTGGGGTTTTGTGTTGGATTCTCAGAGAAAATTCTGACAGTAAGAAGGTGGCCTTGTCAACTCGCTCTCTTTTCTCACATCAGACAGATGAACACAGGAAAGTCCTGCATCTTGCTGCTGGCACAATTAAGAACAATTGTTAAGAATTTATGTTTGAAACAATTTAGTTAATTATCTACCGATGAAAATGCTTCAGACAGATCAATCAGTGCATGAATACAAGTTAGCTAAACTGAAATACAGTCAAATTAAAATCAAATGAGAAAATTCGGATAAACAGCCAAGTGGAAATTCAGTTCTGTCAAAAATACCCTCAAAACAGTATTTTGATTAAAGAAAAAGTATTTATCTCTGGATAACATCCAATCTCATAGATCACCCCCATTAACTATAAATGCAAAAAAGAAACACACACACACACACACACACACACGGAATCCCCTGAATGATGTAACTCGTTTCATAAATGCTTGTGTGGGGACATGAATTGTAATATTGCCACTAGGCCCTTGGGATGAGCTTTGTGATTGAGCAATTATTACGAGCTCAATTACTATCATCACATTATCACTGCTAATCCATCGGTGTCAAAGACATGGCGTGCGGCTCATCTTATCTTCACACAGCCTTTCTGCCACTCCGATGAAAGACACTAAACCCCTGCCAACCGACTCAAATGAACACCCCTGTGCCTGTGCCCTCCCCTCCCTGCGCACTGTAAAGTTGTCGCTAGGATGAGTGCTTCCATTTTTTCTAATTTCACCTGACAGCACTACAGGCGTTTCTGGCGAGCAGTGCTAATTTCTGACATGCCTCAGCAGACAGAGACTCGATCACTCTGTGTCATCTGACAGACACGCGCAGGGGAATCAGAGAGAAGGACGGAAGTAAAAACGCAGGAACAGTTCAGCGCTGAGTTCGAATGATAAAAATGCTTAAGGCACACTTCAATATATCAAAAAATGCTGATTTTCATGTGATTTCTTTAAAAGCTGGAAACATAATTCTAACTGAAATATCCAGGTCTAACATATCACATAATAATGCATAATAATTCTGTATATAAATATATTTACATTTTAGACATTATTTCAAATAAATGTTGTGCTTTTGAACTTTGTTTATTAAAAAATTCTGGAAAACAATTTATTTTAAATTGATTAAATATACATTTTTATATTTTAATATATTAGAATACAAATCTAACAATAGTTCACAATATTACTGGTTTTATTTTATTTTTTGATCAGACAAATGCAGACTTTGTGAGCATAAGATACTTTTTTCAAAAAATCTTTAAAAAAACAAAAACAAAAAAACAACAACTTTTGAACAGTATTGTATCTATCAGTATAAATCTTTTTTAATATATATATATAGATATATATTTTTTTTTTTTGTGGAGTAGAGTGTAGTGTAGAGTAGAGTAGTGTAGAGGTGACAGGAAGCAAAGTGGGAGAGAGAGGGGGGCGGGATCAGGAAAGGTCCTCAGGCCGGGATTCAAACTTGGGACACCCGTAGCAACAGCACATATATCAGTATAATTCACAGAACAATTTTATGCAAAAATGAAAACATAGTCAGCGTCAATAGCGCACCGACATATAGTGTTGTTGCGCTTTGGGCATCCCAAGTTTGAGTCCCAGCATGCAGATCTTTCCCGATCCCTTCCCCCCTCTCGCTCTCCCACTTAGCTTCCTGTCTCATAAACTGTCCTACCCTAATAAAATAATAATAAAAAATTAATAAAAATTAAAATGTACTCACCCTCTTGTTGTCTCAAACCCCTGTGACTTTCTTTCCTCTGTGGAACACAAAATGAGAATTTTTAAAGAATATCCTGGCCAATCTTTTCCGTACAATGAATGTGAATGAGGGCTGAAGCTGTCAAGCATCAAAACAACAAAAAAGCACCAAAAAAGTATGATAAAAGAGGTCCATATGACTTGTCAGATAGATTACAACACTTCTGAAGCCATATGATAGCTTTGTGCGAGCAAAAGAAACAAAATTGAAGTCATTATTCTCTTTAAGGCTGATTTATTAAATAATCGTTCTTTGAAACAGATCCTTTCAATGAATCAGCTGATCCAGTTCACAAAACAGAGCTGAATGATTTATTCACAAATGATCCAGTCAGAAATGGTTTACAATCCACTGGAGTGGAGAATTTTCAGTGAACAACAAATTAAATTAAACCTATCACATGACTTCAGACTAGGAATATAGTCTGCAAATCTTATCTACTTTTATGGTGCTTCTGCGCCCTTTTTGGCCATTACTAAAATGTTCTTTCTCTCTTTGTCAATTTGTAATTCTCTAACACAGTGAGGTGGCTCTAACATAGGGAGCCTTGCATGTTCTCCTACAGAGCCTCACTGATCGCCTCTAACAGTTTAAGGAGCTGCAGTGGTAAAGTGGGATCTGCCTGGCCTGAAAGCAGGGTCAAAGCCACAACCTTCTGTTTAACCCTACTGACCTCACCAACCCCAAATATCCTTCCAGTTAGTAACCTCACTTCAAGTTCGCTGCCGGAGGCACTTACTCTCTCTCACACACACACAATATTTTGCATAAGTTTTAATTTGCCTCTGAACAATTGAATAATTTCACCTAACATGGTCAACACACTAAAGGGTGGCCTCGTAAAAACAATAAATGAATAAATAGCTTAAGAACTCTCGTCGAACGAGAACGGTATTGAAACCTTGCAGGCAGAACTGGTACTAAACAAATCAGAGGCCTGACGTCTTCTAATGATCCAGTTATGTAATAATATTGCTGTAATGGCACAGTACATGCTTCATAAATTACAAAGCCACCAAAGCGGCTTCTAAATGGTATTTGCATGCTCACCACCCATAACATAAATTTACATACAGAATGGTGACTGGAATTGAAAATCAACTTTGATCCACCCTACTAATGAACAATTACAAACCTGGTGCTCTCAGGCCCTGATTTGCATTCTAAGAGCCAGGCAAAAATGTTACTGCAAAGCATTTATCTCCTTCTGCAGAGAAAGCTTGTAATTCCTGACAGCCGGGTCAAAGTTTCTGTTTAATCTAGATCGTAATTTTTTAAATCTGCTGATCAAGTGAATTTTAATAGAATAAAATTCAGTTTGTTTGAAGGAAACACTAAAAGAAGACACCTAGGAAACACATGTCTCAGATTTTGAGTTATTGCATGTCGGGCGGATCGAGGAATGCACTGTGTTTGTTGGAAAACGGTCTGTGCACGGCACCATCAAAGCCCTGCCACAAGGCCAGGTGCTTTTGAGGTGAAGTATAAGCCCCAGGGTATTATGTTTTACCCCTGCATATCAAAATGCCACATGCTGGGTCCAACTTATCTTGCGTTAAACATGAAGCTTCATCAAGTAGCCACATATCCTTAGATTCGGGATGTCTGAGCTGTGTCTTGGAGATTGGACATTACGGTATTTATGTGTCTCATAAAAAAAACGTATTTTTCTAAAAAAAAAAAGAATATAACGTTTAAATTATATTTCTATTCTATTAAATAAGTCACATTGCATTTTAGTGATTTTTTTACTCATGAGGTGGTAATAGGATTCAATAGTCTTAAAAAACAAGGCACTATAAGCAAGAAATACCTTTTTAACCATATTTTAGCGCCTTTGCCAACCACCTTTACACCTTTAAAATGCATTCAATGAATGACACTTATAAGCAGAGTTGCTGAACAAGTGCTTTTAAAAATATTACTGTGAAAGTGAGACTTGTTTTGGTAACCTCTTTCAATAAAACACTCGAGGTGTCGTTTCTGGCATTCACTTACCTCCAATGGCTCATGTGCTGCGAGGCGTCTTCCACCCTCCATCGATCAATACTTACAAATGCCAGCATCCTCCTGACTAATGTGTTTGTGTAATAATATCTGTATCACACACAAAGCTGTTTGTCACACACACAGATGCACACAAACACACAGACATGCAGTAAAGCAATAAATTAATCAGGAGATTAAGTGGAAAAAAGCCATTGATTTTTTGTTGTGTGCAAATAGGCATGAGAGGCGAGGAGCACTGGGGTGGAACAAGCTACAGATGTGTGTGTGTGCTTGAAACAGGGAGTGAAATGCTTATATAGTTACCAGTATGCTTAAGTATTGCTGGTATTCACATAAATGCTTTCTTTATTACAGTTTAACTAACCACTTAATCAACTAATCACCATCAGAATCTGCATATGGAAGATTTGGATCAAACATACTGTACTGCCTCATATATACACATCTTAATCATGATTTAAGATGATATAAAGCTGAGCATAAATAAAGCTTACTGCGGCTAATGAAGTTTGTTTAATAGCTTCTGTTCCCGCTGCCGAGGTCTCACCCTTTTCCACCAAGGACTGATGTTGGGGAAAGGAGGGGTTTGAGGGGTTTGATTTCTTTGCCAACTGGCTCATGTTCCATGGGAAAGCCAGCCAGCATTATCCCAGCGTGATACAGCTTGGCCTGGCAGAACTCCATACATCCTGCAGACACCCCACCCGCCCCTTTACAACAGGAATCCACAGGTCCTGCTGCACTGTGAGGAACCGGGCCAAAGACCCCGTTTACACCTGGTATGTAGATCCATTTTGGGTGATATGATTGCAAGCGACTAAATACAGAAGCCATTCACACAGTAAAAGTGTGGTGTCATCTGTGTAACTTCGACATAACGCAGAAAATAAAGCTATATTGTAAATTGTCAGTAGTGTAGCGAATCACTTCTCACAAAGAAGTCACTTTCAATCCAAGCAGCTTGTTTGGTCAACATGGCAATTCATGTGACCAACTTGAAACATGTTGTGAAAAATTCTTAGCTGCATAGATTCCTATTGAAATGCATGGAAGAATGTTTCCGCCACAGAATTAAAAAAAAAAAAAATTAAAAGGTAATTGTGACTTTTAATTCTGAATTCCGAAAAAGCCTGAATTGTGAGATAAATGCAATAAAAGGCAACTAATCTTGAGATACGTTTTAAAAGTTAAACTGAACAGCAGTATAAAAACATGGCGAAGAAAGCAGAGCGACGCGGCGGTCAAAATTTTTTTTCAAATGTGGCACAGTGGGATGTAAAAACACAGTACAAAACATTTTGTAATTTTATCACTTAAACCCCATTCGGATGGACACTAATCCTTGACACACTCCTGAAAGCAGTGAAGAACCACCTACTTAGCTGTCAATCATCCACTACATTAAAAAGGGGGTTTTAACTACTTAGATTAGGCCTATGTGCTGCTGTAAAACAAATGTACCACTTTACAAGACCTCACAAGGCTTCCTCGGTAGTATGTCGGATATCAGCATGTGGAAATACAGATCATTCTGCAAGATATTGTTTATGATTAATACACTTTTAAAAAAATCTTCTGCATCAATTCCTATTAGGTTATCACACAAAAACGTTGCTGAAATTCAGCTTGAAACATATTTTTGTGTTTTTCTGTGATTTTTCTTAGTTGACAACTTCTGATGGACCACCTGAGACAGAACTTAATATCTGGTGTAAATGAGCACAATGCCTGCGGCTTGTTTCCTTCTTCTAGCAAAGTATAGCAGTACAACACCAAATCGCCACAATACAAATCTGATTCTGCATTTCTGAATCATAGCCACAGCTTTACCATACAGGTCACCATGTCATTCATGTGAGTATAGTCTTGAATCTATTTGCAGGGCTGACATACAAAAGCAAAATCCCACAATGCATTCTCACGCATAAAAAGACGCAATGCTGTCCGACCTCCAGAGCCACGTGCTTCTGAATGTGAAACGCTCACACTTTCAGGCTCAGTATGGTTTACCTTCCATGTCCTGATGGCTTGCCCTCTCCATCACTCCACGTATTTATTTGCCGCATACATTTCCATGCCTTCGCTTGCAGAGGCCACTGGGAGTGAAGAAGGGGAAGAGGGTAAAAGTGGAGCGAACAAGTGACTTAAACAGCTCCTTCTGTATGCCATTCACCTTCACTGACCGCCACAGAACACACACGCACACACTTGCTTCCGTTCCTGACCTTACAAAGCCATCACTGTTGAGGGCAAAGGTAAAGCAGATGCAATCGTCTCATTGCTATTCCCTCAACAAAAGAGTGTGGATGAATAAACAGCGTCCATCAGGCGGCCAGAATATAGCCGAGTGAATGAGGTGTTTGGGAAGGGGTCAGGGAGAGGTGACTGTAACCATGTCAGAACCACAAGCAAGGCCATTGGTAGTCAGCAGTCGACAACAGGTGGACAGATGGTGCAATTGGCCTGAGACCCCAACAAGGTAAACTTTTTGATGCTATCTTTATTCACAACGACTTCTGCATCTTTTAGCATTTTCTACTTGGAAAGGACTCGGTTCTTCTGAGGTCATCACTGTCTTTTGTTTTATCTTTAACTGTCTTTCATTCTGTGTGCAGTCTTTCTTACATAAACACACACCTGTGCACTTCCTCTCTGTCTGCCTTGAGCGATCCAGTCTCTCTCTGACAGGAGCAACGGAAGTGCAGTGTTAGAGAGAGCAGATGGTTGCTTACCTCACTTGACTCAGGCACCTGCCTTATAAAATAATCATAGTAATCATGCGCACGTTTGACAAATGAAACGTTTAATCATCTAAAACATTGGAATCCATGCACAGACCGTACATAAAACTCCATTCGCATGCGATACTTAAAAATTAAAGACGTTTATTCTGTTAACTGAGAGCTATAAATGATATAGTGAATGTCTCAATTAGAAGCTTTGCTGTGTACCTTTGTCCTCACAGAGTGTACAAGTGGGGCCAAAGTGTTTAAAAAACAATGGAGTACAGATATGGACCGGTTTAGTGATGAAGAAGACTTGGAGGATGTGTTTTAGCTTGTGTGTGTGTGTGTGTGTGTGTGTGTATGCAGCACCTGGGTTGTGGTGCTACCTGCAGCAGAATCCTGATTGGGTTTGTTAAATAATGCATGGCTCTGAGGACAGGCCTTTGATAAAGTGTAGCACAAGAGCCCATGCATAAACAGCTACCATATGCAGAGGAAATTGATGGAGGAGATAAACTCCTCTCTGTGTGTGTGTAAGTGCCAGTCTGTGTGAGTATTTAACTGTATCAAGGGTGTATTTTTATGGGCTGGTTTGCATGGGCATCCTACTACATATTACCATAGAGGCCTACAAAAAAGTACTTTGGTGGTATTATGGTACCATGATGAAATCAGATGGTTCTTTGATATTTATGATTAAAATATTAATATTTACATTAGGCTCATAATAAAAAAACTCCTAAAATGATGAGGCATCAAATACAGTAAATAAAGTAATATTGTGAAATATTATTACAATTTAAAATACTATCAGAAAATGTCATATTTTTTAAATGTATAAACATTTATTAAAGATTTCTATTTTAAATAAACACAGTTCAAACTTTCTATTTATCAATAATCCTATTAATTTCTATTTACCAATAATCACAGTTTTCAGCATTTTCAGATAAATATATATACAGGTCCTTCTCAAAAAATTAGCATATTGTGATAAAGTTCATTATTTTCTGTAATGTACTGATAAACATTAGACTTTCATATATTTTAGATTCATTACACACAACTGAAGTAGTTCAAGCCTTTTATTGTTTTAATATTGATGATTTTGGCATACAGCTCAGGAAAACCCAAAATTCCTATCTCAAAAAATTAGCATATCATGAAAAGGTTCTCTAAACGAGCTATTAACCTAATCATCTGAATCAACTAATTAACTCTAAATACCTGCAAAAGATTCCTGAGGCTTTTAAAAACTCCCAGCCTGGTTCATAACTCAAAACCGCAATCATGGGTAAGACTGCCGACCTGACTGCTGTCCAGAAGGCCATCATTGACACCCTCAAGCAAGAGGGTAAGACACAGAAAGAAATTTCTGAACGAATAGGCTGTTCCCAGAGTGCTGTATCAAGGCACCTCAGTGGGAAGTCTGTGGGAAGGAAAAAGTGTGGCAGAAAACGCAGCACAACGAGAAGAGGTGACTGGACCCTGAGGAAGATTGTGGAGAAGGACCGATTCCAGACCTTGGGGGACCTGCGGAAGCAGTGGACTGAGTCTGGAGTAGAAACATCCAGAGCCACCGTGTACAGGCGTGTGCAGGAAATGGGCTACAGGTGCCGCATTCCCCAGGTCAAGCCACTTTTGAACCAGAAACAGCGGCAGAAGCGCCTGACCTGGGCTACAGAGAAGCAGCACTGGACTGTTGCTCAGTGGTCCAAAGTACTTTTTTCGGATGAAAGCAAATTTTGCATGTCATTCGGAAATCAAGTTGCCAGAGTCTGGAGGAAGACTGGGGAGAGGGAAATGCCAAAATGCCTGAAGTCCAGTGTCAAGTACCCACAGTCAGTGATGGTCTGGGGTGCCATGTCAGCTGCTGGTGTTGGTCCACTGTGTTTTATCAAGGGCAGGGTCAATGCAGCTAGCTATCAGGAGATTTTGGAGCACTTCATGCGTCCATCTGCTGAAAAGCTTTATGGAGATGAAGATTTCATTTTTCAGCACGACCTGGCACCTGCTCACAGTGCCAAAACCACTGGTAAATGGTTTACTGACCATGGTATTACTGTGCTCAATTGGCCTGCCAACTCTCCTGACCTGAACCCCATAGAGAATCTGTGGGATATTGTGAAGAGAAAGTTGAGAGACGCAAGACCCAACACTCTGGATGAGCTTAAGGCCGCTATCGAAGCATCCTGGGCCTCCATAACACCTCAGCAGTGCCACAGGCTGATTGCCTCCATGCCACGCCGCATTGAAGCAGTCATTTCTGCAAAAGGATTCCCGACCAATTATTGAGTGCATAACTGAACATAATTATTTGAAGGTTGACTTTTTTTTGTATTAAAAACACTTTTCTTTTATTGGTCGGATGAAATATGCTAATTGTTTGAGATAGGAATTTTGGGTTTTCATGAGCTGTATGACAAAATCATCAATATTAAAACAATAAAAGGCTTGAACTACTTCAGTTGTGTGTAATGAATCGAAAATATATGAAAGTCTAATGTTTATCAGTACATTACAGAAAATAATGAACTTTATCACAATATGCAAATTTTTTGAGAAGGACCTGTGTATATATATATATATATATATATATATATATATATATATATATAAAATGTATAACTACAAAAATTGAGCAGCATTTCTAAAGGATCATGTGACACTGAAGACTGGAGTCATGGCTGCTGAAAATTCACCTTTGATAACACAGAAATAAATTAAATTTTAAAATATATTCAAATAAAAAAAATTAAGAATTTTGTTTAAAAAAATGCTCAAAAAGCCACAGAAGTCAACCCAAGAGTAGTACCAGTAATTTCTGGTACTTTAGTAGCTAGTTTACTTGTTAGTAAGGTACATGCCCCCTTGTGTATTTAACTTAAAGACCTATAAAAACAACAATGCCCTCAAGAGTTTGTCTGCATTATGAATCTTGTATGTTTTTAATAATATACTGTTGATAACAACATAATCTTCTGCACATTTATATGTCCTATGATGCTATTCAGTATATCTATTTGTGTGTGAATGTGTGTTTGTGTGTAGCTTTGAGCCGGTCTGGGTAACTGTAGAGGGTCAAGGGGCTGTCGTTGGGGTCAAGGACTGCTTTGTACATGCGAAGAAGCAGTGCTTTCTGTGGATCTGAAGAAAGAGCCGCTATCATCATAAACAGCCTGTGTATGGAGATACATGCAAACTAGCCTCTATCTTAGTCCGCCCACCTTATCACAGAACAGTGTCACCCTGATCTCATCAGCACTCATCCTTCCTTTTTTTCCGTTTTTTAATCTGTCTTTTTTCTGTTTTATAGTCTGTCAGTCCATCCCTGATCTTTCCTTTAGCTTTTCCTTTTATTTTGTTTACTTGCATTAAGTTATAGATCCAGGACTGTAAGCATGAGTCTTTCTTTTAGCCCAAGTCTATCAGTCTCATTACCCACAATGCAACCCTGGTCCTACACTATTCTTCTTTCATGCCCTCTAACCAATACATACCCTAACCATAAACAATAAAAATATACTGGAGGAAAAAACAGACTCTTTTGTGTGTGTGTGTGTGTGATTTTTCAGCTTTAATTTATTTAGTCCATTAATATTTCAACTTTCCCCTTCTCTCTCCCTCTTTTCTTCTGGTGGACACAGTGGTGGTGGGTGTGCTGAACCGTCACACCCTCGTTGTTTCAAAGTCATAAATATTTCAGCCTGCTTTATTGGAGACCCTTGTTTCACATCCCAAAACTCGGTGGCACACAAGAACACACAGACTATCACACATTACCTCGTTGCTTCATTTTTCTTCCTCTGCCTCTGTTCTTAATAATCTCCTTTTGCACCCTATATTCTTGAATGAGCATTTCTTAAACTATTGGTTCTTTTGGCATTAAAAAGACATTAATGGCATAATTTGGCATTAATGACCTCAGCCTTATTTGTATACTTGCTTGTATTTCACACACAATTAAATCATTTTTTTCACACTTTTTTGCAAAATTTGACAAAATTAGAGCCTGCATGGACATGATGCAAAACACACACACACACACGCACTGGTTTCCTTGTTTTATGGGGATATTCCATAGGCATAATGATTTTTATACTGTAAACACTTTAAAACTTTAGAATTTTAGATTTTCAAAAAACTTCTGCAATGATTTATAAACTGTTTTCCTCATAGGAACCAAAAACATGTCCCCACAAGGTCAAAAATTACTATCCTTGTGGGGACATTTGATCCCCATAACTAGGTACATGCACACAATATTTTATTTTTCTTCACACAACATACAGTATTTAATCTCAAGCTCTTTACCAAAATTGTTCTTCAAAACAAGTACTCTAACTTTTGAAAAAGAAACAAAAACTACAAAAAAAGTTTGATATTGGTAAAATTAGTGCGGTGGGAATTATGCTATTATATGCTATATTTTCATAGTTTAAGACTGAAAGTCAATCTGGGACAAAGACATATATAAAAGGTATTGGTAATACTTTAAGAAAAGGTCCCATTAGTTAACGCTAGTTAATGTATTAACAAAATTTAACTAACAATGAGCAATACATTTGTTACATTGTTTATTAACCTTTGTTAACATTAGTTAATAAAAATACTGTTAATTCAGGTCAAATCAGGTCCATTTTAACAGATTATACTGTAGTAATAAATGTTGTAATCAAGAATAACTAAGATTAATAAACGCTTTATTGTATTTGCATTGTTAGTTAATGTTAACTATTACTAATAGAATCTTATTTTAAAGTGTTACCAAGACATTTGAAAAATAGCAAATAAATGATGAAGGCCTGGTAAAAAAGTTATACCAAGACAATTTTAAATATGGACCCCTTTTTTTTTTAGAAGTTTATTTTTTTGCAGGTCATATTAAAGGACACGGGCAAGTTTTCATCTGTAGAGTCCCAGCTGAGCTTTCCTTATTCAAATGTCCAATCTACTCTTCTCTCTGCTGAGTATTTACTCTAATAGACCTCCAATGAGGCGTTGGGAGTGAAGCATCAAACACAAGTTCATTAACCAGCCGCTTTTCTGAAGCATCTTTCTCTTTCCCTCACCTTGGTAATGCGCTCTTCCTGCCTGCTTCAGTCATTACCTTTTGCTCTGATGTGTGTGGATGCGATTGCATGATTGTGTGTGTGTTTGTGTCTTAGTTACATCTTACCATCACAGTGAATTGGCATGCATACGCCCACACACAGTGCATAAAAGTGAGAACGTTATAGGTGATCTTCGGCAGGCAAATGGGAGCTACGAAGGAGCCTTTGACGAGACAAAATACACTGCCAAACTCAACACACACATGCACACACACCCAGGAGGAGGGAAAACACAGAGCAATAAGCAATTTGAAAAGTTGGAATTGGATTTTGCAGAGAAGGAGGAGGCCGTAGAAGACTCTTTTCTCACAGACCAGTGCCCGATGGAGCACATGCGCACAAACGAACCTGACGGGATGCCATATTGAAATGCGCACTGTCTCCAGGGCACTTATCCACCGCTGAAATTTTTTTAAATGCAAAGTGGGTTGTTTTTGCCTACTGACCCAATCACCTCGGCCTAACTCCAACATGTCCCCGCCCTTCCCTGAACTCCTCCACCCTGTTCGCCGAGGACTCTCTTCTCATTTGCCTATTCATTTAAAAACACCAAATGCCCACTGAGATCCAATATGGGGCAGAGGCAGGGGGCTCGAGCAGGCCCGCAGCGGGGAAGAGCCGTGAAAGAGACGGGGAAAAAAGAACAGAACAACCTGGCAGAGAGGAAAAGAAAATAAGGGAGAGAGGTGGAGGATGACCAGGCGTCATGAGGAAACGTCTTCAAATGTCTCTCACCATCTCTCGCTTCTCCTCCCTCATCCAGCTTTCAGGCTGGTGTGGTGGGTTGATTGGGTAGAGCTTCCCTCTTTGCTCCATGTGTCCTGTACGTGAACAGACCATTCTCACCCCCTCTGTCTTTCTCTTTATAGATGGGGATGTTTTTAAAAGACACATTTTCACACAAAACTGGTACATGAGGTCAGATGAAGTCCATTCTATGCATAGCTAAAAACTAATTAACAGGGTCAAACAGGGGTTTAAGATTAAAAACAGGATAGCTTAGTGCTGATCAGAGTGTCTGGAGTTACAGTAGGTGGTGTAAAAAGTATTGAGAAATTATGCTTAAGTGAAATTGCTGGGTCAAAAATCTAGTCCAAGAGACAAAGAGCTGTTTGATAAATATATACACTATACTGCATATTCAGTATACTTTTATGTAACCTGTTGTCTTCATTATTTAATGTATGTTTGAATAAATATGTCATAAAAACTTTAATTTCAGTTTCAGTGTTTTGGTTAATAAAAAATTATTTCGGTGCATCAGTTATCACTATTATTCCTGAAATAAAACTCAGAAAGATGTGACAAATAGTTTTTGCAAATATGACTTAACTTATACATAATTTACAATGTGTATGATTCAACTTTTCCCCATGGTTTAGTTAAAAAATCAAACAAAAATCGTAATAAACTTTAATATTGAATGGCAATAGGCCTATGTGTAGAATCACACTTCTTGAAAACTGCAGTACATATCAGTTTGGCAAGTATCTTCATACTATCACTTTAGGAGACAAGCTCATGTTTTATATACATACATAATATAAAATTAGTTTTTTATTCAATGCTAAGTGTAGCAGTGAAGTACGATTCATGTAGACTCCTCTGTGTATTGTGGTTTGAAGAACACTGAGAAAGAAATGGCAGGAAAGCGAGAAGAAAGAGCAGAACGAAGAAGATTGTGTTTTTCAAAATGTGGCAAATGTCTCATTTAATGTAGAAGCAGGTTACTAGAACACAGTGAGCTCCAATCACATTCCTGTCGGTCTTAATCTGGAAAACAAAAACTTCCAGTTTAGCATTCAAATTTAACAAAAATGTATGTCTTTCCATATTAACAGTATGAATTTGGTAGCTTATGTGAGGAATAAACTCATCCCACTAGCTCGATTAAATGTTCTTTAACCCCTGAAACATGTGCTCTCTTAAAACGGCTTATATTTTCTCATTCATCCTTGTTCTCTTTCTCATCACAGACACACGCACATGCACACGCAGGTTATTAGGGCTAATTGCAGAGGCGATGCTGCTTTCTTCAACAGTACAAACAAAATCAAAGTGGAGCTTTCCCTCCTCCTTTTCTCTTTCCTTCATGAGCTGAAAAGGTATGCTTGTTCCCAGACCTCTTGTTCTAAACACTTCAAGCACCTGGTGACAATGAGGCTAGTTGCAGACCTCTTAAAACGCAATAATCTCCATATGAAAAACGTAAATTGTAAAACGACTCCTTCCATACATTAAAAGTAAGGTGTTTAAGGTTGATGCCATCTTTTGAAGACTTACTTGCTAACAAACTGCCAGCACATTCCGCACAAAGTCTCTGTGGCTAATCCATGCAGAAATGCAGCAGTTAGCACAAAAGGGCATCCCAGAGTGAGGGGCATATGCAAAAATCACTGCCACATAATAGCCTCTATATCCTTAGGATATTGAAAGTGAGCCACCAGTGAATACAAAAAGAGTTGCCCTACCACTGGCAAACCTTGCGGTCATGCGGCCTCGCTAATGCTAACATCAGGGCTTATGGCGCGATGCTTGGAATACCTGTACCCCAGGAGAGATAAGCGAGAGCCGTGTTCAATCCGCTGCTAAGCCAAGTGTCCCCAGTGAGATGGCTCACCTATTGTCTGTGCTCCTTATCATAATGTAGGCCATGTTGTCTTCTCTATTTCGCACCGACCATTCAATTAGCCCCCATTTCCATAGTAATTGAGGCAGGCGTTGGAAGGGTCAGCCATGACAAGGGGATGAGAAGTGCCCGACAATACTTTTTTTAAAGGGCTCTGTTAGAGCTGGCACGCAGGCACAGTCTTTAATGGTGCTTTTCTCTTTAGTAGTTGTCGATCTCATTCTGAACACTAGTGTAGCAGTTGTTAGATATTTTTAAGCACTAGGTTCTACTTGTCAGGTGATCTTATTTTTAGATTGTATGGTTCAGGCGTTAAGGTGGCAAAGTATATTTGCTGAATGTTGAAGTTAATTCAGGTTTGAGCTACAGAAGCTGTGTGCTAAGCATACATATACACGCTAGCTTATTTGCCTGTGGATCTCGACTATAACAATGAGTGTTCTGCTTTTTTTATTCATTCGATTCAATTGACTGCTTACTGAGGCCATCGAAAAGACTTGACATTTTTAGAAACTATTTACTTTTGGAGAGTGAGAAGAAAATGAAGGAAGCAAAAGGCAGAAAAGCAGTTAAGTCCAAATATTATATCCAAGAACAATCAAATATTTAATTCATATAGGATCTTCAAGGCAAAATTCACCCCAAAATTTAAATTCTGTCATCTTTTACTTAACCTTATTTTTTTAAAAGGCTGTACAATTGCCATAATATAGCTTTGTGTGAGGAATAGGCTGTTATTTAAAGGATTAGTTCACACAAAAATTAAAATTTTGTCATTGTTCCAAACCTGTAAAACCTTCGTTCATCTTCGGAACACAAATTAAGATATTTTTTAAAGAAATCCGAGAGCTTTCTGATCCTGCATAGCCAGCAAGGGAACTACCACAGTATAGTAAGGACGTTGATAAAATAGCCCATGTGGCATCAGGGGTTCAACCGTAAAACTGCCATCATTTACTTGTTATATCAAAACTTCACTTCATAACAGAAGATATTTTGGAAATTTGGGTCTATAGAAGTCAAAGGTCACCAAAACTGTTATCAACATTCTTTAAAATATCTACTTTTGTGAGAACATTTATAAAACGTGAGTCAGTTATGACAGAATTTTCATTTAGGTGAGCTACTGGACCACTTTGGCATCACTTAGGGCAAACCTCATATGAGATGTATTGGCATGAGATATTTACTTACTTGAATGTGAAATTTGATTAAAGATCTGTGTTGGGAGAGATTATCATATCATAGACAAAATGTCTCGGTTACGTATGTAACCCTCGTTCCCTGATGGAGGGAATGGAGACGTTATGTTGTGATGACAATAGGGGGATTCACTTGGGCTCCCAAGTGAATCCCCCTAATGTCGTCACGACATACCGTAACTCGTAGTGAACGACAGTTAGGGAACTAACATATGACTTCAGAATAGCAGCACACAGATTACTTTCATTGTATGGAAAAGAGCAGCATCAACAGTCTACAAAACCACTTCTTATTTATTTCACAGAAGAAAGAAAGACATATAGGTGTGAAACGATATGCGTGTGAGTGAATGATGACAGAATTAAAAATGTTATTGAATTATTCCTTTAAAAAAATCATGGTACGTCCTGGTGTGGGCCTTGGGACTGACAGATGAGTCAGTCAATATAAATTCCACATTAAACACAAGCCTGCCACATACATCCAGTGTCTTCTCTCTTTTTTCCTCATTTAACTGTCTCTGTCACTTTCTCAATCTGTCTTTCTGCCTCTTTTTCTCTCAGAGAAAAGTGTCACACTGTCATTACTTTGTTTCGCTGTCTTTCTGAGTCTCTTTCTCTGTCGTTCACTCTCTGTCTCTAGCTACCTCTCTGTCAGAGACGGTGCCAATAACACTGGCAGTCAGTGCCAAACTCTTATGTAGTTCTATGTACACCACCCCTGTCTGGCACGACGTACGACTGAAAGAGAGAGAGGGAGGAGGAGACAAATAGAGAGAAAAGGAAACAGGGGATTGCATGCAGATGCAAGGCCCTTCTCGTTTACAAATATGCAAATAGTGTTGCCTTTGTGATATGCAAATGAGAGATTACAGACCGCTAATTAGGGTCAAAAGAACTGTTCACGTCAATTAGGGGGAATAAAAAATGATACCCCGATCGGCTGGCCCACTTCCCTCCCACCCCTCCACCTCCTACCCTCGCCGCTCACCCCTGCCATGGATATCCTTCCCTTTTGTCTTAAAAACAGGAACAAAAATGAGGACCAATAAAAGAGACATTAACACAGGGGGCGCCAAGCATATGCGTTCAATCGGCGATCTTTTATAAGATCAGTCCAGCTGCACCTCTATAGAGAGCCTCCTCCACCTCTTCCCTCTCCTCCTCCCTGCTACGTACCTGTCGGACGCGGCTGCAGGAAGAGCGTGGCCTGGATTTGCATTCTAATGACCCTCTCCACCATCTTCTACTCTCTTTGCCTGGCCCCTGAGAGGCGGCCCCTTGCATCACCCAGAGATCAATTAGAGCAGTCCCACTGCCTGCCGCTGTTTGTGCCGACCTCCTCTCTCCCCTCGCTCCTCATGCTCTCCCTTCCCTCCCTTTCTGTTCTCTTCTACCCTCTCATTCCCTTAACATCCATCCATCCCTCTCTGGGACGTACTGCTGCTCACTTGCTTCCCTCGCTTCCCACCGATGCCCCATCCGGTCTTCTCGCTCTCTCCTTTTCTATTACACACAATTTTTTTCTCTGCTGTTCCTAAAGACAGTGAGCTGCCGTGCTGTCTACTGTCCACATAAGCATGATCATAATTGATGTAGAACCACATGGAATGTTCTACATACACAACTACTGCAAAATGTGCTCATCATGCCAAGCACTGAGGAATCTTGACTCACAATTGATTTCAAAAGGAAGGTGTTGGCATGTTGCTAAGCAAATGACTAGTTTTTCCTAATACAGGTTATGGTATTGCCAAATTGAACATTTTGCATGCTTCTCTGATTTAACACATATAATTCAACATGTGAGTCTCCATGCCATGAAATTGATGTGCTTAACAAGGGATACATCCTGTATTTTGCAACATTACCATTATTTTATTGCAACATTACCATTTTTTTAAAAGAAATTAATATTTTTATTCAGCTAGAATGCATTAAATTATGGAAGCCCGTTTCTGCCAGTGAATAAAAAAGATAAAAAAAGATACTGTAATTACAACATCATATCTCTTTTGATTTTCTTCTCAGAATTTCTTTCTTGCAATTCTGCATTATCTTACAATTATGAGTTTAAATCTCATAATTCTGACCTTTTATTCTCAAAATTGCGAGTTCATATTTTACAATTCTGAAAAAAGTTAAAAGTCAAAATTGTGAGAAAAAAAACTGAATTGTGAAATAAAAAGTTGTGATTATCTTTTAAAATTTTTATTTAATATATACACACACACATATATATATATATAATATAATATATTGTAATTGTAATATTTTGTGTGTGTGTATACACACACACACACACAAAATATTACAATTACAATATATTATATTATATATACACACGTATGTATATATATATATATATATACTATATATATACATATACATATACATATACATACGCACACACACACACACAAATAAAAAGTTGCGATTATCTTAAATTTTTATTTAATATATATATAATATATTGTAATAATATTGTACACACACACACACACACACACACACACATATATATATATATATATGTATATACACTCACCTAAAGGATTATTAGGAACACCATACTAATACTGTGTTTGACCCCCTTTCGCCTTCAGAACTGCCTTAATTCTACGTGGCATTGATTCAACAAGGTGCTGAAAGCATTCTTTAGAAATGTTGGCCCATATTGATAGGATAGCATCTTGCAGTTGATGGAGATTTGTGGGATGCACATCCAGGGCACGAAGCTCCCGTTCCACCACATCCCAAAGATGCGCTATTGGGTTGAGATCTGGTGACTGTGGGGGCCATTTTAGTACAGTGAACTCATTGTCATGTTCAAGAAACCAATTTGAAATGATTCGAGCTTTGTGACATGGTGCATTATCCTGCTGGACGTAGCCATCAGAGGATAGGTACATGGTGGTCATAAAGGGATGGACATAGTCAGAAACAATGCTCAGGTAGGCCGTGGCATTTAAACGATGCCCAATTGGCACTAAGGGGCCTAAAGTGTGCCAAGAAAACATCCCCCACACCATTACACCACCACCACCAGCCTGCACAGTGGTAACAAGGCATGATGGATCCATGTTCTCATTCTGTTTACGCCAAATTCTGACTCTACCATCTGAATGTCTCAACAGAAATCGAGACTCATCAGACCAGGTAACATTTTTCCAGTCTTCGACCATCCAATTTTGGTGAGCTCGTGCAAATTGTAGCCTCTTTTTCCTATTTGTAGTGGAGATGAGTGGTACCCGGTGGGGTCTTCTGCTGTTGTAGCCCATCCGCCTCAAGGTTGTGCGTGTTGTCGCTTCACAAATGCTTTGCTGCATACCTCGGTTGTAACGAGTGGTTATTTCAGTCAAAGCTGCTCTTCTATCAGCTTGAATCAGTCGGCCCATTCTCCTCTGACCTCTAGCATCAACAAGGCATTTTCGCCCACAGGACTGCCGCATACTGGATGTTTTTCCCTTTTCACACCATTCTTTGTAAACCCTAGAAATGGTTGTGCGTGAAAATCCCAGTAACTGAGCAGATTGTGAAATACTCAGACCGGCCCGTCTGGCACCAACAACCATGCCACGCTCAAAATTGCTTAAATCACCTTTCTTTCCCATTCTGACATTCAGTTTGGAGTTCAGGAGATTGTCTTGACCAGGACCACACCCCTAAATGCATTGAAGCAACTGCCATGTGATTGGTTGATTAGATAATTGCATTAATGAGAAATTGAACAGGTGTTCCTAATAATCCTTTAGGTGAGTGTACGTATACATGTATACGCGCACACATGCACACACACACAGACACACACATACACACACTCACATATAAAAAAAACGGTAACACTTTAGAATAGGGAACACTTATTCACTATTAACTACGACTTTTCCCTCAATAAATTCCTAATTAATAGTTAGTAAGGTAGTTGCTAAGTTTAGGTATTGGGTAGGATTAGGGATGTAGAATAAGGTCATGTAGAATAAGGCATTAATATGTGCTTAATATGCACACCACTTCCCTTTCCCCTTTCCCTTTAAAAAAAAAAAAAAAAGTAAAAAAAATGTTTTCTTACTGGGCAGTCGTGGCCTAATGGATAGAGAGTTGGAATTGTAACCCGAAGGTCGTGGGTTCAAGTCTCGTGTCTGGCAGGGATTGTAGGTGGGGGAGTGAATAACCAACACTCTCTCCACCCTCAATACCACGACTGAGGTGAGACCCTTGAGCAAGGCACCAAACCCCCAACTGCTCCCTGGGCGCCGCAGCAATGGCTGCCCACTGCTCCGGTTGTATGTTCACTACTGTGTGTACACTTGGATGGGTTAAATGCAGAGCACAAATTCTGAGTATGGGTCACCATACTTGGCCACACACCACTTCCGTTTCCCTTTAATTTGTACTAATAAATGGCTAATGTTCTAGTAATATTTACTAGAAGGTATTTGGTTAAGTTTAGGTAATTGTTTTCCACAAAAATATTCTTGATAAGTTTTTTTTTGCTTTGATAGTAAAATTAATTGTTTCTCGAGCAGCAAATCAGACTTCTGGTAGATGATGTAACTCTGAGGACAGGGGTAACGTAACAGCTACTAAAAGTTCTAAAATATTTTAAACAGTAATAACATTTCACAATATTACTGTTTTACTGTATTTTTGATCATATAAATGCAGCTTTAGTGAGAGCAAGGACTTCTTTCAAAAACATTTTAAAAACTGTATCACACACACACACACTTGTTTCATTATCCTTGTGGGGGCTTCCATAGGCGTAATGGTTTTTCTACTGTACAGACTGTATATTCTACACCTACACCAACCCAACCCTACACCTAAACTTAGCCCTTAGTCTCAGCCTCAGACGTCACGCCCACGGACCGTTGGCTAAATGTCTGATGTATATGGCACACTTTTCTGGAAACACTTCAGGAATGTGGAAGTCGTCATCTGACTGGTTGAATTAAACCGGATTTCCGGGAGACGCGAGTGTCACGTTTATTTTCGATCTGCCGGGAAACAAAGATGCCAAACCCTCTCACGAAAGAAGAAAGCCGTCGTGTTTACAAATGTGATGACGAACGCTTATCAGAGTCAACTAAATGCTGGATTTTCAAAAGTATGTGAAATATTTAAAGTTTACGGCATTGATCTTTAAAATACACACCGGTCTGTTATTGTGGCGACATTTCCACACCCTGAAACGTGACGCTAAACGAAACGAACTATGATTGGTTGTTTGACATGTCGGTCAAACGGCCTCATGGGCGGGCCTTGGCCAATGAACGCGGCCATCTATTCCAGACCTTCTGCCGTCAGTCTGAAGGTCTGGTTACGCGAGACTACTTAGACCTCACACAGGAGACGTTTTGCATTTTTAGTTTTTCAAAAAGCTTAATTCTGTGTGATTTATAAGCTTGTTTACCCATGGGGACCTCAATTTAGGTCCCCACCGTGACACAAGTCCCCATGAGTCTGTGTGTATTCAGGTTTAAGTCCCCACCGGTATATAAAAACAAACACACACACACACACACATAGTAGAATATATACGCTGTATAAAGAGTGTACCTATGTTGCTTTAAATTGCTGATCACCAGGTTTTGGGACAGACCATTTGCCTCTCCCTCACATCCTGGATCTTTTTAAGCTGACTGTTCTGTCAATGCCCTCTCCTCTGATATCCTCTGGAGAGTGCTGAGAGCGGGAGGGTAACCCCATTCAGTATTGGCAGCAGGTCTGCAGAGCCACAGCTGGATTCTTCCTATAACCCTCCAGCCTGCAAATGTGGCCTCCTTCCCGGCTCATCCTCTGCCAATCAGAGGGCTAGCCAACCAGAGGATGAGTGGCAGATCTGGGGTTTGCATAGATTTCTGATGCAATTGATCCAGCCAATCAGTTTAAAAACCAGAAACTCCTCAGTCCGGCAGTCCCAGTGTGCAATGCGGACTGTCAGTGTGTTTAAATGCACAGCTGTGACAATTCATGACAGTTAAAGAAAAAATCTAAATGGCCAGATTGTAAAAGACAGGTGGTACAGAAAGACGTGGGAAGAGAGAGCGAAGGAAAATGGGGGAAGTGAAGGACAGATTAAAAGGTCAGGGCACAGAGCAGTCTGGTCTGTGTTTGCTGCCTCTCTCTCTGTCTCAGGTGCAGTCATTATGGAGGTCTGGTCCATGGGTGTGGAGGTCTGCTGACTATGCAGCAGCTTCCATTAACAGAGTTCCAACACTCCAGCACTGAGTAGCTCTCAATTACTGTCTCCCTGCCCGCTCCGACTCCAGACACACTGTCACCCTGGAGAAAGAGAAACCAACAGAAAGAGCGCTTATATGTATAACAACTGCTCTTGATTGACTCAGTGACTCAAGCAGTGTGGCTACCCGCTCCATTGCATCCACAAACAAATGAACCAATGTTAACAAGAAATATTTTTGAAAAGGATGGTATTATTAGACCCACAGGCATGTACAGTGATATCAAACAGAAAGATAAAGAAAATGAACACATGAAAATATAAATTCTGTCAAAATTTACTCACCCTCATACCATTCCAAACCTTTATGATTTTCTTTTTCCTGTGGAAAATAGTTGCTAGGCACAATGCACTAGGTGCTCTTTTGTGTACACTTACAATAAATGAAAAATGGAGCTTTTGAATTTAAAAAAAGACCTAAAACATCATAAAGATGGTCCAAATGACTATTCAAAGTTTTCTAAAGTTATACAATAGTTTTGTGTGAGGAAAAGACTGAAATTTAAGTTATTTGCTGAAAATGTTGACATAAGAAAAGTGCCATATTTGATTTGTGTATGAATCATTTTTTTGATTCACATCTTCTCAATGAATTGACTGATGTAGTTCTCAAAATTAATGACTGAAATTCACAAAGCTATCGTATGACTTCAAATAGAGCACAAAGGTAATTTAGACCAGTTTTATAATTCTGTTATTATGCTTTTCCAACCACTTGTAAGCTTAAATGCTCAAGTTCTTTATTCAATATAACTGTATGGAAATACCTTATTTAGGTACAAAATGGAATAATGAATGTCATGACAATGAGTAAACAATGCTAAAAATGTCAATTTTGGGTGAACTATTCCTTTATATTTCTTCACAAAAGAAAATCCAGTGCAATTGGACACAATAAAACTAACTAACTAAATAAAAATGGGCCTATATTTAAGATTTATGTATTTTACATACTGTATAAAATCTATATGGATTTGGATTACACAGGTTTTTAAACAAACTAATAATCTTAAAATTATGCATATTAATGGCACAGTTTATTGTTAAACCGTTGCATCTATTTTATTTTATTTAAATCATCATATTTAATTAGTTAAAAACTATTTGGTTAAAATATAGCTAGTTGTGGAAAAAGCAATCACTTAGTTCAAATGAATTGGAGTGAAAGAAATTTAAAGAGATTAATACTACTATTAGCACTGTAGATTTCCAAACGAGTTTATAAAAACAGATATAAACAGAAGATGACTAAACTGGTGTCTCTCAACCACTGGCAAAATGGATGAAGAATGAACAAAATCATTCTTCAGCCAACTTCGATGGATCAGACAGATTAGCCTCTAAATTGTGAAATTTCCCCTTAGACTCAATGACCCCCATGGCTAAGGATTTGGGCCTGAAAGGGGCCATGATGGGGGTGTTGGGGTGTCACCATGAGGATTAATGTTTCCCCAATCCAACACACACACACACACACACGTACACACAAAAATGCACAGATTTCTCCCTCTTCCTAATGATCTGTGAACCTCGGCTCTTCTCCTGCTTCCCAGCGCCTGTCAATCAAAGTCCAGATGGAAAAAGGAGGTTTTGGGGTTAAGGAGGTGGAGTAGGGCAGGCTGGGAGGGTGAGGGAGGGGGGTATGTGTGTCTGAGAGGGTGGTCATCATTCACAGGCAGCGGGCAGTTCCCAGTCTATTGATACGGCCGGCCAGAAGACGGGGCAAGGGAAGCAATGGTGGAAATGGAAAGCACAAAAACGCATTAACATAACAGAGCCCGTCTCGTTAAAATGAGCATACCTCCCCTTCCTTGACACATCTCCTCTATGAGACCTTGGGCATTTTCTACTTCCACTTCGGCACATTCATCAAATACTTATTTGTTTAAAGAAACAAAAGATAGTTGAGATCACAAATTGTGGATTCAGTAGTTGATTATGAAGGTTAATAATGATGTTATACCAGAGAAAAGATCCCTGTAGTCTTATGTTTCTCATCTCGAGTTTCAGAAAATATATGAACAGATTTTCTAAGATATTGAAATCTCTGATTTCTAACTTCAAACCTTTCTTTAAAACAGCAAATGGAGATATATGTATAAATGGCCTTCTTCCTAACTTTAACTTCAAATCTTTCTCATCAAATTATTCTAAAACCAAATTATGAGCAACAATTCAAGTGTATTTGGTCTGCGCACTGGTTTGATCACACAAGGACAATGACAGAAAGGCTGTAGATATCTCCATAAATCAGTTGCTTTATTAGTATTTTTACATCTCTGGTTAGTACCTCCTTGAGTGAGGGTTTATGGAGCATACCAGCAGGAACAGGTGTCATGCTGACTATAAGATGACAGAAATCAATAGAACTGCTGATCATCTCAATTGATCTGTGGGGCCTCCAGCCGATAAGATCAATAAAGCATATGTATGCCTGCATGCCAAATGCTCCCTGCCAGAGCTCTTACCACGGATCGCTTAAGCTCCAATACTTCTGCTGAAGACATTCTTTGAGTGGTTTCTGGATTATTCTGATAAATCCATACAGTAGATCCTGTTTGGTTTGTTTAGAACCTAAACAAACCTTTACACAAATCTTGAATGTGGTATGTAATAAAACAACATAAAAAATACCTTGCTGTCCTTGCTAAATGGACCTTTCTCCTTTAAAATGTGTAAGAAATTTAGAGTGGGGTCCAAAAGTCTGAGGCAAACGAAAATGCTTCCTCTTTGCATTAAAAATAATAATAATAATAATTTGTTAAATATGCTTTCTTTTTCCATTATAAAATATATTATCAGCATAATAATTTGAATTTGACCTGAACTTCAGGTGTTTGGTCTGTCAGTCTTTTCAGCAGCCCTCATGATACATTAACTCCACGTGATGTGTAAAACCTGATGATTATGTTCTTCAGCATAATTTGAGAATGATTGATGAGCCTCAAAGGAATCAAGAACATCTGACCATCTGTACAAAGAAGTCACATAAGAAAACTCACAAATTTGCTCAAATATATAGAAATAGAATACAGGGAAAATCCTAAATATTTCATGATAATGTAATTGATAAGTTTTCTTGAGCACCAAATCAGCATATTAGAAGGATTTCTGAAGGATCACGTGACACTGAAGTCTGCAGTAATAGCTGCTGAAAATTCAGCTTTGCCAGGACAGGAAGAAATTACATTTTATATATTAAAAAGGAAACAGTTATTTCACAATATTACAGTTACTGTATTTTTTCAGCAAATGAATGCAAACTTGGTGAGCATAAAATACTTCTTTCAAAAACATTAAAAAGTATACGACAGAACATACATACATCTAGTAATAATATCCAACATTCTTGAACTTTTTTAAATGCGAGTTATTGCATTATGTAGCCCAGTTTACACCAGCCATTTTGTGAGACAGTAAAGAATCTTAAATCCTAGAATCTTAAATAATTTTTTTTCTTTAAGTAAATCTTTCAGACATGCAGCTGAAAATTGACTACAAATGCATGTTTTGATGAAATTCACTAGGTTGAAGTCTCACTGAACTCACTGAACCCTAACAGGGGTGAGGGCTAAATGCCAGCAGTACAGCACAAGAGTCCCTTAAAACCCCGCCCTGACCCTGGGAGTCTCTCACACACTCTCTTTCTTTCCTGGACGTGGCTCTTTGTTTACTTTCACTCTTCTTTAGCTAGCTCTGCTGGAGCGAGGAGTGAATGGTCGAGGTATTGTCTCTTCGTCATGACCCTAGGTGACCTCATTCACAACCCTCAAAAACACCATCTGCATGATCCAACAGTCAGGGGCCAAAGGAGGGTGGGAGGAGAGGTGGAAAGGTGACAAGAGCTGCATGACGGAAGAAACTAAAACCAATCAAAGAGGATGGAAACGGATGAATAATGGCCTGATGACTGATTGGTTTTAGACAGACAGATACACGGGATGCATTTCTTTGGTCTTATTGGAATTCCATCCACTAAATATAGTCTACAGAGGATTTATAGACTTTCAGAAAACCTAATTTTACCTCAGGAATATTCTGATAGAAAATGCATTATACTTTGATTATTACCATATTTAAATTGCGTGGGATTTACAAGCTACATGTTGGTACTTTCAAAGATGTTCATTTTGATATCTTTTTGTTAATGTAGCAAAAAGCATCTTTGCATTTTTCTATTCACTCATCATCTCTCTTTCCCCTATTTCTCTCTCTCTCGCTCCATTTGAGGTGGAGAATTCCAGAAGCCAGCCTACAGCAGGCTGCATGTGCGCAGGAGGCTGTTTTTTCCCATGGGGTTGCAGGTGAAAAACCAGGATTCTCTCAGCGCCTGTGAGGGACGCCATCTGTCCCCACAGCTTCGTCTGCGGGGCCCATCACCCCGAAACCTCCCCCCACCATCCTTACACTCTCTCTCCCTCACCTCATGCCAGCCCAGCAGGGCACATTACCCTGGAATGCAGTTCCCCTCTTTACTCCTCTGCTCATCTTGATCTGCTTTTTTTCTTCTTACTCTTAATCTACCATCATCGTAAAGTACTGCACAAAGTCTTTGCAACACAGTCATACAGTAGTGAATTTCAGGGACAGAAAGTGATGCTGTGTCTGCGCCAGTTCCGGCTCAGCTCCAGCCTGGTGTACAGTACAATAAAACACAACCTGAGTCCAAACGTAAGCAAAACAGAAGTTTGTAAAATGCTGACTGCCACGAATGGAAAGTACTTGAGTAATTACTTCATTTATATACTGTACTTAAATATTATTTTGGGGAATTTGTACTAGAATTCTACTGAAACTAAATTATAGTACCCGATTGCATTTCCAATGCAAAAATGACAATTTTAAATTTGTATAAATTTCTTTAGACCTGTAAATTAAGTAGATTTTTTGCAGCTCCTCATGGCTTTAATAATTCAACCTTGCTAAATTTACAAACTGAACAAATAACACTCCTCGCTATTCACATTTATTTTAAAATAACATTCACATCCATATATATCTGAATATGTTCTTTCCATATGAAAGAAGCAGCACTTTTTTCAACATTGATAATAATCAGAAATGTTTTTTGAGCAGCAAATCAGCATATTAAAATAATTTCTGAAGGCTCATGTGACACTGAACACTGGAGTAATGCCTGCTAAAAATTCACATTTACATCACAGAAATAAATCACAATTTACAATATTGTCACCTAGAAAATGTTTAATAATATTTCAAATTTTTACTGTATTTTTGATCAATTAAAAACAGCCTTGGTGAGCAGAAGGGACATTCAAAAACATTAAAAAATCTTAATGATTCCAAACTTTTGACTTTAAGTTACCGATTTTAAAAAAAAGTTACATTTACATTTCTTCATTAACAAACTTTTTTTTTTATCCAAGGCAACTTACAACCTAAATACGAGAAGTGAAAACCTTTTAACTTTGACTCAGATGTGTTTTTGGCTTGGAATGACTTTGAATTTGACTCAACAAAAACTGATAATTATGAATCTGAATGAGACTTATTCACAACTGTAACTATGAGTACTAAAAAACACTACTATAAACACTCACCTCTAATGGACCAAGTTGCCATGTTGCTTAACAACAGTAAACAGTAACTTAACAAAAGTTAAATGCAAGTATATTGACCTGTATTACTTGCCAAATGATATATCTAATTATTAATTAAACTTGAAGTCTTTATTGAACAGCAGTGTCTGTAGTAATACAGCAGTTGATGCTTATGTATTTCACTACTGCTTTGTGCCTAAATAGTTTTTTTTGCATTAATAAAGTCCTCAAGTTTATGTTTTTTAGAAGAAAATACGCAGAAAAGAAGAAAACTATGAAGTTGTCACAAATGTCAGTATGTTTGTAACGTCTCGTCATAAGTATGGGTCAAATGGATGCACTCAGCTGAGTTGGTGTAGGAGCCGGACGTGGCAGCGCTAACGGTCAGATGGTCCATGCCAGAGTGAGAGAGCACTTTCACGTGGGAACCCGGCCACTGCGCGTAGACAGACAACTCAGGGGCAACTAAGTGTGAAGCTTCCAAACTGTCACTTACGCAGACAGCCTCCCTCCCTCTGCCTGTCTCTCTCTCTATCTCCTCTCGTCACACTTTATCCATGGTCCCTCACAAAAACCAGACAAGCACACAGGCACGCACACTCGTTCTCGCCATATCAACACACACACACACACAAAACACACTGCGTCAATCTCCAGACATCGCTGATAGGCAGGAGGGGGAGGAAGGAAAGAAAGAGAGACAGAAAGCGAAAGAGAGGAATGAGTTCCTGACATTCAGCAACTTATTCTTTTTATGTCCTTCCATCAGCTGAAGCACAGAGAAGATAGACAGAGATATGGATACTGAAAAGGAAGGCATGAATGAGAAGACAGTGAGGAAAAGCCTAGACATGAGACACAGTGTACGAGAGAGAGAGTTTGTGGTACAGCGGAGAGCTAAAGTGTCCCCGTTCTCTCAGTGACTGGGCGTAACAAAGCGGTGGGCAGGCTAGCAGGACAGCGGAATGGGATGACAGTGGGTGGTGGTTCGCTGGGGCCCCCGTTCCCCCGCGCCTCTTTGGGGTCACCCTGCCGGTGACCCCACCCTGATTGTTTCCCTTGGCTCTGTCAGATCCCATTGTCGCTGGCTGGGTTAATGGGGAGAAAATATAGGAGGGGCCGAGTGGGCAGGGAGACGCCCCTGGTCTTCCTCTGCTCTGAGAGATCTGACTATTTGACCTAAATAAACAAAATGTCCAAATTTTGAGAAGAAAAGTGGGTGGGATGAGGGGAAGGAGACGCAGAGCGCCCCCATCTGTCGGGGCAAAACATGAAGCAGGAGGTACCACAACTTTAAATTATCTATCTATCTATCTATCTATCTATCTATCTATCTATCTATCTATCTATCTATCTATCTATCTATCTATCTATCTATCTATCTATCTATCTATCTATCTATCTATCTGTCCGTCCGTCCGTCCGTCCGTCCGTCCGTCCGTTCATCCATCGATGTCTGCCTATCTGCTCATCTATCCCTCTATCTGTTTATCTATCTGTCTAGGTATCTATTTTATTTTTCATGAGAAACAAAAGTACAACTTTTATGCAGTTATCAGTGAATAAGACCCAGTTTTGACCTCACTATATTTCCTCATCTCACCGATAATATTGTGGGAAGACATTGTTTTTTTATGCATGAAGTGTCTAATGTGTTGATTGCATGACCCATATTTCTCACCCAAATATTAATCATACACTCTGGCTGCTATAAAAACATCAAGCAAACTTCTGTAACTACTGCTAACCACCTGTTTTGTGGCTCAAAACTCATTCATTTAACTTCTGTCTAAAGTGTTTAAAGCCCTGTGGAGTCTTCTTTAGATCAATGTTGCAAGCCTATCCATTGCGGCAGTTCCTCGAGTCAAATACCTGAACAGCAAGGACCAGTTGGCTCTTAACTGAACAAATGGCTTGCTTAATTGATCATTGATTTGTGATCAATATGGTACATGTGTTCTGGATCTTTACAAGCAAGCGATTGAGAGTGAGCAATAAAAGCTGCCTGGTAGTTTGGCAGTTGCCAATAATCTCACTTCCTCTTAGTGAGAGAAAAGACATTGTTAGAAAGGAACATAAGAGTGTTTAGAATTACGACAGCGTCAATTTTTTTCAGCCTTAGTCAGGACTATACATGTTGCTTTCACAATGGGCCACAGCTGAGTGTTTCTGGTGCCCTACAAACATACAAACACACACACACAAACAAACACACAGGTGTTAGTTCCAGAGTGGCACGGGTCCACGTGGTGTGGGGTATCACTTGGGTCCTCAATCTCCACTCCAAGGAAAACATCAATGGCTCTCTTTGATCCCCCACTCAAGGTCTGTCTTAAAAGGGCCACAGACGGATGGAGAGATGGGGGAGACACTCCACATCAGTGGGCACGGCCGGCAGCCTCAGGTACCTTCTCACCACACTCGTGCCATCCCATTAAATATGGAACACTAAGACAAAGGAGCCAGGATTGGGAGCGAGTGCAGGGGGAGGTGGGGGGACAGCACTCCATCCCTTTGAAGAGCAGAGCTGATGAGGAAACCTACACAAACACACACAAAGCTGCCAAACAGGTTCACGGCAAAAAGATTTTAAAACGGACCTTTTGCAGTTACAGTCTTGAATAATCTTCCGAATCACTGCGTTGGACGGATGTTGCACTGTGCCAGTGCTCTAAGAAAGCCAGCTTAACATACACCTTGAACCCTGAAATCAGCTAAGAAATGTTTGAGATTTCATTACATTTGCACATGAAACTTCAGAAATCAGAAAAAAGCAAATAAGATAAATACTGTTAATGAACATAAAAAACGGATATACATCATGCAATATGCATAATGTAACAGGACACATTTTTTTTTGTCCATGCTGTAAAAAATGAAATGAAATAAAATTAAATAAAATTGCAGTGCATAATATGCACCATGCATACTATTTTGGGATGTTTTCTTTTCAGGCACTTCAGTATCACATTCCTCATACTGTAAATCAATACAACGATCCTATTTTAATATTAGGGGGAAAAAATGTAAAGGAGGGCCCTCTTTAAGAGTGTCCAGTGTCTGTGGTCAGTGTGGGTAGGTCAGTCATTTCATCTCCATCTGTGGGTGATCAATCTCCTACAGCTCTTGTCCTTCCATTTAGCTCTGCCAAAGCATGAAACATTCGGTCATTATATGTGTGCAGGCATGTGGGGAACCTGGGAATCATTGGCATCCCAGCTAGTTGGAGTGAGACAATACACACTCAAGATTAGATCTGTTAAAATAACATGACAGTGTTGCTAACAAACACAACTGCACACATACAGCATGCACTCTGGACACACTTCAGATGAAAGAAAGTGGCACAGGCACTTAGCAAAAATGTAAAATGTAATTGTAACTGTAAAAGGTCAATATAAATTGCATAAACTTCAACCTAAAATACATGTGAACGTGCCCCAATATGAAACGTGATATCTTAGGCTTGTGAAAAATACCCTTGTCCTGAGAACACAATTTAAAATTTTACTGTGCATGTTATGTTTATTTCAGTGTTATTGTCGATTCTTTTGAAAATTATTCAAAGTAAATCCAACTATATTTATTTTTATTAATTTATCTATTTATTTATTTTACAGGTTTGGAATGACATGACGGTGACTAAATGATGATGTGAAATTACATTTTTGGGTGAACTATGCTTTAAAAAAAAAAAAATCAACATAGTATATATTTGTGTAACTGAACTTTTGACACAAAACTTCATAGTCCTTGTGACAACTTCCCAGACAACTTGCAGGTCAGGTTGAAGGAGCCAGGTGGGTTTGCAGTATGACAGCTCACACACACACACAAGCTGCTATAAGACAGCACTGAGCCCCATGTGGCTGTAACCAGTAACTACACACACTCTCTGAGAGGAACCTTCATCTGGTTCCTTTCCCCTAAAATATATTTTATTCCTTATTCTTACAGAATTACATATTTAACCAAAATATTTTCAATATAAAATATTTTGGTTAAATATTGAAAGAAATGTATGGACAAAACCAAAAAGATGGAAGACTCTCTAAATTTGACTGTGAATTGAAACCCTGTGACTGCAGAGAGTATATCTCAGCACCGACAAACCTTTCTTCCCCCTCAATCACTCTTTCCTCTTTTCTTTCTCCTCACTCTCTCCTGACTCTTTATGCAGATCCCGACTCCCAACCATCCACACAAACACACATACACACACATGCAATGGCGTCTCCCCAGGGGCACAGGGGAAGGGCAGGGAGGATGGAAATGAATTCAGCGATGTTGCAAGTGGCAACACGCATCTGCATCTGTAATTAACCCCCAGAACGACACACTGAGCTCCCTACTACTTCCCTCCATTCCTCCCTCCCTTCCTTTTCTATCTCTCTCATCCTCTCTCAAAGGCTTTTTAAAAGATGCTTGGTGGGCCAATTAGGGTGAGTGTCTGTGTGTATGTGGTGCATGTGTGTGTATGAGTGCCCTGGCACATCTTGAGTGTGGAGGAGTGTATGTTTGCATGAATTGATCTTTAAGTGGGAGTGTGTGTGTGTGTAGGTGTGTAAAGTAGCATCTCTTTGTGTCTGGGACTGGGCACATTTGCGTGTGTTTTAGCGTTCCCTCAGGCCAGCGCTGGTTGTGCTCTCTGCCCGTCTTGTGTTTGATGACATTTCCATTGGGAAAATCTCTGACATCAGAACACACGCTGCCATGTGCCAGTTTCGATAGCTTACATGTTTGGCCATCAAATCAAAGCCATAATCATCAAATCACATAACATTTAAGTCCAACTCTCTGGCGAAGTTTAGCAGGTAGGGTCGACCGCAGAGCAGGAAGGGATACTGTGCCTCCCTCCCGCCGAGTGAATGCGATGGGGAAGGTTGACGTGGATCAAGAGGGACCCCCTGGGTGAGGTGTGGAGGAAGGAGAGAAGCGGAGGAAAGGGTAGAGAGGCCCACCTTCTGTCTCTTTAGAGGGGTGCATCACTGTGTGGCCAATTAGCAACGGCCAAGACACAGGGGCTAAGCACACAAACATAACCGCACAGTATTTCTTTCAAGAATCAATTTACAACTGCGAAATTGTTTAACACAAAAGTATAGTAGTATTTGGTAATGTAATGATCTAGCTATAGTGGGTTTTTGTGTAGTTGAGTTACAGTTTTTGTCTGAGTATACAGTAAATACTTGAAAGATTAAAAGATATGTCAACTATATCTTTTGGAGTGTTTTCAACACTGTGGCACACTGTCTGTTTTAAGTGTATACGTGAAAATCAGTTTTGTTAAAATGTAAGATAAAAAAGCTAAAGTAAAAATAAAAATAAAAACTAATTTAAAAATGGATATTTAAAAATTTATTGATTTAAAATTTTAAAATGTAACAAGAAAATGTAATGACAGCGTGTGTTGAAAAGTTTAATGCTGTCAAAAATTATTATTGATAAAAAAATTAAAATAATTAAAATTTATAGCAAATTACATTTTTTCATACCTAAAATACTAAAACTACAAGAAACTAACAAAGATAGTGAAAACTAACAAAAAACTAAACTAAATTAAACTTATAGGACAAATAAATAAAAAAATTACAAAATAACAAAACAAAATAAAAATAATAATGATTAAAAAAAAATTAAATATTAATATTCACTGATTAATGATTAATTGATTACATCAATTAGCACATTGAGCTTGGTAGCCCTAGAATTCTAAAACTAAATTAATTCAAAAGAAAATCTAAAAAAAACAATAGAATAAAATAGATAAAATGAAAAAAAAAAACAAAAAAAACTAAATTTAATTAAATTGACAGGACAAGTAAAAAAATAAATAAAAATAAATAAATACAAAATAACAAATATAATAACATGAATTCAGACTGACTTGGTTTTAATTGTTTTCAGGTAAAGCAAATAACCCTTTTCTCATCAAGAACCATTTTTTTTAGGTCTATGAGTTGACTTTATGGTTCTTTAGAAATGATAAGGTTCTTGAAGTAGATGTTCTAAAGAAAATGTGAATCCTTCCAGGGTTCTTTGAAGAAGTAAAAAAGTTATAAAGTAGATTTTGCACATATTTGTCCTTAGAAGACCAAAGAAAAGCTTTTTAAGTTTATGGACTGTCAAATGGAAGAAGCTCAGAAAGAAAATACAAAAGATGCTTTCTAAAATAGGCAAAAACAAGTGGGAAAATCCTTAAAAAGTATTAGAAAAGATCCTCCTTGTTCACCTTCCTGATGTCTTTACACATAACCCTGGACATGCATTATAAATGAACGTATAATTAACGTGTGCGGTATGATGGGGAATATTAGCACTATAAGGGGAGCATCTGCCATATGCACAAAAACAGAGGCACTTTAGGTAAACAGAAAGGACTGTGGGTAAACAGAGATGACTGTGGGTGTTCCCTCGCCCCTCTCCTGATGGTGGGGTGTTGTGGCGTGGAATATGATGGAAAATGTGGCCTGTGTGAATAATGCATTACCCTGTTGGTCAACAGTTCTTGATCTGCTTTAAAGAACGGAGGACTCTTTGCTATTATGAGATTAAAACCAGCCCACCTTTGTCTGCAAAAAGCCACGCTGCCACCGAACATGTCAACACTGCGATTCTGCCTGTCCACACATGAAAATGCAGCTGCAGTTCAGGATGCCATATCACTGAGTGTGTGGTGGTGATCTCAAAGCTTGTGTGCATGATACTGCTTTCCTCTTTAGATATTAAATTTTGCCATTTTATTTGATTTCAGACAGTTTTAGTCATCTCACTCTGTCAGCCCACCTAGACATGATGAGATATACAACCCGAATTCCAGAAATGTTGGGACGTTTTTTTTTTTATTAGAAAAAAATTTAAACTAAAAGAATTTCAAATTACATGAGCCAATATTTTATTCACAATAGAGCATAGATAACATAACAAATGTTTAAACTGAGCAATTTTACAATTTTATGCACAAAGTGAGCTCATTTCAAATTTGAGGCCTGCTACAGGTCTCAAAATAGTTGGGACGGGGGCATGTTTACCATGGTGTAGTATCTCCTCTTCTTTTCAAATCAGTTTGAAGACGGCATTGAGGTTATGAGTTTCTGGAGTTTTAGTGTCGGAATTTGGTCCCATTCTTGCCTGATACAGGTTTCCAGCTGCGGAAGAGTTCGTGGTCATCTTTTTTTTATTTATTTTTTTTATTATGCAAGTAAAGAAGGTGACAATATTTACATGTGCCAAAATGCAGAAACACAGACAAATAAACATATATACAGATAGCCAACATGACAAGTCCGTTCTGATTAACTCCTGTATTTGCATGCATATGTCTGTGAGCATACGTGTGTTTGTGTGTGTGTGTGTGTGTGTGTGTGCGCGCGTGTGTGTGTGTGTGTGTGTGTGTGTGTGTGTGCGCATGTGTCTGTCATTGTGTCTAGGGTTGGGGAAGGATGCACACAACTGAAATAGCATCATAATAGATTGATAACAGATATAAGTAGTGTAAAAAAATTAAAATAAATAAATAAAGACAAATAATAATAATAATAGTAATAATAAAGACAACAAATGTTATTAGCAACAATAATAACCATAATAATATTAATCATAATGATAATAATAATAATAATAATGATTTCATCAAAACTGGGAGAGGGTGGAGGACAATGAAGAGGGCAAGTAAAAGTAATAATATTAATAATATTAGTTGTGAATTATAAATTGATGTTTAATAATTGGGGGGGGGGGGTGCCTCCGATCCCCCCGTGGCTACGACATATCAGAACTTAACGCCCCAGCCCATGTTCGTGGTCATCTTTGACGTATTTTTTGTTTAATGATGCACCAAATCTTCTCTATAGGTGAAGGATCTGGACTGCAGGCAGGCCAAATCAGCACCCAGACTCTTTTACTATGAAGCCATGCTGTTGTAATAGCTGGTTTTGCATTGCCCTGCTGAAATACACGTCATCTGGAGGGGAGCATATGTTGCTATAAAATCTTTATATACATTTCAGCATTCATAGTGCCTTCTAAAACATGCAAACTGCCCATACCATATGCACTTATGCACCCCATACCATCAGAGATGCTGGCTTTTGAACTGAATGCTGATGATACGCTGGAAGGTCTCTCTCCTCTTTAGCCCGGAGGACACGGCGTCCGTAATTTCAACAAGAATGTCAAATTTGGACTCATCTGACCATAGAACATTTTTCCACTTTGAAACCGTCCATTTTAAATGAACGCCCGCCTCCCATGCCAGAGACCCGGGTTCGAGAACCACTCGGAACAAGAACGAGGTGTGACGGTGAAGACCTAGGGGGGTTACACATGATAGAGCTTTAGTTGGCATCTGCAGATGGCACGGGGGATTGTGTTTACCGACAGTGGTTTCTGGAAGTATTCTTGGGCCCATTTAGTAATGTCAATGACAGAATCATGCCGATGAGTGATGCAGTGTCGTCTGAGGGCCCGAAGACCACAGGCATCCAACAAAGGTCTTCGGCCTTGTCCCATACGCACAGAGATTTCTCAAGTTTCTCTGAATCTTTTGATGATGTTATACACTGTAGATTATGCACTGTTGTTAAAGTATTGCACAATCTTTTTATGCACTCTTTCACAGATTGGAGAGCCTCTGCCCATCTTTACTTCTGAGAGACTCTGGCTCTCTAAGACATCCCTTTTATAGCTACTCATGTTACAGACCTGATGTCAATGACCTTAATTAGTTCCTAGATGTTCTCCCAGCTGAATCTTTTCAAAATGTCTTGCGTTTTCAGCCCTTTGTTGCCCCCGTGCCATCTTTTTAGAGACCCGTAGCAGGCATAAAATTTGAAATGAGCTCATTTAGTTGTTAAAAGTATACAATTTATCCGTTTGGCTCATATGATTTGACTGTCTTTTAGTTTTCATTTTATTCAAATTTAAAAACTGTCCCAACATTTCCGGAATTCGGGTTGTAACAAACAAGTAACCAACCACAGTTTGTTATCATTTTACATACCATTTAAGTGCATTTATTTTAAATCGTTTCTACCACAATAACAAAAGGAAAGCAAAACAGAAAAAAGAGTAATAATAATAAATAAATAACTGCACATCCAAATATGTCTTTGTCTTTTTACAGGAATAATAATAATAATAACAAACCTAAATAAAATAATAAAATATATAATAAAATAATATAAAATAAACATTTTGTGGATATCTAACTTGCTAGTAAGTGCCTGAAACAAATCAAGTGAATATTTTTCAAAATTTGATGCCGTAACGTCCACATAATCTAATATCTCCTTAAAACAGTTTTGAAAGTTGTGAGGACATGATCTATGACCTGTATACAGTTGTAAAGACTGCAACAGCCTCTTTTTCAGCCTCAATAAATTTAATATGGCTTCCAACCTGATTAAGATCTGTGATTTAGAAGCCAAAATGCTTAATCATGCACAAGAGGTAACAAAACTGGTCATTTTGCTTCAGATAATTGTAATGTGGGCCAAAGCTGACAATACCTCCAGTCAGGCTTCAATTTAGATGGAAAATAAAATGAAGTACCCCCAAAGAAAACAACAGTAACTTTTGATGTTTGCCAGTGAATTTGGGACGAAAAGCCAATGATAGCCTAAAAATATAAAATTTCATGTACAGGTTCGCAGTCTGCAAGGACCAAAAAGATGTCAGTGACCTGCTGAGTTGTGTATCTTAATTAGATCTTGCCAAAACTGAATGAGCCTTCGCAAATGATGACAGTCACTAACGTGAAAAGAACACAAATATAATAAAATGGAGCAGGGAATATTGCTCTTAAGTGGTTGTGATTTTCCACATGAGTAGATTTAGTGTCACATAAAGTCTCCTCTCAGGTATGTATGTGTGTGTGTGTGTGTGTGTGTGTATTCGAGCAAGAAAGAGAGACACGACTAGCTCATCCTCACGTAATCATTCCTCAACTTAATCTCTGTGTAATAACGTTAGCTCTGGTCTGGCAGAGAAAGTTAAATATTCACGATACAAGGCAATCTACTCAGTGTTCAAACAAAGTGCCCTGCCAAGTTCAGCCATGTATGTAGAGACTCGCTGAGGGAGAGAGAGACAGAGAGAGAGAGAGATTGTGAGCGGGAGAGAGAAAGGATCTATTTTATTATTCACATAAGACATAATAAACCAGGGCTGCTCGGTTAGCACTTAAACTCCCAGCGCTTTAGAGGCTATCCTTAATGCGACAGCACTGATTTGAGCACATCCTATTAATAGTCCAAGGGTCTCATCTTAATGCCAGGATCCATGTTAATAAGTACTCGTAAAAAGCTATTAATAGATGCACATCTCTTTTTCTGAGCCTGTTGGATTTAATGACACGTTCACGTGTGTGTTTTACAGTAAGTGTGTGTACGCAGCTTCAATATATGAGATCTGAAGTGTGTGTGTGGGTGTGTGTGGGGCTCGATCTCCAGCTGTGGGCCCTGGTGTGTTCAGACTCCAGGATGCTGGCCAAGCAGGAGGGAGTGAGACATGGATATTTAATGGCCAGGGACATAGATGCCCTTCACCAGAAAACCTCCTAGCCTTTGATTTCCACACATTACTGCCTAATGGAAAACAAGACCAGCGTTTATGCTTATCAAGCATAATTAAAACAGGCCAGTTAGTGTACAAGTCCATCAGGATTCATCCACTTCAGTGATAGGATGCAAGATTTCTACATGGTTATATATCTTCCAACATAAGCAAAAACTTATATTTTTGTGAATATCAATGGAATACATTATAATTTAATATTTGATACAAATTATGTTCTTCAAACGGTACTACAGACACATATTTGTAAGAGATAATGTTCAGATAGCCAGTCATTATTGCAAAATAAATTCTCATAGGATGATGAGGCTACACTTATTATTCAAAAGTTTGGGGTCAGTAAGAAATTAATATTTTTATTCAGTAAGGATGGACTATATTGACCTAAATTGACAAGAAAGGCATTTGCAGTTTTACCAAAAAAAAATAAAAAATCCTGAAATACAGGTATCATGGTTTTCACAAAAATATTAAGCAGCACAACTGTTTTCAGCATCGATTATAAATAAATCTTTCTTAAGCACCAAATCAGCATATTAAAATGATTTTTGAAGGATCATATGACTCTGAATTTATGACTCTGAATTTGAGTAATGCCTTCTGAAAATTCTGACATTTTAAAATAAATTAAAATAGAATAGAGTTATTTTAAAATATAACATTTCAAAATATTACTGTATATTTGATTAAATAAATGTAGCCGGAGTGAGCACATGAGACCTAAAAATAACTTAATCAAATGACAACCTACTTATGCCATTTTTAGGACAAACAAACAAGCAAAACAGTAAAAATATAGTGTGTATGTATGTATGTATGTGTGTGTATATATATATATATATATATACATATATGTTAGTGCTGTCAAATAATTAATCGCGATTAATCACATCCAAAATAAAAGTTTTTGTTTACACAATATTTATGTGTACTGTGTTTATTTATTACATATATATAAATACACACATACAGTATATAAAATATTTACATGTATATACATTTATATAATTATATTTTATATTATATATAAATATATAAAATATATAAACATAACATATTTTTCTTAAATATATACATGCATGTGTTTGTAGTTATATATACATAATGAATATACACAGTACACACTCGTGTATTATGTAAACAAAACCTTTTCATTTTGATGCGATTAATCGTGATTCGTTTGACAGCACTAATATATATATATATATGCACACACACACACACACACACACACATATATATTATAAATACAGTAAAAGAAAATAAGTACAACTAATTCAATATATTTCTATCTTCACATAGAAAGACAAATAAACAGCTTATAAAAGACAGCACAGATCAAACAAATGAATAAATCATGTGAATGTGAAACATGATGACAACGTTAAAATATGGTTGTCATGTCTGTATATTCCAGCCAATCACAAGGCTGGGGTATATAAACACACTAAATATCTTCCAGCAACCCTCCACCACCCCGACTCAACCTTTAATTTCATAATTAGGTCCGGTGGGGGAACTTGAAGGAGTCTGGGATGAGTCTCATGCTCAAGTCAAGCCTGTTTATCCTTTTCCTCATTCTTTATTTATATTATTATCAAATGGACATGCAGACTTGTGAAATCAAAGGAAGAATGTCATGTCCTTAGCCAGACAAGAAGAGTTATTATTAAATTGGTTTATTTGAATTCAAAAGAATTTAACAGTGCTGAAATTTCAACAGCATAAGGTGACACTTATCTAGACTCAAATATCACACAGTAAAACTGTCCTATTGTTTTAAATACCTTATGCTTCCGCCTCTAAGTGCAATACAGGAATGCGTATGTGTGTGTGTGTGTGTGTGTGTGTGTGTGTGTGTGTGTGTGTGTGTGTGTTTGTGCGCACCTCTGTGCTGGGCAGGTGTGTTTAAAGAGGTGTGTGATTTCACTCTCCATATTTTGACACCTACATCTACATCTAAATAACATCTATACAAAAAAAAAAACACACAAATACACTCATGCAAGCAATCACCCAATTTATTTTTGTTCTGATCCTGTATCTCCTTTGTTATGAATCTCTTTGAATCACCTGACTTTAATTTCTAAGGACTTAATCAGACACAAAAAAGCAGCAAACCACTCCAGAAACATCACTCTCAGTGCCAAAGAAGTCTACAATTCCTCAAGACACTTTTATAGGCGTTTAAGCGAGGAAGGTGGGCCGCACACACTCGCACACACTGTATATGACACCAGAGTTGTTTTAGACTGCTGGGGTATTGTTTTGTCTGCTACTCATGATAAGGGTAATTTGTTTGGTAGGTTTAAAGAGGAGAGATAATGTCGCTATAATGAGAAGGCTGACTGAGGGAATGTACAGTGTGGCAGAGAGGTAATTTGTAAAGATAGCCCACATTCTGTCAGCGGTTGAGAGGAGGAGCTGGCTCTGTGAAATGAATGTATGGGCTTAGCTTGCACACACACACAAAGACAAACAAGCACACTAAAGATCATCAGAGGTAATGGATTCTTCAATGTCTCCCTTGCCTTGAAATGTCTTACAGTATAGTATAGTACAATATAGTGAACTAAATACATGAATAAATGGTGTTTCTTTTAACTTATAACTTTTATAACTCTATTCTTTAAAGAAAAAAAGTTTACAATTTTTAAAAATGTCTCTTGAAGGCCAAATAAGCATATTAAAATGATTTCTGAAAGATCACGTGGCATTGAAGATTGGAATAATGACTCACAGGAATACTAAAATTATTCAAAATCTATTAAAACATAAAATGAATATATTAATGGTAAAAATATTTCACAGTATTACTGTTTTACTGTATTTTTTTGATTAAACAGATGCAGCCTTGGTGAGCATAAGAATTCTCTATTTCAAAAAAGAAGAACTTGGTTTATTAAAAAAAATTAAAAATAAAAATAATCATATACATTAGCCATGGATGTTTCCATAAATAAATATATAAATAAATAATAAAAGGTTGTGTAGCTGCATAGCAGAATTACAGCAGCACTGTAAGATTAGATGTATTGGAGCTTGTGCATGTGTGTTTGTTTATGGCTGTTTATTGCTACAATATATGCTTTTCATCATAATCATGACTCTTACACAGGAGACTCAAGATACGCATGTCAGGGGCCTCTGAAACTGGCTGGTACATTGGGGGATCTAACATAAAACCGACTATCGTACTTTACGTAAAAGATCAAGAGCAATTTATCACTTCCTGCTTGTCATAACGAGGGATAGACTTAACAATTTCAGGTTAATTAAATAATACAATTATAAATAATTGTAAGCTTAAAAAAATACAAAATCACCAAAAAACAAAATCAACTTTGACTTGACTGGAATGTCTGTTCCTTACGCAAATCTGCAAATCTATCATATGGCTTCAGAAAACATGGAATACAGAACATGAGTCGTATGGACAAATTTTAAACCATTCATTTAAGTCAAAAATTGTTTTTGCTTTTGTTTTTTGTGTTTCCTTTTTTCCATCCACAGCAGATTTTGCTGTAAAAATTCCCATTAGAGACAAAAGAGCTTTATACACGTACTGTAATGCGAGAGCAACTGAGAAAAGATCCATCTCAATGTGCGGATTCAAACACACAATTAATAATCGCTGTTACCGCCACCCGCCTACCGCTGACTGCACTGGAGCAAAAACAAATGTTGCGAAAGGCACATCGGCTCCCTCATTAATTTGAGAGTAGGGTCATTACTTGTTTGAGGCAGAGTGCATTAGTCGTGTAGACAGGAAGGAGCAATGATGCGGCCCACCGCCGTCGGGGGATGAGGACGTTTTTTTCCCGTTTTTAAGCCTAGACAGGAAGTGGGGGGTGTGGATTTTACAAGGAATGGTCAAGTATGACCTAACGAGCCAAACTCCCCTTGCATGAGGGGTGTAATGGAGGGGTGCGGGGCAGTTTGATGGGGTGTCTTGAATATTATTTATTTATAAATTGGGAGCATACCAAATTTTTCTTAATTGAATTCCCAGTATAAGCTGTTTAAAAACAAAACAAAAAAAAGAACCTCGTTAAATTTATTGACAGGGCAATGAAATAAATATCAAGGGGCATGTGGGGGGGATTGGGGAGGGTTCAATCCATGGATTTTTTTTTTTTTTAATAATAACATGTCGTACTCATCAAAGTAAGTCCCCCCTCTCTCTCTTTCTCCTTCTTTCTCTGTTCTTAGCAAATTAGGGAATAATGTGAAAAAATGCTTAGCACACGAGAAAGCGATCCCATGCAGACAGGGAAGTGGGTCCCTTGAGGGTGCCACCGAGCCCCACATACATAAATCTAAAGCCAGATGCAAACAATCAATTTTCAATTTTAATTATTTACCATGCCCTGCCAGATAGAGGCATTCATTTTCCTTCTCTGTCTGGATTAAAAATTAAAAATTAGGAGATTAATATTTGGCAGAGTGGGCAGAAAAGGGTTTCCCTCGTCCAAAAATTGTATTAGTACCCCTTTTATGCTGTGTGACCGGCATGCTGAACACAGCAATCAATAACTTAATAAATTCTCACTGACCCCCTCTGTTGGCCCCATGCTTATACACACACACACACACACACACACACACACACACACACACACACACACCAATACCTGAAAAGTCTTTCTATTTCAGCAACATTTACACACAACTTCACTACTACTAGCTCTCTTACTAAACAGTCATTTTTGCTATGATTTAGCTAGTGACAATAAAAAATAATGACCCTTGACCCCTAAATAACATTCTTAAATATTTCCTTAGCACTGAAGCAATCTCATATTCTTGTTCACAAAAAGTGTGAATTGATATTCACGTTTTCTAATGTTCAACAAAAGCTAAACAGAGTACAGCAGACCACAGAGACAATACTTTTAACTTATAAGATATTCATAAGGTGATGAAAATGACAGTTGAAAGTTATTAATTTATTTAAAAAATAGCAATAAACTTGATTAATTTAATTGTAATCAAATTTTAAAATATACACAGCTGTTCAATTTTTTTCTATTTTCTGTATGTAGATTTGTTTTTTAAGTTTTTTGAAAGACGTCTCTTATGCTGCATTCATTTAATCAAAAATATTATTCGATTTTAAAAATATGCATTATTGTATGTAAATATGTCTGTAATACAAATATTATTAGATTATTTTAAAATGTTTTCTATTTGAATATATTTACAGTTTTTTTCTGTAACTGCAAAGCCAAATTTTCAGCAGTGTCAGTGTCACGTAATGCTCAAGAACTGGTTGCAGTGCTTAATGAAGTGCTTTTTAAGGATTTTTTTTTTTATTAACAGACAGTTTGAAAAACAGCATTTACTTGAAATCCTTTCTGAATAACAGTATCACTTTCATTCATTAAAAGAAAAACAAAACAAAATCTTACTGACCCCAAACTTTGATTTTATTTAAAACTTGTTTTGCACATGTACACACACACCTTTAAGTTGTAGCCAGTTTGAAAATCCTGGTTGTACTACCATGAAGAGAAAACCAAAAGTGTGTTAGGGATTTCGGGTCTGGGTCAGGTCAGGCCACAGGGTCTTGTTTAAGGGCCAGGTTTAGTCTCAAATTAAAGCCTGTGCGGAGGTCTAGTCCTGCAGCTGAATGGGAAGAACAAGATCACTGCCATGACAATATTCCTAGCCAGCCAGAGCAGAAAACATCTAAAATGTCAAGAGGAAGCCACCTGAAAACCAGCATCCAGAAGCTAGTAGAAAAAAAGCTGACATACTGTACAAAACATATAATGTAAGAATATGAGAAATGGTCAATGAGTACAACTGTATCTTCCATTCTTCCCTTTGCTTCTCTTACCTCAGTGTGTCTGAGAGGCTACCATTAAAACATGCAGAGACACGATCCGATATATATATCTAGAACTTTCATTTATCACTTTCGAAACAGGCTGTACTAAGATTTAGATGAAGTCAGACCATGATCATAGCCGGAAGGAGAGTTTACCTACTGGGTTTAGCAAGCCAACCCACAAGATTCAAGCTTATTGGTCAGAGCAGTGCCCCTGTAGCTGTATATGACCTTTGACCTCAGCGAAAGCAAGGGCCATAGACACCTGTGCACTGAGAGGAAAAGGTCTGACCTTCTGTGGAGTCATTCTATGAAGTCCGCAACAGCAAAGGTCAAGAGGTTGCAGAGTGACCCCCGTGATAGGCCACTTGACCCCGCTTACTGTGGAGTCCACTGGGGCCCAACCACCTCTTGGCCACTACAGAGTGCCACTGACAAATGAGGTCAGGCCAGAAGAGAGAGATTTATGTCTCTATACACACTCACAAACACACACACATAATAGGCTCCAGCTTTGTAGAGTGCAGAGGTGTAACCAACTAATACAGCAAACTATGAGAGAATATGTGTGTGTAAGAGTAATGGCTTCACTGTGAGTACAGGAAACAGAAGTAAACAGGATTTAAAGGTACAGTTCACCCAAATTATTCACTATCATGTCGTTCCAAAGCTTTGTGACTTACTTTCTTCTGTGGAGCACAAATTAATATATTTTAAAGAACATATTCATGAAAAATACAAATAGTGAATATTGGGCTTTTAAGCTCTAAAATAACGGAAAATAGCTCCCTAAAAGTTTTGTAAGCCTTGGTTATACAACTCATACACTATATGTTCAGTCTTTTGATGCTGTACTACAGCTTTGTGTGATGAAAGGACTTTATTCAGTGAAAATCTTTCTTATGCAACCATTCAAATATGGTTGTGGCTAGAAGGGATACAGCTAAAACCGGAAGCTAACAATAAATTCAATTTTCTACCTATTAGATTGTTTTATTAATGTCTACAACTACCCTAACCCTACTCCTTACAATAACGCAAAAACAGTAATTATTGTTGTATAGTGTGACAAAAAGTACGCTATATTGATGTGCACATGCCCAGTAGACAAATCTGTATACCATCTAGCCTTAATCTTAAAATATGGCGTCTTTGGATGCAACACGTCAGGTTTGTTGAAAAAATAAGTCAAGAGACTAAAAGGGATAGTTCACCAAATATGAAAAGTCTCACATCATTTAATCACCCTCACTTCATTCCGGACCTGTATGACCTTCTTTCTTCTGTGAAACACAAAAGATATTCATGTAAAATACAATTTTCAGTTTTTGATATATAATAAAAGTTAAGGGCTTTTAAGCTCTTAATGTAACAAAATAAAGCATCCTAAAGTTTTGTGAAACTTAGAAATACAACTTAAACACTATACAGTATTTTAAGTATTTTGATGCTATACTATAGTTTTGCGTGATGAAAAGCAACCATTTGAATATGGCGTCTTGAGATGCAACACAAGTTTGTTACACAACATACATGAACCAAGTTCAACTATTTCCAAAAAAAGTTAACATTTTTTGTTTGTTTGTTTTCATATGTTGGAAGTCAATGGTAACCAACATGGAAGTCAATGGTAACCAAAACAAAACTTTTCTGAAACATTTTCAGTGCTTTATTGGAGCTCAACAGACCCAGTCTTCATTCATATGTATCACAGGGGAAAAGAGCGGCTAGCACATTCTCTCTCTTTTTGTCTTCCACAGAAAAAAGAAAGTCTGGAGCAAAGTGAGGGTGATTGAATGACAACAAATGGTGTTCATTTTTGGTGAATCATTCCTTTAAGGTGTCTGGAGCTAATTTTTCGACATATTTCCAACATCTAGTTCCAGTTCCAGCAGAGCCACAGCCAACATTGCTGTAAATAAAAACTGAGTGAAAGTGAGTGAGTGAAAGCATACTGGTGATGCTCTCTCCATCAGGCACATACCTGAGCTCAAGGTCAGAGCAGTCTGTATCTGGATTCACAACAACAACAGCACATCTCAAATACAAAAAACACACACACATACACATTCCAGTTTGCAAAATTAGCGGCTAGGTAGCAAATGAACAATAGCTGTCCCGCTCTAGCCACGTCCGCTCGCTTATTTATTCTTTTTAGCCCAGCTAAGAAACATATAAATAAATAAATATACGCACATATCAATCTATCTCTATCTTCCTCGCTCTCTTCTTCTCTTTAAAGTGATGCTGTGGGCTTTTACCGGAATGGTGCTCGGGCATGGGGATCATTTATAACCGAGCGGCGGTGCTAATGCAGCTTCCGCAGCTCGCCCGATGTTTTATTCATGGGCTTTTATTATTAGGGCCCCACATAAAAAGGTGAGCCTCCACTCGGGCCTAGCCGGTCCTCCTCACCCCACGTATCTATCACCCTGACAAGAGCGTCTTCCTCTGGAAGTCTTTCAGAAAACTTCAAACAGAGACGCTATTGATTTTTTTAGTCCAGCCCTCCTCCTCCTCTCCCCACACCTCCGTCACTATCCTCCACCTGGGCACCAGCATACATCTTGTCTGAGAGTTTGAAAAGAGAAAGAAAGGGAGTTAGAGAGAGAGTCTGGGCCTGGCATAATGAAGGCTAAGATGGCAGGAAAGTTTGGCTGTTGTTTGTTGCTGTCTGTCTGACCTCAATGGGAACTCAGAAGCGCATAAGCAAAGGTGGGATACATGAATTTAAATTTGACAAATTGAGAGACTGAGCTGCATTCAAGAAACGATATCAGTCTACTCAAAGACATGCCTTCACATGCATAAATGAACTTTGAGTTATCATATATACAGACTTCAGTAGTAAAAGAATGCTTAGGGAAAGTTAACTGGCCTTTTATCATAAATCCATGACGAGTAAAATAAAATAAAATAAAACATTTATATACTAAAATTATAAATAAGATATGGTTCACGAGTCATGGCAAAAGATTCAGATTTAAAGAGTCACTTTGCAGAAGCTACAAACGCAGAAATGCCACATGCATCCTCCTCATTCTTCAAAAGAAAGAACTGTAGCTAATGCCTGGCACACGCACAATTAAAAATGTAATTAATAATACAGCCAGAGGTCCAATCAGACAAAGAGAGGACACAATATCTTCTTTGTGAAGACTTCAGCTTTTGCCAGCAGTGGAAAATACCCTTGTAATGCAGTCTTTATTCAATCTGAGAGATAACTGTTGTTTCTTTTGTACTGGTTGCATTTCCTGGAAGACACCACTGATTGCTCTTTATCTTTTAAGCTATTAGTCAAAACATTACAATGTATAGTTCTTGGCCTTTTGACTGCACAATTTGTGTTTCCATTACTTTTCCCTGTACCTCGGCATATCAATTACAATCATTCGGCATATCAATCATTCAATCACTTCCCTATTATTAATATTTTCTAGCACAATGAGGGTTAATGAGAACAAAAAGGCACCAAAGAAGAGGAGTGAAATGTTTAAATTAACTTTTTTCCTGGTTTGGACAGACAGGGAGATTGAGATATTTATATTTATTTCCATTTCGCTGAGCTTAGACAAGTCTGCTGTTGGTTATTTTCTCCTGGTTGACCCTCCTCCCCCCCATAGAAAGCAAAACAAAACAAAACCCAGAACTATTATACACTTCTCTTCTCATTTATGAGATGCCAATGTCTTATGGACACGTTATGGGCATAGATACTGTACTTCTGTGAGTCAATCAAAAGTACCTACCACAACAACAGCTTGCCTTGAGATAATGGATCAATCTATTGCTTATTCAGGTACAACACAATTTTATTCAGAAAGCAATTCTTAATCCTACAGTGACGCAATTCGAAAAGCATTTCTGTAACCTCAGTTACAAATTCCCAATGTGCAGTATGAGGGATTGTGTGGGTAAGGGAGGTTCTGCCAAGGTAGTGAGAATACTAGACTTGGTAAAAAAAAAAAAAAAAAAAAAATACCGGTCAGGTTTCACTCACGATCCTAAAATAGAATATTTCTGTGAAAATACAGTAAATGTGCAAATTTATACAGAATAACCTGTACATTTTACATTTAAAAAATCTAATTTCCAATATAAAATAAAAAAATAAACAGGTAAATCCAACAGCCCTCAAGTTTTGTACCTTAAATATATACTGACATCCACCAATATGTATATATGTATGTACATTTGTGTAGGTGGGTACATACTGTAACTATAAATACATGGTGTCATCATACTCAAAACCATGAAATCTGTATCAATGTTTGATGATTGTTGCAGTCAAATCATTTCAAATAATAAAAATATGTAAAGTGAACTTCCTCGGATAACGAACTGCTCCTGCTATGTTAATTACCTGGGATAAAAAGGCATCTTCTAAATAAAGTGGGTTAAGAGTCTGAATTTAAACAAATTTAGTTTGTTCTTAACAATTGGTTTAGTTTTTGCTCCTTTTAGAGCTTTTTTTTTTTTTAGCAGTTTTTAGCGGTCATCAAAAGCCAAAGAAACCAAATTTATTTTCTACATGTCTGCTAGAATGTCTTTACCACGGAAAACATTCTTTTCCTTTTTTTTTTTAACTGTACCGCTAGTGCTGTTGTTCACCTCCAAAACACACCACCACCTTTCCACTTTCAGCATTTGCATGCCACATCTGTTTTTTCCGCATTTGTTTACTAGGATGACAATCTTTAGTCTCTTGTCTCTCACTTTGGACTGTGGAGGAAGTGTTTATAGACCTGTGCTTCTCGCAACTGGCGGCAAACACCCCTACAGGAGCATAAATTAGCGCCCGTGCCAGCAATGCAGCCGTCCCTGGGACCCCAGCGAGAAGTATCAATATGGGGCGTAAAGCAAGCTGCGACCCTGATTGTGGCAGGCCAAATGTTCCGACAGAGATGTAACCTTTTACAGCTGTTAGACCTTCCCACCCCACCACCTTCCCATATTATCACACCAACACAATCTTTTTTTCTCTCACACGTTTTCTCTTCCTCACTTTCTTCCAACATTTCCCCGTCTCCTATCTCATACGCAGGCCCTCTCCGCATCTGATTAATTGTATGAAAATTTGATGCAAGACAAAAACAAGAAAAAAAAACAAAGGTGAGAATGTAGACAAAAGAAAGCAAGCAGGAGGAGAGGGGTGAACAAAACACATGCGACACCAAACAAATGCAAACCCATTAATATTTAATTCTAATTGAAATATTCATATGTATTGCCGTGCTGAGACCTTTCGTCAGTCCTTTGAGAGGTGGGGCACATGGGGTAAAGGGCCGAGAGGTGGGCTGGGTATTCCACTACAGTGGGTTTCAACTCTCAAATGTCAACCTGATGTGGCACGACAGGGTAGAAGACAAATACCCAGGAGCTCCAACTAATTCAGAACAGTCAAAATTCAGTTATCAAACCCCTATTTCACTAAAATAGGCCAATATTACATTGTTTTTTTGTTAACCGAAAGATAGTGGGTTATGTACACAAAATAAATAAATAAAAATAAATCTTGCTCGCATTGCATACAACTACTAAAAGTGTGCTAAAGTTAATCAAAACAGGAATATGAATGTGCACAAGCTTGCAATATATTAAATGTGATGAAAAAAAGTGTACCGTGAAATAATAAGGAACATATTTCTATTGATTTGAACGTAATATGGCTGAGCTCAAAATATAATGCTTCCGATGTTTTTTTATTATTATTATTTTATTTTATTGTATTATTGTATTTATTTAGTTTTATTTTATTTATTTATTTGTTTTTATTTAGCCAGGACACATCACATTGATCAAAAGTGATTTACAGATTTTTAATTCAAATAAATTCAGTTACGTTTCCTGAAAAAAGTATCACAGTTTCCACAAAAATATTAAGCGTTATAAATGATTTCAACACTGATATTAATAAGAAATATTTCTTGAGCACCAAATCATATTTCTAAACTGGAGTAATGGCTCCAATATGTATATGAAGGGGTGGACATAAAACTAAAATTACATCGTAGTAAACACTAGTACAAACACAAGTAAAGTAGTAACAAGGAAAATAAAGATTTACCATGATTTATGCCACTCCTCACTTACATTTCAGCAGAACATCAGCAAGTAAAATTATTCGAATTGTGGAGTAGTGTGGCAGTAGTTAATCAGGCTGTGATTATGTGCTGCTACTGTATAGACACAGACCAAAGTTATTAATGATGAGCAGATGGAAAGTAAACAAAAGAGGCGACTTACATTGTCGTTTAATGTATGTGATAGGATCTCATACAGACTTTGAGTTCCCCTCTGTGACGTTATATCCGACGTGTCTACCCATGGTCCCCTGAGGTGGACTAACTGTATGAGGTAAACGCATCAGGAAAAATCAATGCCTCTTCTTCCTTTAAGCGCTCGATATTTTTTGTTTCTCATGCCGTAGCCTTAATTCAATGCACCAATCAAAGGTAGCGTCATGTCTAATTTTGGCCCTGGGACACTTGTTAGTGTTGTGACCTCATCCCAGAGAGGGGGGCAAGGGGGCCATCACTCCCGTTTGACCTCCCCCTCCCTTTCTCCACCCCAGTCCCGACTCTCCTGCGAGTCAAGGACGAGAGTAATTGACATGAAACTTTCAAAAATGAGTTTGGCCACGTGTGCCACTTACGGATGGGCTTCCCACCACTCCGCTGGGATCATTTGTTACTCAGCCCTGATTGGCCCTGACAAAACAATACCTTAAAAACTCACCAAAGTAAATTATGGGCTTGGTAAATGGCCAGGGGGGAATGGCGGCTGGGGCCCCGGAGCTTTGGCACACCGCCAGGCGCAAAACAAAGTAATGCGCTTTTGATATTAATAACTGAGATGATATTGATCCGCGTCGTGGCAGAGCCCTCGGCGAGCCATCCGAGAGCGGCCCGAGGACGGCTACTTGAGGTACTTCCCCTCTCCCTGCTGAAAGCCACTTCTCCAGTGGGGCCATTTCATTTGAGTGTCTTTAATTACATGAAATGGATTCCATGGTAAAGGAAGAAACTAGGGGGGATGGAGAGAGGAAAGCACATAAGGGAGAGAAGTGTGCTGGGGAAGTCACTTCAGCTTCCAGCATCACTACACTGTCAACGGTCGTGTCCATCTCATCTACTTTCTTTTTGTTACGATAGATTTTTGCTTCTGCACTCAATAATGCAATGCCCCGTGTTTACAAATGGATAGAAAGAAGGGAGGAAGAGAAAAGGCAACAGGCAGCAGGGAGACATCAAGGGCATGCTGAAACAGAGAAGGGCAAAAAAGCAGCCTGGTTATTTATTTATATATATACGCACACACACACACACACACACAGTATATTTATATATTCATTGGGTTCACATCCTCAAATTGTTATGAAAGCTGGTTTTGGAACTAAAAATAAAATACTAAATAAAAGACTTTGAATAAAATACAAGACTTTGTGACTTTTTCCTATTTATACTATGTAGAACATGCCTTTTTCTCCATACATCTTTCTTGTTTCACATACAAAGTCTTAAGTGACACGAGAGTGAGTCATTTTTCAGTTTAAAGTGAAAGACGGAACACGTGATTGGACTGAATGTATTTAGACATAAGAATGCATGATTTCTGACACCATGTACCACATTTTACACACTTTTAACTACAATAATTATGCAGCTTAATTATCAAAGATGCAGTACATAGTGTATTGTGAAGTTAAATTCACAAGATGCTCTGCTCCAAAATTGCGTGACACTTTTTTACCTTTGAGAGTTTACACTGAACAGTCCTTCCAAAGAGAGTGATTTTTACACAAGAGCAGGCGACAAGACAACCATGATTACAACAGGCTGTGTAGTCCACAAGCAATGAGAGAATGATGTAATGTTGAGATATATGGTCCATGGAATGGTTCTATTAATTCTCCTGCTGTATACAAAGGCTAATTCCTTCATAATGTAAATAGACTGTGTTTGCATTAAATAATTAGCAAAGTCTTGCTAACTGTTTAACAGTGGTAACAGAAAAGCTGTGACTCACTCCAGACAGCAAAAGCTACAGTCAAGCCCTCTGCTCTTTCTTCCTTTTCCCTCTATTGTATGAGAGGATGCTTTGTTCCATAATTTACGTTTTCATATTAATCATGTTTGTACTGTCCTAATGAAAGATAATAGATAGAACACAGCACACAACACATTTGGAGAATGTTAGCATTGTCATTAACAGACACAGACACGGCTTACTAAAGCAACGCTAGTGGAACAAAATGACCTGGAGTCTAAGCAAACACATGAATGAAAGGTCTAACGGTGATCAGCCCACTCTAACAAACTAGCATTGTGTTCAGTGTCTTATTTTGGCCACTTATTTGTTCGGTTCATCTAAATATTACATACAATATGGAAGTATTGACAAGCATATAAAACACAAAAGCATTTGCGCATACACAGCTTTGGAAAGGGTAAAATCTTTACACATCTATACATGTATATAACATGTATACAACTATACATGTGCATACAACTATACAACCGCTGGGTCGAAACAACCCAATCGCTGGGTTTGTCCTTAATTTACCAAGCGCTGAGTTGTATTTAACACAGCATTTTTTAGATAGGGAAAAGTGCAAACACTGGGACACTTTCAACACTGGTCTTAACAATGGCATACAGGTGTGTTTGGGGAAACCTGTTTGAAAACTATTTTTGAAATTGGGTTTAGTAGAAAAAGTACACTGCAGCTTTAAGGGTCGAATTCTAAAGCACAAAAGGTAGCATATAGCCTATTAGCAGGCATATAATAATCCATCCATCCATCCAATACCATCAAGACTTATTCAACCCAGCATCAGCACCTTCCACTTCTACTCCCGCACAACCTACAAGCACAAAAGAGAGAGAGAAGGGTTGTGTGTGGGGGGGGGGGGGGGGGGGGGGGGGGGGTGCAACGTGTATGTGTGTGCGTGTGTGTATGTGTGTTGGTGACTATAAGTAAGTATGTACAGAAATAATATTTGTTTTGCCTTCAGTCACATCATGCAAACTCAGACATTCACACACACAAACCTTGTGATACTTTCCAATATATATGCGGAGATAATTATTATGTAAAGCAACAGAAGTTCTCCCAAGACAAGAAAAAAAGCACAAATCTAAATAAATAAAGAAAGAAAGGAGGAAATCAAGGTGTTTTTTCGTTGTGTAGACATTAAATATTGAGTTGCTGATGAGCTGGAAGGTGTGTGTAAATGTTAAATAATAGAGAGGATGGATGCATCTGGGTAAGGGGCTATAGAGGCCTGATTCCTGCCTCCACCTAATGCATTATTAAAGGTGTGTGTGGGATGGGGGGCAAACAGTAGGTAGGTAGGTGAGGATGGTAGGAGGGGGGTCAGAGGAAGAGTAGCCGTCCCTCCTGCACCCAGACAGACAACAGATGAAGCAGAAAACAAAGTGGGCATGCTAGGAGGGGTGGGGGGCTCAGGGTCGAGTCAAGAGGTTCCCCCATCTGTCTCGCTCATATACCAGGAAGTCTGATATACTAATCACATGCCTCGCCTCATATATTAAGAGTGACGTGCAGGTTTGTGTACTTGAGGAAAGGCACTGCTAAAGCACAACAGACTCTTGCAGACTGAATTTTCAACAATTTCAGACAAACCCCTGATTTTTTCTTTCTTTTTTTTTATTTACAATTGTTGCTTGTCAGGTTGTATGATATGACCCAAGTGAGGTCTGGAGTAAAGACCAAAGGAAGGCTGTGGGACAATAAAGGTCACTTATTATTGTAAATGATTATATACCTCTTACCTACACTGTCAAAAAATGAACATAAAAACCTTCAGCTCATCATCAGGCCAAAATCTTGTACGTGTACAAAAAGTAGTAATAAAATTAAAATAAATGAATAAAAAACTAAAATGTGTACAAGGAGCTACAAAGGTGGAGGGCACTGCCTCAGTGACTACATAAAAGTAAAGCTAAATTTGTGCACATTTTATTATTTTTTGTACACGGTTTAAGATTTTGGCCTTAATCTTAACTGGATGTTTTATCAATCACATCCTGACACTAAAATAATAATAATAATAATTTACAAATGTGAATTTCAATTGAACTGACCACACCCCACATGAAGCTGAATTGCAATGAAAGGAAGAGGATAATATTGAATATACAATGGCTTAGTGGCCACCACAACCTCCGGTGTAGCTCAGTGTATGAAAATTGTCAGAAAATGAATCTCGTGGAGTGTGTCAAACAACAGGACAAAGCAATATTGATGTGATCCACCTTAAAGGTTTTTTAAGCTCCTGGAATTCTTACTAAAATGTTATATTTTAATATTGTTATAAAATATTATCTTTACTATAGTTAATAATATACTATATTACAATATAATATAATTAGTTGTGATTAAAAAGGATTAGAAGGAATTAAAAGTGTGCTCATAGGTTTCAGGTTTTGAAAACAGTTGGTAGATTCAGCTGTGAAAGGTGGTGGCACTCATTTAGACAGCACTGGTTATGAGTTCAAAAATATTAGAGAATGTACTAGAAGGTGGAAGTGACTAAGAAGGACACACGTGGGGAAGAAATTTGTGGTGTAGCTAAATAAATAAATAAATGTTGAAAAAGTGGTGCATTTGATGTTGCCTTGTGCTGCCTTGGGCCTACACAACACAAAGGAGCATGGAGGCGGGTGTTTAGGGGGAGCGTCCCCCTGAAGAGGTATGTTGAAACGGGGCGTAGGAAGAGGGAGGTGGGGCAGCAGTGTTTACAGGATGGCAGTAGAACTGCTGCTGTCCCCATGGTGGAGATGGCAGTAAAGAAACTGAATGAGGGAGGAGCATTAGACACTGGAAAGTCCCTCAGCAACAGGAGAACTGCTTGAAGTTTCTTTTGAGGACACAGTAAAACACAGACACAAATAAACTCAGAGACAGAAGTCGCAGCTGCCATCATAGTTCTGTGAAGTGTCTTTATCAAATGTCATTCAAGAATACTGACACCAATCAGCCATTTTTTCAAATTTTACATTGGGCATCAGGGACAACCTAAATATAAATAACATAACATAACATAACATAACATAACATAACATAACATAACATAACTAATATAATAATATATAAATCGATATCTGTAGCTATAACCCTTATTTTCTGGATCATATTTTGATTTTGTATTTGCATTTCATATTCAATAAACATTACTTTTACAACTAAATACACTTTACCTCTGGCTTTTCATAATTTTTTTCTTCTTCTACTTTCTTTTCATTTCTTTTTAATTTTTTTGTTAATATTACTCAACACCAAAACATAAAAAGAGAAAACCATAAATAAACAATAAGAAAATAAATCAGTATCAATGTAAGTACATCTCTAAAGATAAATTCATATATGTGACCCTGGACCACAAAACCAGTCTTAAGTCGCTGGAGTATATTTGTAGCAATAGCCATACAAATACATTGTATGGGTCAAAATGTTTGATTTTTCTTTTATGCCAAAAATCATTAGGACATTAAGTAAAGATCATGTTCCATGAAGACATTTTGTAAATTTCCTACTGCAAATATATCAAAACTTATTTTTTGATCAGTAATATGCATTGCTAAGAACTTCATTTGGACAACTTTAAAGGTGATTTTCTCAATATTTAGATTTTTTTGCAACTTCAGATTCCAGATTTTCAAATAGTTGTATCTCGGCCAAATATTGTCCAAACAAACCATACATAAATGAAAAGCTTATTTATTCAGCTTTCAGATGATGTATAAATCTCAGTTTCTGAAAATTGACCCTTATGGCTGGTTTTGTGGTCCATGGTCATGTCTTCATTTAATGCACTTACAATTCCAGCTATTTAGTGTAGATTTATTAAAAGTTTTCAAGGATTAATAAATGGTATATACAGCTCAACATTGGACAGTATACTGTATATAGTTTAAAAAAAAATACAAACACAAAAACTTATATGTAGAAGGAAAGAAGCTGCATCAGTTTCTTCTTTAGCAAAACATGGAAAATTCTTGACGATATAGTGAAGTTAAACACATTCACATAAACCTTCTCTTACTCAAAGTGGGAGTTCATTTATCAACCAGTTAACCTTTCAGTTCCCCGGCAGCCGAATAATAAGAAAAAGACTACAAGCATCTTGGCACATATCTCCGTATCTTCACAGTAGCCTGCAATAGCTTTTAGCTGAAGGCCTGGTGGTAGTGGAGAGATGCTCTGGTGGGATATCTGCTGTGTGAGGGGGATTTAATCTGTTCCTGCCTACAGCTTGGGGCTTCTCTGAATAATGGAAGACATATTTGGGTGGTGGAAAAGATTTTGTGATGAGTAACTCTATGAATATTTGCCTAAAACTCTAATGCTAGCTAGTTCTCAGGTGCTTTGCAGGGAGGAACATGTCGATACATTAGAGTACCGACAGTATAGCACAAATTAAAAGCCGCAGTGTGTAATTCCTCCACCTCAAGTGCCACCAAACAGCGTTTCCTAAACATTTTCTTTGTCTGCCATTGTTCGCCCAAACATACGCTGTTGGTTGCGCCACATACACTATGTCAGCCTGCTTAAACAAACAGCAATGTTTTGATAGCACCACAAAGTCACAGTATTTACACTTCTAAACTAAATCAACCCATTTACTGCGAGCGTAGGAGAAAGTATCTTAACAACCGAAAAAAATTACACACATCGGTTTTAATAGCACAACATACAGGACACCTTGAAAACAGTCAAATGTAGAATCAAATACAGCTGTTGTGCTATTCCTCTCTGCTAATGGGAGTCAATTAACAAGAACAATCGCTAAAAGAAAGTTTATCGTGCCGCATCTGTTCCGAAACCTCTCTCACGATTCCATGCTCTTTGAAAAACTAGCTAATGTGTTTTTTGGCAGATATGGTAGAGTAATTTAGTAGTTTTGCTCTCAAGCTTGCTGCAAAATCGTTGCTCGCCGGGCCCTGTCACATGCGCGACAGCCAATGAGACCACAGCATGTACTGCTAACAAGTGCACATGGAGGTCAGGGAGTCTGAGAATATTTATAGGGTTATTACCTACCTACTCTCCCCTCTTCCAGAAGGTGAAATAAAACTTTGCATACAACCTTGCAAACCTCACACTTCCTCACCTTAGCCGCATCTCTCGCGTGTTATAAACAAGAGTTGCTTTGAATAATCCTCTCGTGTGTGTGTGTGTGTGTGTGTGTGAGGGGAGGCGAAGTGTTGATGAGTAGACGGAAGCCGATACCGGAATGAGGAGAAGAGGAACACATATGCTTAAGCAAAAACCACCATGCAAGGAAATCTGCATGGCATTGAGAAGCGTAAAACATGACTGTGGGTCAAAAACGGCTAGCAAATAACCAAACCAGGACAGATAACACTCGGTCGGGGTTTGGGAGAGTCTGTACTCGTTCGGACAGCACCGTAGCCTATATCCGCAGGAGCTTCCCCGGGGGTGATTGAAGTTGCTGACATTTTAAGGCTATTGGAAACAAAAGCTAATAGGCAGTGCAGTGTGCTGAAATCATGTCTGGTTCATGTTTAACAAAACAAGGTCAGCAGAGTTGTCAGGCTGTGAATTCCATAAATAACTTGATAATGGGATTTTAAAACAAGCCGTCCGCCAAACCCCCCATCTCCCTAACAGGAGCGCGCACATGTGTGCGTGTGTCTGTGCGCCTTTCGAGAAAGGGGGGGAAATTAGAATGCAAATGGATTCACACCACATCCTCATAAACAACAGTGTTCATTTAACCCTCGACCCCTGCATTTAACTGCCCATCAAGTCATTTTTGCATGGCGAGGCACGTGGAAGTGAACTAAGATGAGGGAATGTGTGTTTTCGAGCGATGGCCCGGGTTCAGAGTTTACCATTTGTAATGCTCAATTAATCTTGTCAGCATGCATTTACAGGCGAATTGAACACCTTTTAAAGTCCCTTTGGTTTTGTCTCTCGTTTGCACTGCCGTCAATCACTTGAGAACCCTTTTTGGAAAATTCACATTTGGAAAACACATAGACACATCATTTAGCTACATAAAACCTGTAATCATCAAATCAGCCCGTTACATCATTTGCAAGGATGGAGAGAATGATGCATACGGGCATATGGAGGGACGACCTAGAGGATGACATGTACGCCGCAAGAGAAACGGGGGTCCATTTGAATGCCGTTCTCTTAATCCTGTGCCGTTTGTCGTAGCTAATTACAGCAGACAAGCCTCTTTATCGAACCCACTCCTGCCATCGGCATTAGGATGCATGAGCTGCCGCTGTTGTTTTAAACGCTCTCATTTAGCACACAAATCAGTGCTGTTGACAGAGTGCTTTTGAATTAAGCGCGGAGCGCCCTCCGTGCCACTGTTGCGCTACGACGCGCAAGCAAGACCCAGGACAAGGAGCAATTTATAACGCCATTAGCCACACTCGCCGAGGTTACAGGCATCAAAATTTTTCCCGTCTAATTATTCTTAATGGATACAGGGAGGCGGCGGCACTCAGGACAGCTTTTTCATTAGCCCTCAATCAAGGAGGCATAGTGACTGGGGGGGTGGCGAGGAAGAGGGGCCAAATGCACTGACACTCCAAGTAGGAAATCCACCAGAAAAAAATATGTTTGCATGCTTTTATTGTTGTTCTAAGAAGGACATTCTCTTTTTTGAGAGAGAGAGAGCGAGAGAGAGAGAGAGAGGGACAGAGCTCAAAGACAGTCTTGTGGTATCAGAGTCATGTCTATATTAGTTACTAGCACAAGAAAAAAAAATGATTCACTCTTGCTCTGCTGCTTTGCCTTCAGTCTTAATGCTTGATTAAGAGAGGAGATTTTCCCCTGCTTTTAAAGAGACGGATTAATGTAAGGACTAAAACTTAAAGAGGGGCACTTAAAAGTCGCCCTACTCAGCCATTTGTTCATCAAGGGCAAATGACATTTAGGTATGATTACTGCTCTCTATGGATGTGCGTTATTGATTGTTAATGCAGCCTGTTTTAAAGGGCTCTAAAGTGCTCCATCTCATATTCGTCCTCGAGAGAAATAGGACACAGCAGAAGAAAAGTTGAGGAAAGGGAGGAAGCTGTACACTAACCTATAGCAATTTCCTAACAGAATATCCTAGATAAAAGACCTCAAATGTCAATTACAAACTGTAAGAGACAAAAGGTGTCAAATCGCTCAGATTAAATGCTGATCTTGGATCAGATTAACCTGTAGCATTAAAAAACAATACAAATTGTGTTGAGGAAAGTATAAATATTTAAAACAACAACAGTTCTTTCAATGTCTATAATGAAAAGTCTTAAAAATAGTCTAAACAATACTAAACTGCTTAGCACATGTTGACAAAACGATTTATGTTGTAGTCAGCATATTTTCAGTTTCAAGAGTTAAATCTTTTCAATGAATCAGATGAACAGGTTCAGTCAGGGTGGTTCTAGAGTCACGAATCATTCAACCCAAACGAGTCTCTAGCATTTGATTCATAATGAGCCAAGAACAATAAGTGAAGTGATAGTAGATTTTAATAAATAGTAATTAAATTGATCTAAAATATGATAAGGAATTGAACTTCAGCACTGTTAAATGTAAATGATCAATATATTTAGGTTTTTAAATTTGTATGATCTGAAAACTGGCTGCAATAAAGTAAACTGAGACACAGACAGTCGCAATAATAAAACTGTTAAACCAGATTCAAACTAAGAAAACTTTAAAACAATTTTATGTCTACACTTTTTAAAGCATGTGACTAGCCACATTGGGATATCAGAGACTACACAATGGCATAATTAATTATGTACAAAAATCAATGAATTTATTTGTTTTTTAGAAGTGGCTCATTGAAACAATCTGTTCAAAACAACTGATTCATGAATCGAACAATTAACATTATTTTATCGTTTACTAACCCTCATGTTTGACTTTTTTGACATTTTGTTTCTGTTCCCATTGACTTCCATTATATGGACAAAAATACAATGGATGTCAGTGGGAACTAAAACTGTTTGGCTACACACATTTTTCAAAATATCACATAAACCTCAATAACTGATCATTAGGTAAAACAATAAGCTCCTAATATCACCACTCTGTAACGACAAAAAAAGTCGCAATGAAACAATAATCTGACAGATCATTACTGTAATGCATGCTGTGAAGTTGCACCCTTATCTCTAAAATCAGTAGTATTGCTTAATATGAAACAGTTTGAATCTGTTAAGCTACAGTAGATGAAAAACATGTGGGTAGAAACTATGGGTAAAAGTATTTAAAATTTCTTATTATGTGTGGCTGAAAAAGCCTAGTATACAGCACTGCTCTTACGCGAACACACTCTGCACTGCTTGCAAACAGCAATAGAGTATATTGATCAGGCTGATGGTTCAGGTGGAATTTGCCGATTCCTGTGGCAAAAGACTGTGTGATTTCCAGCAGCGCAACCTCTGCTCTATCCCCATGCAATTATGTCCCCCCGCAGTGTCCTCCTTCATCGCGTGTCATCTCGCACAGACACGAAACAGACGCCAAATTGTAAGTGTTAACCATCTTTTACAAGCCATTAAGTGAGAGGGCATTATCGCATAGCGGAGTCCCTTAACGAGGACTGACATATGCGAAGGAGGCAGTTAGCGCCTAATATTAAGACGTGCCAGAATGCTGATGGGATGGGACGTTGTCCATGGGGAAGACATCAGTGTTAATTAGAGGATAATCGCTGGCTGGTGAGCTCGGTCTCTTTCTCACACTCTTGCTAGCTGGATCTCTAACGCTACTGCTCTCACTTGCTCTTCACTTTCTTTTTGAGATGCTCTCCTGTCTTCCCTCTTCAACAACCCCAAAGGAGAGATGTGTAGATTATTGCTCTTTTGAGAACTGAGTAATTTCTTCAGTTAAGCCTGGGAATGGGTCCCTTACTATTAGTGTGCAGAGCGCTGCAGTATAGAGAAAGACTTTGCCCTGATTGTATCTCAAGAGAAGTCCTCCTGTGAGTTTATGCATCATTACAGAGGCCTTTAACTTCATGTTCATGAAGACTATAGCACTGTTCCAAAACCTAGTAAACTCTCAAACAGCATCCTAATGGTCACAGAAGCTTGTGTAAGCTTGTGTTCACCCCAGTGAGCCTACTAGCACAGACACTGTGCAAATGATTTCAATTCAGGTGATGGAAGAGAAAAGAAACAACAATATAACAAACAGAAATTTAAATTTAATACAAAACAGTGTGATTTTAATTATTTCTAATGATTAAATAACACAAATTAGTAAATAAATTTTAATTTTAATTTTTTTATTGATCCTTTTGGTATGAAAAATAAAATGTACACTATATTCAAAAGTCTACTATGCTAACCAAAGCTCCATTTATTTGATTAAAATTATAGTAAAACAGTAATACTCTGAAATAAAAAAAAAATCATATATTGTGAAATGTAATTTATTCCTGTTATGGCAAAGCTGAATCGTGTCACATGATCCTTCAGAAATCATCCAAATATGCTATTTTGGTGCTCAAGAAACATTTCCTATTTTTATCAGTGTTGAAAAAAATTGTGCTGCTTAACATTTTTGTGGAACCAAAAAAAAACACTTTTTTTCAGGATTGTCTGATAAATCAATGAAAGAAAAGCATTTATTTGAAATATAAATATTTTGTAACATCATAAATGTCTGCTGTTCCCATTCAGTCGGTCACTCTGAGTCACGTCGGATGACCGATGACGGAGCGAGTGTTGGCGTTACAGCGCAGCAGCGGTGGTCGCGATCTCACAGGAAGGAAAATCGATTTCCGTGAGGACAGTCACACTAGGAGTGTGCGGTGGCCAGCTCCCCTGCGTGCTTCAGCACTGAAAGAGCAAATTTCTCTAAAAGAGCAACACGGGTGATCGCGTCTTTTTAAAGATGTCTTATCACCCGTGCGTTTCTGGGTGTGGTCGTTTCCTGGTGCCTCAGGACGGTCACGATCACTGCCTCACGTGTCTGGGCTTTCGTGGATGGTTCATGTTCTTCTTGTGGGGACATGACCATCTCGGAGTTGCGTAATAGACTCCGTTATGTCAAACATGGTGGAGTCTCTCTGCCTCTGCTGCGATCCAGTGTTCATCCCGGCACCCAGGGTAGCGCTGCATCCAGTGGAGTCAGAGGTGATTTGAGGATCACGGTGAGGGATTTCCCCAAGTGGAGCTCCTCACCCCTCAAGCACTCCGCAGCCGGTTTCCTTCGGCACCCCCTCTGACGACCAGATGTTGATCGCTGCATCGGAGGGCAAGCCCTCTCTCTCTGGGGATGACGACTCGACAGCGCCATCTCTGGCTGTTTCTCGCTGAAATGAAGGAGCAGGAGAAGGTACAGTTTCTGAATGCTCCCATGTCACAGACCGGCTTCTTCGGCGACGCTATCGAGAGCATTGCCCAGCAGTTCTCGTGGCACAGAAGCAGACTGAGGTGATCAAGCACATCATGCGCCGGAGGAAACCTGCTGTTTCCACCCCGGCTGCAGCCCCTCAGCCTGCTCGTCACCATGGGCGACCCCCTGCGGCCGCCACCGCTCCCACACAGCCGCAGCCAGGCAGCGTCGTGGAGTAGGTCGCAGGCAGGACGCCCAGCCCATCCAGGCCCCTGCCAAACCTGGCGGCAAGCGCAAGTGCAAAAGGCCCTGAGACGGGCGACCCAAAGATGGAGGAGACTGCTCATGGGGAGATGGTGACTGCACCACTCCCTCCCCCGGAGGAGGGCTGTGTGGAGAATATTTTGTTTCATTCTGTTTTTGTTCCACCGCTGGCCCAGAAGCCAGCGTTACCCAAAACTTCAATAAAAGAGCGGTTTCCTCAGTCTCTGGGTCTCAAGAGGGGGAGAGTTGAGAGCTGTGCATCACGGGTTCGCTTCCCTCCTCCTCTTTCGCCAGCGGGCAGCAGTGGGTTGCCCAAGAGCACCCCTCCTGCCCATTTGTGGAACCAGGTAAGGGCGGTAGCACTTCAAGCCGGGTTCCTGTGATTCCTCCCACACGAGGAGGAATCAGGTGAGTGTTACACTGCACACCCAGACCATGCCCCCTGCCATCACATGGTCACACGGTTACGACCGATCTGGGATCTGTGAGTTTTTAACCATGCACTTCACAAGACGCCGTTCAAGATGTTGACGCAGAAATGCATTTTCGGGTGCGTCCATCCCCTAGATTGGTTTGCAGCGATCGACCTGAAGGACGCGTACTTTCCTGTCTCGATTCTCCCGCGACACAGGCCATTCCTGCGATTCGCATTCGAGGGTCGGGCATATTAGTACAAGGTCCTGTCCTTTGGGCTGTCCCTTTCGTCTTGCGTCTTCACCAAAGTCGCAAAGGCGGCCCTTGTTCCCCTGAGAGAACGGGGTGTGCGCATCCTCAACTGCCTCGACGACTGGCTCATACTTGCACAGTCTCGAGAGCAGTTGTGCACACACAGGGACCTGGTGCTCAGGCACCTCATCTAGTTGGGCCTTCGGGTCAAGTGGGAAAAGAGCAAACTCGTGCCAGGATCTCTTTTCTCAGCATGGAGTTGGATTCGGTCAACCAGACAGCACGCCTCACCCAGGAATGTGCTCAGTCGGTGCTCAACTGCCTCAAGACTATATCGGGCAGGACGGCGATTCCAATGAAACTCTTTCAGAGGCTCCTGGGGCATATGGCTGCAGCTGCGGCCATAGTTCTGCTCGGTCTGCTCCATATGAGGCCGCTTCAGCACTGGCTCCATGGCCGAATCCCGAGGTGGGAGTGGAAACGCGGTACTCACTGGGTTCAGATTACACCGGCCTGCCGCAAAACCTTCAGCCCGTGGTCAGATCCCTCGTTCCTTTGGGCAGGAGTGCCCCTGGAGCAGGTATCCAGGCATGCTGTGCTATTCACGGATGCCTCGGCCACCGGCTGGGGAGCCACGTACAACGGGCATGCAGTGTCAGGGGTATGGACGGGTCCCCAACTGCATTGGCCTATCGATTGCCTCGAACTGCTGGCAGTATGCCTCAGAGGGCGCCTTCAGGGCAAGGACGTTCTGGTCCGTACGGACAACACTGCGACCGTTGAGTATATCAACCAGCAAGGCGGTTTACGCTCCTGTCGCATGTCACAACTCGCCCACCACCTCCTCCTCTGGAGTCAAGTCAAGTCAAGTCAAGTCTGCTTTATTGTCAATTCTCCCACATGTACGGCACATACATACAGAGAATTGAAATTGCGTTACTCTCAGACCCTTGGTGCATACAGTTAACATTAAACACGTTCAAATACAGATAATACAGTTTAAACATATGTACATACAACTATACAGCTATACAAATGAGGACATTGTAGAAAAATAAAGAAATAGATAAAGTGGCATAAGGCGCATGGCAGAAGAGATAGAGTGCAAACCAGTTAAATAAAAACAAAACTGTGCAGATATCAGAAGCATCTGAGGTCCCTTCGTGCTATCCACATCCCAGGAGTGTTCAATCGGGCAACCGACGAGCTGTCTCGAGCAGCACTTCCAGGGGAGTGGAGACTCCATCCCCAAGAGGTTCAGCTGATTTGGGGACGGTTCGGAGTTGCTCAGGTGGACCTGTTTATAGTTGGCCTATGAAGCACAAGGTGTTCCCTGCCCGCTCAGGTTGTGTGCTCACTCCACAACGTGCCCTTCCACTATTCCAAGCGGAAGGGCACGCTTCCCAGTGTTATCCATGTCCTACTGTTTGGGTTGCTCAAGGAACAACAGCAGTTGACCTTCTCTGTGTAGAGCCCGGTCCTATCATCTGCCTTATAGGAAAGATCAGGAGGCCTACACAGGGCACTGGAAGAGGCAGCTCCTGTGGCGCTTTGGTAGGGATCCCAATTCCGTTGGTCATCCGACGTGACTCGGAGTGACCGACTGAATGGGAACGTCTTGCTTACGTATGTAACCCTCATTTCCTGAAGGAGGGAACGGAGAAATCATGTCCCGTCGCCACAGTCGCTGTACCACCACTGAGCTGCCGGGTCACCGGCTCGGCTCCTCAGCGAAAGCATGAATTAATGCAGTGTACCTGCTGCCTCTTATACTCACGCTGTGATCAGCGGCAGCTGGATGCAGTGATCGCATGCCAATGTCAATTGGCTCGTTTAGTTACACTCGAAGTGGATTGGTCTCTCTGGCGAGATCCCAATTTTGTCGGACATCCGACGTGACATCTCTGTTCCCTCCTTCAGGGAACGAGGGTTACATATGTAACCGAGACGTTCTCATATATTATTTACTTTTTCCACTGTGTTTGTCACATTTCATTCTGGCATTCTCTGTCAAGGATATATGCTATCTGAATTGTGCTATCTGCTATCCAAAATTATGCATTTTAAGAGACAGAATAATTAAGTTGTAGGCAGTTCACTAGGTTTTAACACAGAGCCCTAATCAAACTGTGACAACCAACAAAAGAGACTTGTAAATTCTCTCACACGTCTCTTTCTATGATTTTAGCTGTGCATTATGAACCTAATGATGAAACAAACACACAAGCTGGAAAGGTGTGACTCGTTTAGATTTAACATTGGACAAATGATTTAACCCTTCACTGTCTGCCTGTTTCATACATAAAAAGCATTTCTTCCAACGAGGAGTGTAAACATCTAAAAACGACTCTCAAAACATCTGTCCTCATACTTTACTCTACTGCAAACTTAAAAGTCAGAAGAGTGTCTGAAATTACACTACCACCACAGACAGTTTGTGGGGGCATGGTGGCCACCCCATTCCCTGCCCGCAGGGCACAGACTGGCAGCGAGAGAAACAATAGAGCTACACAATCAACACCAAATCCTCTTTTATATATCAAACTTTGGAACCAATAGCTGCACAAATGTCTAGAAAACAGGCTGAGGCATAAATTCACACATTGTGCATGAGACAGAGAGAGAAACATGGATCAAAGTTACATAACTGTGTAAAACAAGAAGCTTATCATCTGGCTGACACTCTCCACACAAAATAAACGAAACTACGCCTCATCACCTCCGACTTCTCTCTCCAGTCACAGTGATTTACAGCAGCGGACGGGTCAGAATAATGCCCTCTGGCAAGCACGGCCAATCAGCTTGAATTATGACCCATGCGTGTGGAACGGGACACTGGCCGTCGGGGCTACAGGGCTAAACGCCACAGTGTACACATCAAGAGCGATTGCCCTGAGAGACTCAGTCTATCGATGAGACCCCGAGCCCTGTAGTTTGAGCAGCATGTGCACTTGTACGCTCAGTGTGTGAGCACGAGGCCAGAGAACTCGCACGCGGTGTAAGTTTCAGTGCCGTCTTCCTCAGAAGGTTAGCGTGGCCACCTTTGTGAGCTAAGTGAAAAACTATAAACTTCTTGAAAGGCTTCCGCTATTGTATTTAGATTTTACCACCCACATTTTCATTCAGAGAATTCATCTTTAAGACATACTGATTCATTGTTTTATGGAAATCGTCTTTTGTTTAGTGCAAACGTGATAAATACGGTTGGCTAAAATTAAAATAAAAAAGCGCCCTACTACATTAGCTTGTTTTGTTGTTTTGAAACACAATGTTGGTCTCCAAAAGAAAAAAAGAAAGAGAAAGAAGTTCAAATAAGGGGAAAAAACATGCAATTAAGCATGACTAAAAGACAACGATAAGCAGTAATTAATATTCGATTAATGCCCGAGGAATTTCTTTTAAAGTAATTAAGCGTTTATTAATGCGATTTGTAACCCCTGAAGTGTCACAGGATATGCTAAATGAAATGCTAATGTTAAATTGCTCTGCCCCCCCACCGCCAAAACGTTCCACTGCAGCTCCTCTTATTGACGCTTAATTTAACAAAGCCTCAGTCTGAACTTCTTCAAGTCAGATCAGAACTTTAATCTGTGCTAAATCCAAAGTAAACTCTGACACAAGTATAAAGTCAGAGGAACTTCAAACCCCCAGTGGTAATTGTGTCAAAGAAAAAAAATAAAAAATAAAATAAAATAAAAAATAAAATTAAATAAAATAAAATAAAATATGCAAGTCTGCAATAAAACAATCAGTTTAGGTGTAGTGATGGAATCACGTGTCAGAGAATAATTAAATATTAAATTTAAAACAAATAATAAACAAAGCATAATAAAATAAAATAATACAATAAATCACTTTAAGTCTTTCAATGGATTCACAAATCAAATAATTAATATTAAATAAATATTATTTCACTGACATTAAACAACTAAAATATTAAATATTATAATTCAATATAAAATAATTTATATATAATTATAAAATAAAACAAAATTTAATTTAATTTAATTTAGTTAAAAAAAATATTTAAATAATAAGTCTGCAAAAAAATATCAGTTTAAGTCTGGCAATGAAATAATGAGTCAAATAATTTATTTAAATATTAAATTACAATTAATAATATTCTATTTAATTATAAAAAAAGAAAAGAAAAATAAGTCATTGTAAGTTGGTGTAAGTCAGCCAAATTAATCAGGAGTGTGAACCTAAAAGAGCATGTGTGTGAGTGTACCTACCTATCCATCAATTATTTTGAACGTATTGCCCTGGGGTCCTAGATTTCTTGTTGGCCTGCATCTGTGTGAATGCATGAGTTGGGTCAGTGTGTGTTCTTGTGTGTGTGTGTGTGGTCATGAGGGCTGACAGTAGGTTCTGGGGGGCAGTGGGCCATGCCAGGTCTGCTCTCCAAGCTGGCTGGAACAGTGGCCAGCATCCTGACAGGGTCTCGCAATCCCTCTTTCTGCCTAATTTAACCCTGTTCCTCTCACTTAACCAATTGTGACACCAACACATACAGACACCGTAAACCTCCCAGCCACTCTCCTATTTACCTCTTCCTCCATCTCGTTTTCTCCTCTCCACAGATCGGTCCATATGTCGTCATTTCATTCCTCTCTTCCTTTCCTTTCACAGAGTAAATAACAGCATATGACTCTGGAATGACAAGAAGTTGAGTAAATAATGACAAAATCCCCATGTATTTTCTTTCAATCACCCTGCTTTCTAATTTTTGCTGCCTTTACATCCTTTCATCCTGCGTGAAAGCTCTTCAACGTCCCAATCACCCTGACTGACCAAACAGTTTAATGTCAGTTTGCCCTCGTTCACTCTTTTTCTCTCTTTCTTTCTTTATCTGCCTGTCTCACTGCAAATTGATAAATCTCGGAGCTCACGGCCTCTCTTCCACTTTGACTGCTGCATGTCACTGCATGTCTTCCTTCTAACTCTCCATTTAGACGTCTCCGTGCTTCCCTCAATCCAACCCACACAGACAGCCAGACCTGATCCGTCTAAGCTCCATCTCACTCCCTCTCCTCCCTATCTCCTCCATTTGCTTGATAGACAGCAGATCTGGGCTTCTACAGGAGTTGACAGCAGTATCTGATCCTCTGGCCTGCAGGTATCCCACCTTCCCTCCGCTTATGTGGCCCTCCAAATCCCACTTTCAAGCTCTCCTCCTTGCCTTTTCCTCAGCATCGGGGTCCTACTTTACACTAAAGCATGGGTAAATCTGACAGAAGGACACATCCTGATCCAACTATCTCACGACAGCTGAGAACTGTAAAGTTAGTGATCCCAGAGCAGCTCCAGTGCAGTATGTCACCTTGTTGCTGGAGAACTGAGGATGGCAGACACAAGAAAGATGGATTTGAATGGAGAGGTAATAGGTAGGTTTGCGGATTGTATCACATTTGTTGCACATGAATATATATAGTTGTTTGTCCAAAACTGCAGCAGACCCATGTATATTCGTCAGTTTATTAAATAATATGATATTTTGCCATTGTTTTCAAATATCATGTGGCTAGTTTGGAGCACTGTTGTTACAGGTCACTAAAACTACAACATAGATAATAAAGCTGAAATATAAATATTTGATGAAAACTTAAACTTAAAGAAACAAAATTTGAAATATTGCCTTAAACTGAAATAATAAAGCCAATTAGATATATTAATACAAAAAAACAAAATCATAACAAAATTACGTTTTACTTTTTAAGTTAATTTTTAAATATTAATAAATAATATAGTAAAACAATAGTAAACAAATAATACTAAAACAACACTAATTTTGATTAAATTATATGTCAAATTAAATTAAATTAAATTAATTTATTAAAAATTATGTTCAAATGCTGAAGATTGGCTCGTATATCATGTTAAAAAATATTTTTTACAGACAGTGGAGATCTCACTAAAACACACTGAAAATCTGGATTAAATATCTAATTCAAATCAGGTAATAAACAAAGTTTTAGAACAGAGTAACATTATGAAAATTAATAGGTGTAATGTAATTTTGCACGTTATGTATAGGTCAGCATTAAATTAAGTCAATTTTTTAAATTGATCTTTTGTACTGCATCATTAAAAGAAAAACTTTACACTCAAACTTTTCTACTGATAACAATTTCCAAATGAAAAAAAAATCCTTCACATATGTCAGTCCTCGTAAATTTAGAAAATCAAAACAGAACCATTGGGAAGAACCCACTGTTTTTAAGATATATTCACATTATGTTGACCTTTGGTAAGCCTGACTTCCAGATGTTAGCATCGCCCATTGAAAACCCACATTAGTCGACCACTAATCAAAAAACAGCAAGGACATACAAGAATGAAATCGTCTGAGACCTCATGATTACAGGCACATATGAAGAATCTTGACCCAACACCACAGCACATGATCACCAAACCCCAATTTCTCTTTCTTTCTCTTCATCTATTACCCAACTAACGCCTTGAAATCCCCCTGAAATCCCTCTGCCTCCAGCTGTCATTTAGAATTCAATTTTCCCACTCTCATGCCTAAAGGTCAAAGTTTAATAGGGAGCAAAACAATAGGCCTGCCATAGACACAACAAACAAAGACCCGTGGGATTTGTTTGCTTATTCCTTCTTTCTTTTAACCCCCTTTTTGCCTCCTCCTCCTTTTCTCGCTTCTGTCCCCCCTCCTGGGCGCTAACTGGGCCGAGTAAGGCCTTGTCAATATCCTGTCGCCTGATCAGTGGTGTATACCTATTTGGGAGGTTAATTGCCGTTTCATGGGCTTGTATTTACATGAAAAAGCCTTGTTAGACAACTAATAAAGACTGGGAGGTGGCGAGTTCAACAAATTAACAAGAGAAGCTGGAAGCGGAAGCTAATTACCACATCCAGTACACAATCATCTGTGCAAATAAACAAGCTACTTGTTTTCCTTCGGTAGCTCGTTCTAGAACTACGCTTCACTGTCCGTTCACAGACACGCCAGGAAAGAAAGAGAAAGAAAGAAGCGTGAAGAGCGAGTTGGGTCGTCGAGAGACCGGCTGGCCCACATGTATGTGCGCATTCACATTGTTCAGAGGTAGCTTCAGAAGGGTGGGAACTGTACAGATTAGACAGAGAGAAGGGAAAAAAGCATGAGAAACAGAGAGAGAGTGCAAAAGGGAGGGGGATGGGAACAGTGTCCTCTCTTTAGCTACAAGGGGGGTCTTGTCAGCTGGAGTATTACACAGCAGTCGAGCAGCAAATTCAGGTCATTGCCTGTTTGTGAGAGTGTGTGTGTGTGAGAGAGAGAGCATGCGCTGCTGTGAAACGGTAGAGGACACTTCATTTACCACACTAAACTTTTTAGCGTTCACTTCAGGTGCGTGTGTAGCGGCAGAAGCACACCGACTATGTTATTTTATTCAATAGTTTAGTAGAATAATTAATCAAAGAAATGTGTAAGACATTATATACTGATTGTTTGGCCTTGAAGAGTCTCTTTAGAAGAAGCCCAGAAAAGAGGATAGGACAGGAAATATGATGAAGGGGCTGATGCCCCAACCTGGACCCATTCAATGCATTTTCACCAAAGCAAAGATAGTTCTGGGCCAGAAAATTTAACCTGCTCTTGAACCTGCTGATGTCTAAAGAAGAATCGCTAAAATAAGATGTCAAAACAGTTTGCCAAGATAAACCTAAACCTAGATCACAGGAAACTACATTAAAACCAACAAAATGGCAACACAGTGGAATTCACTTAAAATGCGAAACTAAAATATACATTTATCATAAATATCATGTGTAAACTGGTAAAAAATTTCATTCCTATAAATAATTAGAGATTTAGTCTTTATATAAAAGACCTAAAAATGCATAAATAACCTTCAAACCTTGTTTTCAAAAGCAGCTTGTGATGGAATATAGACTGAATCAAATTAATTTGTATATTAATATCTCAAAAGACTTAACAAGGACCATAATGCAACGTGGTTATTTGTTATGAATAGAAATGTAGTCAGTTACAATACCGTTCAAAAATGTGGGGTCAGAAGATTTTATTTTATTTTTTTAAAGAAAATAATAATTTTGTTCAGAATGCATGAAATAAATAGATTTAAAAGGAAAAGGAAATTTAAAAGGAAAATTATATTTTTGAGCTTTCTATTAGTTAGACTTTTTTTGAAAAAAAAAAAACTATTTCTTGAGCACCATCGTCATATAAGAATAATTTCTAAAGGACAACCTGAGACTAAAGACTGGAATAATAGGTGTTGAAAATTCAGCTTTACCATCAAAGGAATAAATTACATTTCATAATACCTTACATCAGAAAACAGTTGTTTTAAATTATAATAATATTTCACAATCTTACTGTATTTCTAAATAAATATATGCAGCCTTGGTGAGCAGATCCTAAACTTTTAAATGGTAGTGTACGTTATTTGGCTCTCAAATCAGTAAAAATGTAGTCTGATTCTAGGATCAACCAACAACTGACACCATTTATATGGAAAAATGGTCTTGGTCCAGTACCAAATGTCACCTTAAGCCCGTTGCGCCCTTCTTCACATAAACCGTCAGGTATATGCATTATGGTTGCAGGACCAACAAAGGATGTTGATCCAGGAACATATCCGACATGGCTAAATCATTACATCCAAATGCTTTTGAAAATGGATTCTAAACATGTAGGCATTCACATTTATTTCTTTATCTGTCTCTGCCCTCTCACTTTCATATCTCAAGATCAGAGGTCTCCCTCCTCCCCTTCTCCCTAATTCAGCGTCACCGCTACATTTTGTCAGAGTCAGCAGCTAAAACGGATGGTTTAAAAAAAAAAGGAGGAGAAAAAAGAAAGTATTGATTAGCTTTCAAAGCTCCATGTGGGCCACTCTTATCGATTAGGAGAGCTGAGCTGCTGGCCTCCTCTCTTTCTTTCTCTCTCTCTCCCTCACCCTCTTTCTCTCCCTCTGGGGTCTTTGTTCAGGGAGTGAGTGATATAATGGTTCTTTGAGGAGTATGGAGAGTGGTGATGGGGTGGGAGGGGGGTGCTGTCTGTGGCATCTGGGAAGAGGGGGAGGCAGAGCGAGAGAAAGAGTGAGAGAGACACCAAGGAGAAGAAAAAAAGTCTCAATGACAAAAGATCAGGGCAGCCGGGCTTAGGGCGACGGGGACCAAAGAGAGTGAGAGGATAATCTGCTAAAGCCCCGAAACGAGAGATTCAGCATGCGCACCACCCTCGTAGGGCCTAAGAGCAAATTTGCACATAAATAAAGAGCCAGCATCGCTTTGAACAAGCAGGTCTAAAAGGAGAAGAAGGGAGGGAGAGAGTGATAGAGAGAGAGAACTGCAGCTGTCTGACGGTCGGCCAACCGTCTGGCCAGTCTGAAGAACGTGTCACCATTTTATGCCCCTGTTGGTTTTAGGAAGTCTGGGATAGGATGTTTATCATTTTTGCCTTTCTTTCCTCTTAATCTGTTTTCACTTTCCTCTCAGCTTTAGGTATAACCTTTTAAAAATTCCCTTTGACTTACCTCAGTCTTTAGACTTTTGTATTGTGTAGTGTGTGTCCTCTGAGGAAAGTTTTGTGCTCTTATACCTTAACCGATTTAATTCAGTTCTCTGTCATCTTTCATTTAAGTACCCAGAACTAAAATTCCCTAAGAGAGAAAAAAAATTATATGATGATACTGCTGGTCACACAGGGTAAGAGTACAGAGCTATCACATGTATTGCTCAGATAATAACTCTCACTGCAGTTTGAGACAATACTGAGATATCAAAGCCTATAGGAGACACATGTTATTATTAAGGACTTTTTCTTTAGGAGACATTCACCTGATGTCTAAGAAACAAATGAGAAAAGACATTTGAAAAGTTAATTCGTAAGTTGATTTACTAAAGTGTAAACGATGAGACTGTCATGCACTTACATTTACATGTTTGCATTTAGTTGACACTTTTATCCAAAGCAACTTACAAGGTATATGTAACGATTCTCTCCTTGAAGGAAGTCCAGGAAGCCAGATATAACAAAAAGGTTATTTTAATAAGAAACACGAACTCAGAACTAAGGTTACACTTCAACAAACTAAGATTCCAACAATTCCAACAAAGGATGCGTTAGGGTGACTGGACAAAGACAAGAGGGAAACTTAAAAGGGAACCGGAACAAACGAGTGAACGAGATAATTAATGCAAAACAGGTGACAGAACTAAACGATGATTACCAATTAACTAAACCAGAACAGGAAGAACCAAATAAGGTCAAAAGGGGACTAAACAGAAACATAAACGTAACAGTTATCTCCCCCTCCCGGAAGGCGCGTCCCGCACCGTAACAGCAACATCGCGGGAGGGGGGGCGGGCGCCCTGGAGGCTGGGGATGAGCCAGGACACGGAGGAGACACGGGAAGCCTCCAGGGCGGGTCAGGTGACTCAGAGCGCCATGGTGGGGCAGGTGGCACGGAGCGCCATGGCGGGACTGGAGACTCGGGGAGCCATGGCGGATCAGGAGACTCGGGGAGCCATGGCGAGTCTGGGAGCTTGGACGCCATAGCGTCACAGGGGACTCCAGAGGCCACGGCCTTATTTCACATATGTCGTGACCCTATAGCCCCCCCCCCCCCCCCCCCCCCCCCAATTTTCTTGGGGACATTGAGGAGGATCGGGCTCTGTGGGGCGCTCTGGAGGAGCGGGCACTTGAGGGCGCTCTGGAGACAGCTCTGGAAACAGCTCAAGGGCAACATTTTTTTGCGATACACCAAAACTTATGTGACAATTAGTTTTTAGGGATGACGTCATGACGCACACCATTTTATCGGTAAAAGGCCAGTTGGATGGAAACAGACTGTAGACAGCAAATTTCGCAAAGTTTTCTTTAACGCATATCTCTGTCGATAACAAAACAGCGCAAAATCTGGATGAAAACTTGATTATTGATCTTGCTTGTTATTTTTCTTGGGTCTGTTTAACATGTTCAGTCTGAGTTTTCTTCAGAATTATTCACCAATAAGTGCATGCAAACAACGTATTAAATGGATGTGCCTTAAACCTGCTTTAACTTGCTTTTGACGTGCATCAAAATATCTGAAACTGACAAACATCAATGACTTCCCCTCAATAACTCTTTCACTAAGTATAACAAAACTTTTAAAAAAGTATATAAATCTTAAATAATTTGAGTCCAATTTTCTGAGTCACCCACTTTAAATTCAAGAGGAACAAACCTACATATAATCTCTAATGCCTCACTTTTCCTACTAAATACAGACTAGGAGCCCACGGCTAAAAAATTATGCAATGACAGCCATCTAAAAATATCTCACCCACACCCATCCATGACTTTTCGTTCTACCACCTAAAGAAAAGCAATAATAAAAATGGATCCCAAGGTTCCGGGATCTGATGATGATGGGCATTAGGGCGTTTCAGCCCAGGAGGTGGACAGGGCATGAGAGGTGAACAGGGATTGAACATAGCAGGTGCTATTGATCAACCAAAGGCGTTATGAACTAACTGCCATTTCCCTTTCATAAGAGGCTCAATGGGTATTGACTGGCAAATGAAAAGCATGTCCAAGTACTCCATCTTGAGTGCACGACTAGAAGGCAACAAAAGGCAGAAGATGAGAAGCACGACGGTGCATGCATGGGCAATATGAGCTGAGCATCCTTCACATGACAGCCTGTGCATATAAACATTCACAAGTGATCAACAGACTTGAAAAATACAAACCAACACAAGAATAAGGGACAAATATTTTGTTAGCAGCTTCTTGGAACAACTAAGAAACGGAGACAGGATCACAAAGGAAGAAAGCAAGCCAGTAAGAGATTTCACAGAGGAGAGCATGCGGCCCACGGCAGGAGAGGGATTTGCAGCGATATGTGGCGCGTGGCTGGTGGAGGGCCGGACAGCGATGGGCACACACTGGCCGGCAGAGCTTTCTCGGATCACAGACATCCTGCCAGGACAAGCTAATCCCCAGTTCATCCCTTCTTCAGGTCCTGGGCCTCCCCGCCACGCTATACGTGATTTCACGGCAGCGTTTCTTGAATCTCTCGCTTGCGGACGTCTTTTCTGTCGTTTCTTCTTTTTTCCCTCCTGCTTTCTCTCTGTCTTCAGGTCTTTTTCTGTCTAGCTTCTATCTAAAACACTCAGACTTTTTCAGGGGGCGGACCATTTCAGCAGTGATAGAAAAAGTGCAGACTGCTTTCTTGAAATAGCTACACTTTCATAATACAGAATTTTGCCATTTAGTTTTTATTTAATTAAAATTTAGTAGATTGAATAATTTGATGTGTTCAGTTTAGATATTGTAAGTACTAAAGGTACTGCTGGTGCTTTTTATGAATAACTTCATATTTATTTATTTACTTTAAAATTAAATTAGTAAGAAATAAGAAGCAGTACTCGTGTAATTGTTTAATTAATAATTATTCAATATAATACGTTAACACAGTAAGTTTAAATATTTATATTATTTTATATCTTTTATCATATTTATAAATACCTCCACTTTGTTGTTTTTCTTATTTAATTGAAATTATTTACTTGTTAAATTAGTATGTATTAAATATTAAATGAATAAGCAATATTTAATTTGGACAATTATTAATACTTTTCTATAAAGTCCATTAATTAATAATTACCCAATATAACAAATTAATGGTATAATTATGAATAAGTTTAAATAATTATAAAGTATAACAAGTAAAAATATTTTGGAAATTACAAAATTTAAATAAATTTCTATATTTATAAATAAATAAATAAATACACACACATATACGTACACATACACGTTTTTTTTTTTTTTTCTCAGCCTTTAGGTCACCTTTTTTTTTTTTTTTTTTGTAGATGGTGGACAGAGAACAGGAATTCTGGAGGGGAACAAGATATTGGGCCCAAATTTGCAGCATGCGGCATACCTAGCTAACTTGCAGGTCATATTCTGCTCTGACATTTTTTAACCATAGTTTGTTTGTTTTGGTGGTTTTCAGTCTTCAACACCATCCTCATTCACCCTCCTCCGTCTCCCTCCCGGCAGCTGGCCCCGCTCACAGAAGGGTGCCCATCTGATCGCCTCTCGCTTCCGTCACACTCACTGGGTCTCCGAGAGAATCAGGCGGAACGGAGTACACGCCAGGACGAAGAGGGAAATAGAGGAAAGACAGAAAGAAGAGAGGGATGAAGGATCTACTGACACCCCCACCTCACTGCCCCTGAGGGATATACAGCACATACGGAGAGAACTGGCTACAAAGAAAAAAAAAATGGTTTCAATGTGCTCTACAGCCTGCCATTTTCCTCCTGAAAGACTGTCGGAGTGCTGGAACCCTGAAAAGGCACACGCACCCCCCAACTAAGCCCCACTAGAAGACTCCCCACACAAAAAAAAACACAACTTTAAGCATGTTAGCTTCGGTGCTACCCATGCAAGCATGTGAAAGCTATGGCTGGTGAATGAAACCACACTTGTTCGTTAAAGGCAAAGCGATTACACTGAAAAGCGCAGTGTATCTGTCTAACACCCAGAGCACATCCCGCACAATCGCCACGCTGTCGAAAAGGTGGGAGGCACCTCACACCCCCGTGTGCCCCACAGACACTGTGGCTTGAAGAAACCATGAAACATTTCAAAAGACAGGAAAATAAAAAAATAACATGCAGTGTCCCAATCCACCATCCAATGTACTGTCTGGACCTCCTTTCACCCCTCTGGTAATCCTTCAATGTGTAAGTTCTCTCTCCTCACGCTCTTCTTTTGTTTACTGTAGCCGTCACCGTTATATACCACCTGCTTTAGGGTCACTCACAAATAAATGGTGTCTGGGATGATTAAAGGTTTTGAAATCTTTTAAAAATAAAGTTAAAAACACATGGCTATAATGTAAAAATATATATTTTTTCGAAGCTGTAAATAAAAAGAAAGATTATTGGAATATGTTTTACAAGAGAATTCTATTTACACTTTACAATTGACAAATATGGGTAGCTGATTAAACAACTTTTGAAATATTTCAAAAATATAATAGATAGACAGACAGACAGACAGACAGACAGACAGATGTAAATTTTTATATAAAATTCAATGCAAAATTGGATGTATAAGTATTTTTTTAAATACCATAATCGATCCAGACAAAAAAATAACTTCCAGATTTCGTATTTCATTTCCGAAATCCTTCGTTTCTTTCCTCTCCAATTCTCCGTCACCCATGTCCGAGACAGCTGGCTGGAGTAGGAAGACGAGTTCTGCCTCCCCTCCTTTTCCAATAACCAGACCCTTTGGTGTTCCATAATGTTAAGAGTAGTCAAGCATATAAATAAAGGTGAGGTGAAACGACGGCCCCTCGACTTGTCAGAACTGCTGAACCACAAAGAACACCTTGAAGGGCATGTTAACTGTCAATAGACTTCTGCGTAACCCTCCCAGCCATTAACATAAAACTAACCCTCTATTTCTACCTCTCCTCCAGATACGTGGCTTCCACCGCTGTGGCAACATGCCCTCCATCATGTCACCCACACACGCACATATATTCAAAGCACACTCGCTAACATTTCTACCACGCCCTAACGCTAAAACATGCGCACTTACAAACTATCTAAGGCCATGTTCCACACCGCCGCTACGTGACCAGACACTAGAGAGGCCGAGGAACAGCGTGTAATAGGTGAAGCATGAATTAGATGCATATGTAAGGCCTGATCTCAGCTCTCTCACTCATGCAGGCTATTACTGCAGTGTGTGTTGGTCTAAATCTCCGGTCCCAGCAGTGTGCTTCAGTTCATAGACACCTCATATGGGCCCAGACAGGTCCGCCCCATAATCAGCCTCTTCGAGGGAGATGCACAGCCTCTGTGAACAAAAGCTCTGAACAGCCTAGCATTTTGCTGCTGTATGGACTCGCTGGGGAACATTTTCATGTCGTCTCTTTGGAGCGAACTACATCACCAGGTAGTAAAACGAGGTTTTTCGGTGCCTGAATACGGAGTCCCACTGTTACCGTCACACTTACAGTACATACGAGGATAAAGCTAAATAAGATTAATTCGGCAACTGCCTGGAAGCTGCTAAATAGTTTTTCCTCCACAGAGCAGGCCCTTTCTTCAAATATTTTTGCAATAATTGGTTTACCACCAGGTTCTCTTTGCTAATCAGTAATTAGCACATGATTAAATATTCAGAGGATATTGATGCACATTTAGCACGCACTGGTAAGTAAATGATTGTTCAGTGTGCTTCGCGTAGCCATGCATCTATGACATTTGCCATCACTCAAGAGTGCGGAAAATATCTAAATGTACCACAAAATGGAATTAGCATCAAACAACCATGGCTTTTAAACCACCCGTCAAAGACCATCACACCCACTGACAGGAGAGAAGAAAGTGCAGATTAAAATAGGATGACACAAGAAATTATTAAGGAGCAAAGATAAATGTCAGATTTTTGAGTCAAAAGACTTTATGCAACATCAAAAAATAAATAAAGTTGAATTATATTTAGATATTTATGATATTTTTCACATTTCAAATATATATATATATATATATATATATATATATATATATATATATATATATATATATATATACATATTCATCATAAAATTCTGAAAAAAATACAGCACAATGTATCCACAAAACAGCATATTTTTTGACACCAATAATAAGAAATGTTTCTGGAGCACTGAATCAGTGTATTAGAATGATTTCTGAAGGGTCATGTGACACTGAAGACTGGAGTAATGCGTGCTAAAAATGCTATAAAAGGAATAAATTGCATTTCAAAATATATTTGAGTTGAAAAAACAAAATTACAGTTTTTCATGTATTTTTGTACACATAAATGCAGCCTTGGTGAACATTCTTTCAAAAACAATGTATAATTGATAATAATAATAAATGTTTCTTGAGCACCAAATCAGCATATTAGAATGATTTCTGAATGATCATGTGACACTGAATACTGGAGTAATGCCTGCTGAAAAAATCAGCTTTACCATCACATGGATAAATTACATTTTAAAATATATTAAAATTAAAACAATTTTGTAATAATATTTAATAACATTACAGTTTTAATGTATTTTTGATCAAATAAATTTAGGAAACTTACCTACAACCATGTCAAATATAATTTTTTTATGTTGTTAAAAATACCACTCAACTCTGTGGTCAAGACACTGATCCAGAATCAGTTATCTGAGTCCTGCACTGAATTTACAATCCCTGACTGGGTGACTTGCAAAAGGTTGACAGAGACTTCATCCCAGTATGTCCCATCACGCCAACAAGCCTTCCTTATTTCTACCAAAGGGCCATTCATCCAGCCACGCAGGTGATTTAACACTGTAACTCCACCTGCCAGCACCCCTCAGCTCACTGCTTTTGATTAATCATGCTCTAGGGGGGATTTATTGCATGCAAGATATTTGCTTCAGCAGTTTAATAAGCATGGGGGAAGAACAGGGAACAAGATTAATCAGTGTGGGCCTACCACTGGGCATACACCAGACAAAAATTCATAATTAATGACTTTGAATATGTACATTTGTTTGTCTGCTACTGCAGTGTGGTGAGAGGACCGTACCTAAGGCATACAGCATGTGTGAGAATGCAAGAGCATGACTGTTAGACATCTAGATACACATTTGAGAGTATGTGGAAACTCGTAACTTTTCTCCATGTACTTGTATAGAGAGGGACGGACCAGCTCTGCTCTTCATTCTATATTACTGACGCATCATCTCCGCCTTTCCCTCTCTGCCGTTGGCTTCTTCAGTATTAGATCAGCACAGGTATGCTATTCTTCCTCCTACTCCTGCAGCACCACAGCTCATAATCGCTCTAACAAGGCCGGTGCACGGGGAGAAATAATGATGCACGATCGTGTTCGCCCATTTATCAGCGTGTTTTACAACGGCTGCCGCGTGGAAGTAATTAAACTCCAGCATCATTACAATGAATGCGCCCCTTTAATAGAGACACGATGAGGCTCCGGAGGCCTCTGCCGTAATTGTACCTCCCAACTCTGCCATTGAGGAGGGGGTTTTAATTAGTGCAGAAACAGAGTGCCCAAGCGATAAGGTCCAACCGGTGGGGTTCAAACACTCCTTGGGGTCCTGTGTTTATCAGCTCCCATTTCAGAGGAGTGCACAGGGTAAGTGAAGGCTGTCTGAAGTGAGCTGATCTCCGATGGGATGTAGCATCCGTGGCATAGAGCTTGAGATTGCGGATTACTAGATGTGTTGGAGCAAGTGGTGCAGGGTGTTGGGTGTATGGGTGTTGCCCTTTTGGGGTGTCCTGAAAGCTAAAAGCAACAAATAAAACAGAGCAAACCGTGAGCTTTCATTTGCTCAACAGTGTATGCGAGTGATGCCAAGTGGATCTGTGTACTAGAGCAAATCAAAATAAAATAAAATAACAAAATAAAATAAAATTCAATTAAAAATAATGCAAATGCTAAATGCAGAAGCATCCTTAAAAATGTATAGTCCACTGATATGTATTGTAAAATAAATAAATAAATAAAATAAAATGGCTGGTATTAAACTTTTAAAACTTTTGTAGACAATTTGTTATTTTTCTCACAATTTCCATACACTGCACTGAATCGTAAGTAGCCACTGAGGCTAAATGCAAAACAAATTTTGAATCCATTGATATGCAACAAAACAATACAAAACAAAACAATTCTGGTTTACAATCATGTAGTTTGTATCATGCCCTTGCAAACTTATAGAGTCCATTAATATACAAAATAGAGCTGTTAAATCAACTAATCACGACCAAAATAAATATTTATGTTTTCATAATATATATGTGTGTACTGTATATATTTATATGCATAATGTGACGAGTCGGCATGCACGCTGGTGTCCTCGTGGGTCCAGGAAGGGTGCGTAGAGGGATTCCCGCACTACCCAAGACAAAGCCGCACCCGTGACACGGTCGACGGGCCAGGAGGTCGGGCTGTAGGATCCCCCGGAAGTGCCGTGGCGACTGAAGAGGGACGAAGCCGCTGGATGAAACCACCACCCTCGCGCCCTGGTCCCGTGAGGGGAGCGCGTGCGGCCGCCGGACTCCGCCCCTTACCTGGACCCTTCCTTCCAGAACACTGTCCTCCTTCGCAAACCCCGCAGCACGACGAGGACACCAGACTCCCCTGGTTATTTTTGGACACTTTTCCCCCTTTGGACACTTTATTTGATTATTTTGTTTAATAAAAGCCTCTCTGAGGCCTGACACCACAACCACTGTGTCTGTCGTTTGCTCCTCCCGACACAATATATAAATACACACACATAAATATGAGAATACACACACATACACACACGTAAATATTTTTTAGATGTATGTATGTGTATTTATTTACTGTATATATATGCAAATATATATGTATATTATGAAAACAAATACTTTTATTTTGGATGCTATTAATCACGATTAATCAATTTGACAGCCCTAATACAAAACAAGTAACAAGTCTTTCCGGGCTCATTCTGGTTTAAAATCATGCCATTTTAGTAAACTGCACATGTTTATACTGTATATGAAGGTCTTCAATAAGCTCCAATTTCCTTAGTAAAAATGATCTGACACAATGTCAAAATGAGAGACTACAAGACTTTGACTGTTCTTTGAAAAACAATAGCTGGAAACGCTTTTACCACCACAAAAACAAAAAACAAAAACCTTTTAGCAACTAATCCCATTTAAACTAAATGTACTAAATCATTACAAAATGAGTGTAAAGGCCTGACTGCAAACAAACATTTTTATTTCCAAACCTACAACTCACTCCCCTCCTTTTGCTCACTCCGTTCAACTGTCCAAATAATTGCAGACTTTCAGGTCCAATCACACCACCAATTAAACACCACACAGTGTCGTCTGCACAGTCGTCTGCAGACGGGCGCCATCAAACGGTGCGGCCAGCCTGTGGTAGCTGTGCTGTTAGCATTAGCATTAGCAATGTAAGAGAGGAGAAAGTGGCTGTAAACATCCATTAGTCGTTAGCAGTCTCCTCATTATTCCTCCCAAAGCTCTCTCATTAACGAGGCGCTAGCTGACAGGTAAACACGGCTAATGGCAATGGCCTATCAATAATGGCATTGTGTGTTAAAGGACTGGTCTATGGGGGAAGATATAAATAGGGCTAAACCGTGATGGTTTATCATTAGCGGGACTTTGCCATGAACAAAACGATGGTGGTCGTGAAGGTAGTGGCGTGAAGAGTTGTAGTTGTCATTGTGCTGTAGATACGATGTGTGTAGGGACAATATAATGTCAAAAAAATGATAGGTGGCACAACTCAGTGGTACAAAAAAGTGCACAATGTTTAAATGTTCAAAATTGCACAGCTTAAGCTTGTGGGATTCTTGCGCTAATGAGTCTGCCGGACTGGATGTACGTTTGTGCGCCTGCGTATGTGTTTACAGCAGGACGGTAGGGAGGGGAGGAGTAAAGAAAAAGACGATGAAAGATGTTATTTATGTTTGTTCTGGGTTCATCCCAAGTTCGTTTTACAATGAGATGTCCCTGGGGTGGTAACGGCCATGTTGCTGTGTTTGGGACAGTGTTCGGCTGGTAATGGTCACGGGATGTACGGACTGAAGATTGGAGGGCTTGTCAGGGATCCATTATTGGAGTCACAGAGCACTAAATCAACCTTATACTCATACAAGGATATCCAATATACACAGACACACACACACACACTTATTGAGAAGAAGCACAAAAAAGCCACTGAGAAAGTGAGAATGTGAAAGACACAGAAAGTGAAAGCAGGGAAAGAGAGAGTGCAACCCATCCATAAAAACATCAGATGCAACACTTCAAGGACTCAGACACAATTTTCCCTTAACAGCACAGGTTTATATCATGCCACTCACATGCTGCTGTAAAAAAGACACCTGGAAAAAAAATAACTCCACCTGGTCCTGGATTTTATCAGGCAACGTTAATTCACCAGGATGATTATTTATTTTGTATTAGCTGACTTTTAACACAATTTTGTCCTCAAATTTACCCAAAAATGACAATGCTGTCATCATTTATTGTCACTTTCACTTTCATTACAAACCTTTTTGATGTATTATTTTAAACACAAAAGGAATTTTCCTTTTTATCCTGATCAGCCTTTTATTATTTTTATTAAATAAAGTGGTGCATACAACTTTGCACAATTTATTAAATGTAATTTGTTATTCATTAAAAATCTTTCTTCTGTTACGTAGATATTTGAAAGAATGTTGGTAACCAAAGAGTTGACGGTAGCCATTGACTTCCTTTGTATTTTTCCATATTATGGAAGTCAATGGCTACCGTCAACTCTTTGGTTACCAACATTTCTTAAAATGTTCATTTTTGGGTGAACCATCCCTTTAATGGATAATGATAATAGAGAATGATTTACCTTTCTATATGCATTCAGTCTTTACGTTACATTTATATGATATTTTGATTTTCATTGTGACTGCATAGAAAAACTAACGGTCCCACTTTATATTAGGTGGCCTTAACTACTAGGTATTTACATAAAAAAAAAGTACAATGTACTTATTGTGTTCATATTATATTGCAAAACACTTTTGCTGCTACTGAGGTAGGATACCGTTAAGATTAGGGACAGGTTTTGTGGTATAGGTTTGAGGGTTGGTTAAGGTGTAAGAAATGGGTCAACAGTATAACTATAAATGTAATTACAGAAATTAATTACAGATGCAGGTATTTTTTAAAATATAAGTACAATGTAAAAACATGTTTGTACACAGTAAATGCCTTGTATCAAATTATTAATTTAGATGCAAGTACATACTGTAGTAGTTAAGGCCAACTAGTATAAAGTGGGACTGAATCTCCTGTGCGAATAACATGAGGGCAACTACATAATTTTTGGGTGAAGTATCTCTTTACTATGTCAATAAAAACCACTGCTTGAAACTCCCCAGAACGGTCATTAAATGATGGAAGCTCGCTCACACTCATACATGCCTGTACAAGAGAAGTTGTGTTTGGGAGGAGAAGAGAAGCACTTTTGGCTTTCCACCACTCTAATTACACAGCCTGACCTCCCACCGGTCGCCCTGCGCAGGCCCTTCTCAGATCAATATTCATTCTTTTAGATCTGTCATCTGCTTTTGACGCTATCGACCACACACTGTCTCTCCTCCCTTTCTGATTTATTCATTTATTTAGCTCCACTGCACCCCATTGACCCCTAAGGCTAGCTCTTGCACATACACAAGGGTCAGTCTATATGAGATGGTTAACCTGGCATTATCCCTGTTTTTCTCTTTCTCTGTGTCTCTGTCAATGTACTAAGGGCTAGGAAGAATTGCCCTTGGTGGATTCCAATGGCGGTCATTTTCTATGGTAATATTTTGTGGGCTCCCATTCTGCGCAAAGTGAGTATATTGGTTTTTGGCTGGCGTTATTGCAGATAAGAGCCCAGGAGCTAATGAACTAAGCGAGGGCTGAGCCAAGGTCAAAGCCTTCATTTAGGAATATCCAATGGGCATCTGCCACTCTGTGTGGACACGCATATGGTAATCGCCTCTAGCACTCTACAAGAGTTCGCTCTCAGGACGTTGTTTTTCTAGTTCTGACCCGTATTACTCATGTTCTGAGTTATGCTGATTTCCAAAAGAGGCTTTTAAAGGTATTGAAAATTATACATGCTCCGGCCTCTTTAAAATTGTGGTGACTCCAGGTAATGATGATGATGATGATGATGGTGGCACAAAGGGACAGAAGGACACAATCAAAGATGCAAAATGCACTGGGTGCAATACAAATGGCAAGCAAGGTCAACTTACATACATGTAAGGAAGATAAATTTGGAGCATCTATCTATCTATCTATCTATCTATCTATCTATCTATCTATCTATCTATCTATCTATCTATCTATCTATCTATCTATCTATCTATCTAATATTTTAAATTACACTCATATGAATTTCTTAGAATTTGAATTCTATTTTCTTTTATTAAAATTTTAATTGCATTTCGGCTTTGAACTGATTTGGAATTCAAAAAGCATTCTCAGTTCTGAATGGACGAGTTGTGCTTCTTAGAGAGGTGTGCTATTACTTTTCTAAGCTCTAAGAGGTACGGACTCTTCGGATTTGAGCCAGTAAACACTTCAGAAGTAACCACTCATAGCAACCACATAACACCATGCTAACATCTACTAAGAAAACATGTAAGCAAGCACAGACAATGCCCTGCTAAACCACACTGAACACCCTAGCAGTGAGTTTTAACACCACTCACATTTTCTTCAAACTATTGTTACTGTATGTATTTAGTTTGTTGTATATACCCTGGTAATGGGGAAATACAGTTGGTATCTCCTGAACTTTAACCCTTCTCTAACATTCACTGTGAATTCCCCTTTGATGCTTAATGTGACAAGCCTCTTTCTCCATCTCTGTACTGTCCCCTTCTGGTGACAGGCTTCAAATAAGCCATCACTCCAGGGTCATATGACTGACAGCTGTCAATCAGGTTTTGCAAAAAGGGGAAACTCAAAAAAACACAAAAACTCACTTTGGGGTTCTCATACACTACAGTTCAAATTTTGGGGTTGGCAAGATTTTTTAAATGTTTTTGAAAGAAATTTCTTACACTCACCTAGGCTGGAATTCTTTAAAGAAAAATACAGTAAATATTTAATATATTTAAAAATGTCATTTATTCCTATGATGGCAAAGCTGAATTTTCCGCATTATGTCACATGATCTTTCAGAAACCATTCTAATATAATAATTTGGTGCTCAAGAAATATTTCTTATCATTTTTGTTGAACATCGCTTGCTTCAACAATATTAAACTGAAACAAAATAAAATAAAATAAAAAAAATTTGAAAGAGAAATTTTTGTAACATTGTAGATGTCTTTGCTGTCATTTTTGATCGATTTAATGCATTCTTGTTGAATAAAAGTATTAAAATCTTTGAGAAAAACTGTCCCTAATTTTTTTAAACCTGAGCAAACAACAGTGTATTTTTTACTATCACCTGTGTGAATCTGACATCTAGAAGCCATTCCTAATGTGATTTGCCTAATGTGGCTGCGAGATTTCCACAACAGACAGCCAGATGTCAATCACTTCCATCAGCAGGATACCGGGACCCTCCACGATCTTTGCCCCCTGGCATCTTTTATTTTTTGGGGGGTATTAGGGGGTTATGAAAGCACAGCTCCTAAAAGGCAAGAGAGGGAAGGGTGTGGAGAGTTACATTTTCAAAGTCAATACCCCCAACAAATTACCCTGGCTAAAAGATTGAAATAAATAAATGTGTGTGGAGGATGGTGGGTGATCAGGGGCGCAGAGGGGTGGAGGGATGAGGCGGACGCAGGGCTGGCTGGAGGGGTTTACAAAAATCAATAGACAAACAAGCAATGGAAGGGGAAGCAGAAAAATAAGCATTTAAAGAAATTTCACTCCTTTGGATGGGGACAGAGATGAGGGGGATGGTTGGGGGTATGAACGCAGAAGAGCTCCAGGGAGCTTTGGATGAGGCAGTCGGCCCACAATGCCCCGCAGCCTGACAGGGTTGAGTGACCAGCAGGCAAACAAGGTAAACCTGTGGGGGTTAACGCAGAGAATTATGGGTAGGCCCTTTTCCACCAATTCTCCTTTGCACCAGGCAGGTAAGGGAGTCTGTGTTGCTGTGGTCAATTGCTAAAGAGCAAGACCAAAGTATTACTAATAGTCTGGTTTAATGTTTCAAGTGGTAAACGGGAGCGCAGGGTTGTGTGGTCGGCACTAAGGTAAACAGGTCAATAATATTGATCTTGCTTCCCTCGCACTTCAGCCAGGGCCAGCAACATGTAATGCATTACAAGCTCCTGTTCTGCATTGCACCTCAACAGCAGTATAAGGCTCAATGAGTGTGTGAATGTGTGCTTGTGTGTGTTCCTACGTATGTAGTGGATATATGTGTCAGAACTCTTGCCTGAGAGCATTTCAGTTCTCAAAAAATACTACACAAATTCACAATTCTGGAATTTAATCTAAGTATTTGTGTCCTGAACATTACCATTGTGTGCTAAAATAACAAACGCATTAACTAAAGCTTTGTCTCTGATGTTTCTGCATTCACATGGGTATGGCATGACAGGCCAATTGAACACCAATAGAAACATTTCTAAATTATTATCTGACATTAAATCAGACACGCCGAATCTCTCTTTTTTGGTGAAATTTGAAAGACAACATAGGATTTAATTTGGTATATTATTTGGGTGTCTTTTGGCCCATTTTGGGTGACATATTTGGCCCGGTGGATTCTATATTTTAATTATAGATTCAGAAAATATATACTGATATATACTTATATTTATGCTAAATATAAAATTACATATTATAAAAATATGATAAATATATAATATAAAATATCCAATATATACATAATAAAAACCCATCTCATTAGTTTATTTAATTTGTCTATTAACAACATTCATCAGTCAAATTTTGCCAGTTTTTCTGAACCATAATTCATCTCAACGCAATGCCGTTTATATCACATTTCAAATTAAGTATGCACTGTTTAATAACATTCGATTTTAATCATTTTTGGAGTAAACAAACTGACACATTGTCTTTCATTTTGTATCCACAAAATGAATTCACACAGTTAACAATTAATAATATTTTCATGCTTGATTTTCATCCATTTTTAAGATCACTTTTTTTTACAATTAATAAAAAGATGACATGTAAAACCAATTTGTAAATACATGTACAGTAGATATAACTGATAAAATGCTCACAAATCCTGATGTCTACATGAAACAATATGAAAAATGATCAATGTATCTTAAAAAGGGCTGAGCAGTCCATTATATCAGATCAGAAGTGCTGCACCAACAGACGCTGCATCACTCAATAACAGAAAATGTGAAGTTAGTGGAATTTTAACAAAATCTGAAAATTAGTAAGTGGATCTTAAAGTAGATTACAGTGCAGAGCAGGGGACGTAATGAAATAATGAATCAAATCTACCTCTCTTTCTGTGCAGTACCTCTGTGTTACTCAAAGCAGGGCCCATGCCAAATCTATTGCATGTGGGAAATAGATTAACTCTCTATTTACACCCTCTCCTGGCTGGCAGCAGTGGCTAGCGTGGCCAGCCAGCCGATGACAAGGGAAACCCCACCTCTCCAGAGCCCATTAAGACACTCAACAGGCTGTGTAACTCTGATTATTGCATCACAACAACGGGAACGGCTGTGCAAATTATGGCTGGCTGAGGAGATTGGGTATTTCCTTAATTTAAACAATAACTCACTGCCCTACTCTTGGACCTCCCATTGATGTATGGCTCTTTTATTTAATGTGTTAATTATTCCAGCTTGATCTGTAATTCCCAGCGCAAAGATTTACAGAGGCTGAGATGGAGAAAGAGAGAGAGAGAGAGAGAGAGAGAGAGAGAGAGAGAGAGAGAGAGAGAAATAATATGAAACAGAAACCTTGGGGAAAGATCTGTTTAATTTGCTCCTCGCCAAAAACATCACCCCTGCACGCTTGCTTTATTGATTTACACCCCAACTCATCTTTCTATAGATTTACTTATTATTTTTCGATTCCAACTAATTCAATTAAAAACCTTTTTACACATCTTGTCGCTGATGTAAATTCCACCGCAACATTTCATGTTTCTTATTCACACACTTACACTCACACTCTTAGTAACACATGCCCGGCCACAGTCTCGCGTTCACGCGCACGTACACTCGGCAGTGGAGATTTCGCAAGTGTAAATGAGCCTGTTCCTTTCTCGCCGACTGACTCCGCTTATTATACTTCAGTCACACCCCAAGCGTCAATCAGAAAGCGTTGCCCTGCAAAGTGGCGCAAAACACCGTTTCAGCTAACCATATGCTACGCGTACACGCTCGCCGCTCACGCTCCATGTCAGCTCGTGCCCATCCAGCCAGGCATTTAAGCATTGCTAAGACCCAAACGAGAGCTTTAAATAAGTGCGCTAAGGGTGGAAGAAGTGTGCAAAGTGGAGTGTCGAGTCGCCAGGCACAAACATCCTGGCTAATACACATGAACATTCTTCCACACAAACACGGTTCGGAGAGCAAATCAGTCTCTCTCTCTCTCTCTCTCTCCAACATGCACTTATGTGTGTGTGTGTGTGTGTTTGGCGAGGAGTAGACTAAAGTTAGCTGTGCTTGCCCTGGGGAGGACTCGTGGCCGTGGCGGTGTGACAGGCTGCTGGCAGATCAGGCTCCTGTCAGCCATGCAGGCCCCCGTTAAACAAGCCACACTTATGAGCCAGAAAAATAATTGGAGGCTGCAGCCCGCAATATGCTGCCCCCACTCTCTGTCCATCCGGGTGGCTTCAATAGTGTCAGCTTCGATTAGGGCGTGGAGACCAGTGCAGAACACACTCCTTTCCACATCTATTTCCCTTCCAACCTCTCTCTCTCTCAGGCCCACAGAGCGGCCTGAACTCGCCCTATCGCCCACCTCTTCCCGAGAGGGCAAAGATATAGAGAAAATTCAGAGAGTGGAAGGGAAAAAAAACTGAAGGGGGAAGATGGGCTTTTTTTTCCCAGTCGGGCCTGTCATGTCAGAGTCTCATGTGAGCGAGGAAGCCTGGCTGATTCCGTTGATGTTGTCGTATTGTGTACGCGTGCATGTGTGGGACGGTGAAGGCATGCTGAAAGGGACAGGGGTGAGAATGTCACAGAAGAGCTTAGTGAGGACCGTAGCCTCTGATCTGACAGGTCAGTGGGGCCATGAGAGATACACATCCGGCCGCGCACACACTACATGGCCATTATCCCCCTTGGGACGGCAGGATCGCTGACCCACTGACACCGGATCAGCCTAACTAACACACCAGATACTGTCTACAATGCCCAGTGTACTGTCAGCTCGGACACATGAGGCGCAGCACATGTAACCGCATCCCACGGCAGCGTATTACACAGCAAACATGTCATACTGTTTGGACAGGGCTAAAACTATCTGACACACTCCGCTGTGTGATATCCCAAACAACAGCCGACAAAGCCCACCTTCCCTTCTGGCCTTAAAATGGCCAGGCCATGGTGACCACATGGAGTCTTCAGAAATTTCAACAACAGATACAGTCAAATATGAGATGCAGAACTGCATTATTAAACCCAAATCAACTGCGGACTTGTTTCACACTTCTGGGGTTCTTCGAAGCAGAAGTCGTCATAGTTGGGTAAACTTCTATAGTCACGAACGGAAATGTTAAGTTTACGAAGCAACGTTAAAGGGTTAGTTCAACCAAAATTGACAATTCGGTCATTAATTACTCACCCTCATCTCGTTTCAAACCCTTAAAACCTTTGCTCATCTTCGGAACACTAATTAAGATTTTTGATGAAATCTGAGAGCTTTCTAACCCTGGAAAATTCGGAAATTGATTATGTTGACCTGCAGAGAGAAAGATGTCAAATTTGCTGTCACTCCATTAGCCATTGTATCAGAAACACTCAAGCAGCAGCATTAACCATTTTTTTTTTATAATTACTAAATATTTAAATAATATAAATCTACAGATTTAAAAAATAATTAAATAAATAAAATATAATAATAAAAAAAAAACACAATGTTAATAACGGTGAAAATGCATCATCAAAGTCTGTGATAAGTGTCCAATTCATTGCTCTAGATCTAAAAAAAGTACAGTGGTTAAGAGGTTAATGATAAAAAAAATAAAAAAAAAACACAGACTTTAAGTTTTAAATCTTTTGTCTTTCACAGAAACCAACCAAGTCAACCTGGATTGAAACAACATAAGAGTGAGTAAATGATAACCTTAAATAGTCCTTAAATAGTTAACTTTAGGACTGTCTAAAGATTAAATAAAAAATTGAGCCATTTACTTCCTAATTTTGCAATGTTCTTGGTCTTGTTGTGAATTATTTATTTGCAAATTATTAAAAAAACAACAACAACAACAAAAAATTAAACTGACTTCATAATCTTTCATCAAAACATAATTAGACACAAACAGCTTTCTTATGGTTTCCGTTAGCAAGTCAACTGGTTTCTTCATCCCTGTGAAACCAGTGCAACTGAGGCTGAAGATGCCGCATGAGGTGACATTGAACGTACCTTCGGTCTCTGTGGACGCGGGGCATCCGTCCGTCCATGGCTGGCGTACAAATAAATAATGCAATGTACACCTAATGCAGTGGTCCCAAACGTAGGAACCTGCCGTCGCCTCCAGCTACCTTTGGGGTGGAAAATAATTACAATGCAGAGAGTGAGAACAGGCCTCCTATACACAGCGTAATGGGCCAAAATAAGGGGATGGAATGAGGCTGCCCTCTACGCTTCACTGCCTTTTCCACAACACACACATGCTGCCCAGCTGAAAGTTACTACCAGCAAATTGCCTTTGCATATCCCCATTCAACACTGAAAAAGGCTTCCATCTAAGAGGAAGGGAGAGTCACTTATAATGGAGGGATGAATACACAAACAAGTAAACAGAGGCCGGGAGCGAGTAAATAAACCTGCGGAGTGGAGAGATGGAATCGTCTTGCTTGCAAATAACTTTTCTGTTTACCTTGTTTGTTTCCTACTGTAATTATGCATTATATTATGCATCTGCCAGCATTCATAACAAATATTTCGTTTAATGCTTTAAACGTTTCCACGTGTTCTAATTATGCATATGAGGAAGCTTAGATATGTAGTGCCGTAGTGTTATAATACTGATGCCTCAGAGTATTGATTGGACTAACAGATTAATTGGAAATAAAGTAACAGATTCACAGATTGAGTGATTACTTAATTAAGTTTAGCAATATTCATTTACAGTCTCAAGGTATTTACATACTGTATTTCAGGGGCAGGTTTTGGTGTTGGATGCACACTATGTCTGGAGATGTATATAACAGTAGACTGTACACACTGTTGAAGCACATTGTGATCCAGTACACACAAAGAGAAAGGCTGTGCATGGATAATAAAGGTGGTCGATGCAGTGCTGTTTGATTGGAGATCAACGTGTTTACTCTGGCTCTCTCAAACCTCAGTCTGGGCTGAGACGTAAGCCACTGTACCCTTACCTCCAAACCACAAACTATACAGTTTTCATGTTAGGGTAGATTTACATTGCTTCACTTGACAGATGCTGTCTTACAAATGCAGTACATACATACAAGATCATGCACACACATACACTCACATTTTTATCTGTCATAAAAAGTCATTTTAGCATTCTGTTTTATACAGCACAAGAGATACTTGGCTATTTTGATAGCTTGGAAAAAAAGTGCTTGACATTGAAGTATCAGGTAGATACTCCATGATTTTTCTTAATCTTATGAAAGCTGACTGTCAATAAAATTTCAACATAAATCTGAAAAAAAAAACATTAACATTTTTATCACTTTTTATTATTAAATAATTGTTATGCTTTATTATTATAACTAAAACCTAAAAATAATGTACCTAGAATGGTAGTAACTGGTTCCCAAAAATAACCAATTAAGAACCATATACATCATTTTGTTCTATTGGACTCCAAAAAAACCAGAAAATTTAATTTAAAAAGTATTTTGAAAGTTTTCTCTATCATACCATGGACTTTTCCATAAAGGCTTTTTAATGACTTTTGTTTTGACAATATCATTTGATGAGTTTATTTTGGTAACTATGCATTGTGATATTGTTATGCAAACCAAACTGAAACTTGTTGTCAGCTAGCACACAACTTCCACTAAAAACAAATCCAATATAGTAGCTCAGACTTTAAGAAATACGATTTGTCAATGTAATTCTTGTTTTAACCACATATTAAAGTTTCCTCTGTGTTCTCAGCAGCTCCTCAAGGTCAAAACAGAGTTTCTCGTCCCACAGGAGGAGCGCTGGAGCTGAGGCCTACTCTTTAAGCTTCTCTCTGCTCTCTCCACTGGGCACGGGAGATCCAGAGCGGGTTGAACTCATCTCAGCTGCCCACATCGGCCTCCTTCCCCCTGGGTGACCACTGCTCTGGGGTTCTGGCTACTTCCCTTTGAAGCTCTAAAGACTTTTGGTGGAAACATTGAATGTCCTTGAGAGGCCCCACCCCACTGTGACCCTAACAGGCTCCAAAATTCCCTCGTCCCCTGTGTTATTTTCAGCCCCTTATCTTTGTCTAGGGCTATACTTAAAAGGGCAAGAAGGTTAGGATAATACAGATTTTGTTTTTTTTTGCACACCAAATAAGGTTTAAATGTTAAAACTATGTGAGAATGAGCTACGGTATGTAGTAGAAATTGTGAGTTATCAAAAAAAAAAAGAGAAAAAAAGAAAGAAAAAAGATGGTTATTGATGCCTTGCCTTAGCATGTTATTTTAATAATCAATGATTGAATAGTGATATGAAAGCAAAACAGGTACTTAAGAAAACAAAAAACGTCTTTATGTTGTTATAAATTATAGCTTATACAAATTTAATGAATCCTTATTAGCCGTTGTACTTTCCACAGTGAGATATATGTAAATGCTGATACTTAAAGAGCCATTTCATGACAAGATCGGAATATTGTGAATGGAAGAGAGAGTATATTAACTTTGGAAAGACATTAACAGTAAATGCAGTTGTAGTGTTCTCAGCAAACACATTTTGGTTCCAAGAATGTTTCAGATATGTTCTTATGGTGAGTGAGTGAATGAATGAATGAATGAATGAATGAATGAATGAATGAATGAATGAATGAATGAATGGACAAATAAACATACAAACAAATCAATTTAATTTTATTTTATACATTTTTTATCAAATAATATTTAAATATGAAAAATAATAATAAAAAATAAAATTAAAATTAAAATTAAAATTAAAATTAAATATTAAAATGAATTAAAAAAAATTTAAAATTAAAATAAATAAAAAATAAAAAATAAATGTTATTATTACTATGGTTTTCATCATCATCATCATTTTAATTATAATAAAACTACTACTAATAATAATTAGTAATAGATAGATTTTTATATTTACATTATATTTATATATTTAAATAATACTATTATTTATTTTTGAAGTATTTAAATAAAAATAATAATACAATAATTTTTGCAATTTATAATTTAAAAAAATAAAAAGTTCTTAGAACTGTAGGAATGGATTTCCAAAGACATAATTAACTGAGCTCTATACACATTCGGGGAATGTTCTATATTTAGGTTATAGAGACCTTTATAGAGATCTTTCAAGATTCAGAAGCTGAAAACAGAGTTTAAAATTAAAATGTGTTGTTCTGCCAGACACCTTTCCCACAGGGGTCCACGTTAGATGGAAGTCATTACTACACCATAATCCTTCTGACAGTAACATAAAGTTTAATCATCGTTCTCATTTGCTTTGGAATTAGTTGCATTTTCTTATGTCTTCCACTATACATCAATATGAGTTGCATATTACGCCTCAAACTCCATCCCCGTAAGATTCATTAGCGCTATTTCACGGAGAACAGCAGCACACATAAAAACGCACAAATAACTGTGTGTACATCATTAGGTTTTCAAGCTGTATACTGCACTCACACTTACACACACACACACACACATACACACGGCTGTCATTTTCTCAGAAACAAGCAAGGAACACGCATTTGACCTGGCAGTCTTTTCCACTGTCCCACCTCTATTTTCCTGTCATTATCGCCTGATGAGCAGTACAACTATGTGTGTGTGTGTGTGTATGTGAAGAGACGTCACTGTCTCTCTGGCACACACAGAGTAGATTCATGCCCAGAGGCAAGTGCCTTTGAATAACGGTAGGTTAAGACATAATCATCTACACGAAGGAGAAGATTCTCTTTGACCCGTGTCACCTCGCCACCTCATTCACCAGAGCTGGCGGGCCAGGAGAGAGGAAAAGCTAATTGCAGAGGGTGAACCTAGAGGCAATAGCGGAGACACAGAGACAGAGAGAAGGAAAAGAGAGCACGAGGGAGACAGAGAGGGGGTATCCCACCGCTTTGAAGCTAAATGAGGAGCTCTTGTACTGCTCCAGAGACCAGGAGACGGAGAGACATATTTTAGTCAGCTGACACCTGTTATAGTCAGAGTTATTGGGCGCTCCTACATCTGAGCTGAAGTAACTCGAATAAAGTCGTGGGAGATTCGGTGAACGCTTTCAAGCACTCTCGCTTTGTGTGCACTCTCAAATCTCTAGCTCTCACACACAGACATGGTCCAAAATTAATAGTTGGCAAGTGGTTTTCTGATAAATTGTCGAGCTCTGTCACTGTCAACTCGGTGGAAAATCTAACATTTTGGATGGGTAGCTAGGAATACAAAAAGAGTTGGTCTCTTTATTGTTGCAAGTCAATGACTATATAGTGGTGTTAAGCCACTATAATATAAGCACAAAGAACAAAATCAAGTGTCATTTCAGCAAGAGATGCAGTCAGTGCTCATTAAATAAGAAAAGCAAGGAGAAAGCTATCTGTTAGTACTGAGCTGCAGTTGCTCAGCTGGTGCAGGAACCCCTGCAAGTATACCATTTGAAATCTGCCAACCTGCCAAAGCTTCTTTGGTTCATGTGAAATGCCATAAATGCCATGTGACTAATAACTCTGGAGCCACGTCAAAATTGAATAATGCTGATGACACTACAAAATTGCACAGTTAAAGGGATAGTTCACTAAAAAATGAAAATTCTGTCGTTAATTACTCACCCTCATGCCGTTCCAAACTTGTAAGACTTGTAACTTGTATTTTGATGAAATCCGAGAGCTCTCTCTACAATGGCGTTGAATAAAGTCGCTATTTTTGTTTTCTTTGAACACAAAAAGTATTCTCGTAGCTTCGTAAAATTACAGTTGAACCACTGACGTCACATGGATTATTTTACCAATGTCCTTGCTACGTTTCTGGGCCTTGATTGTGGTAGGACCCTTGCTATCTATGGGAGGGTCAGAGAGCTCTCAGATTTTATTCAAATATCTTACGGGTTTGGAACGACATGAGGGTGAGTAATTGACAGAATTTTCTTTTTTTGGTGAACTATCCCTTTAAGGATCAATGACAAATAAGAGTGTCGACAATAATAATAATAAGGAAAAACTTTATAAAATCTTTTTTATCTTACATGTGCCAAGTTCTTAGAAATATACTCTTTTGTGTGTTTAAAATCTTTTTTTCTAAGAAATAATAAAAGATTACACCAAACAACGTTTTTCTTTTCAAGAAATCTATCCAAAACTTTCTAAATTAATTTTGATTTAGACATTAAAATCATGCTCATCATAGAAGATGTGTATTCAAGTCACTGCGTGTCAGAATTGCATTTTTTATTTATTTTTGAATAAACTTAGTGATGTATGGAAATTTCAGCAACTGAAAACTAATGAATCTTCAGTTTAAGCTGAAATAGTTTCGGAGGGTCAAACACGTAGCACAGATAACCTACAAAAGGTTATCATGTCAGCAGTGGACGCATTTTACTATGTCCATAAAGTATGGTAGAGTAGCAATATATGAAATTTGTTGGATAAGCGGCTCATTGCCGCAGAGTTACAAACACAAATAACTACTACAAATGGTTTATCATCTGTGAACGCATCGATTTTAAAAAGTTGTATTATTTCACCCAAAAGTCTTTACAGATTTGTTAATATCTTTTCTAAGCCAGCCTTATGTGCTATACAGGCATCTGACTGTAAAAACAATAGGCTAATAGTTGGAATAAACAGCAGATGTTACCTTATCAAATGAGAGAAAAAATTGGGTTAATTGGGATCATAATTTGCAAAATTCACTTACATAGCAAGAAAAAAACAATTGTGCATTCAATCACCATTAGCAGGTTCTGGACACTTTGTACAGATGAACTCGCATAGCATCACAAGGAATTCTTCTCGACCGCTTGTTTTTTAGCATTTGCTGTCCCACTTTTACAGTTCCTACTGGAGTCTGTCTCTCCACATGGCTTGCGGTCCACTAACCTACTTTAGAACCACGTCAACACATCCTCTCAGGTCTTCCTGTCTCGACTGTCTTTTGAGGTAACTCAAGCTTTTAATGAGCTCTTAATCACAGATTCCCCTAAAAAGAATTCCCCCCTCAGCTACGAGCGATTCTCTCCACAGAACGAGACGACTCGGTGTGCTCCATCTGTGAAAATTCATGAATTCAAAAGGATGAGCCGATTTGTCTAAACACAAAGGAGCAGAATCGGTTCAGGAGATCAAATCTACTGAGGAGTGTCAGTTGAGGCATCTCATGCATCACAGTAACATGAAGTTCATTCATGAATATACACAAGCCAAATCACAGAGAGGATTCACATGGCTTGACTTGGCATTTCATCCTTCAACTGTCTCACTGAAAACCTTTTCCTTAAAAGCTAGCACGTTATTTTTTCATTGCTTTTCTTTTTCTTTCCTCAGGCTGTGGAATGCATGATTGACCTCAACTTCAAAGACAGGACAAAGAACAAATTTTAACACTGGAGCTCTGTCACTAACACAAACAGATATAGACAGGGAAAAACATATAAAACGACAGACGGAGAGACACACACACAATCAGAGTCCAAAATTAACATGCTCCATGTGGCAAACGCCATTACGAATTGGCTTTGGTGAGTATTTATCTTATTTGGAACCACAACAAAGGGTGAATACTGGTAATCTGGGACATTTTTGTAGTTTATTGTGTGTCATGCCAACAGTGCAAGTTTTTTTTTTACCATGACAATTAAAAACTTGCATGTGTTCTTTCAGCTCAGTGGAAACTCTATTAACTCCCTGTGGAATATATATATGTGGAAAACTGTTAAATGTTAAGATTAGATCATGTGTCTCTAAGTAATTTCCTCTTTTTTGCCTTTTTTTCCATTTTTATTCAGACTAGTTCATCTCTTTTATGATGCTGACCTGCAATGTTAATCACAAATATGCAACAAAAATGATAAAATAATTAATTTTTCAATTATTCATAATTTTTATAGCGACAAAGTAATATATACATTTTATACCCATAACGCAAATATAATTCTAATACTCATTAGAAATATTTTTTTTCCATTAAATTTTATTTTTTTTATTTACTTTTTTATCCAATTACTGTATTGGGCCTCATTCACTAATAGGCATTCACATAAATGTGAAATCACTGAGCAATCATCAATCACTTAATAACTTCTACATGAAAATGTATTCTAAATTTATGAAAAACAAAATACATTTAAGAACAACCAAAAGCCCATGCAAGCAAAAATCACATACACATAGCTATATTATACATATATTATAAGCTATCTTATACACAGTTATTTTATGGTATTTTATATATAGTAAAAATGCATTATACAGTACTGTGTAAGCATACACCTTACACAATTTTGTAAGATGTATGCCTAAAAACTAGAAAATAAAACATATGGGGTGACAACACTTTAAAAAAAAGAGCCTTAAACTTTTACTTCTCAAATACATTTATCTTGATACAGGGATGTTTAGATATTTTTACCTAACAAGACAAAAAAAGAAGGTAGTGCAGTGCACTAAAACAAATCAGACACAACAAAGCACACTTAAATGATGCAAATGTGTCACAATCAAAATAGCGCACCTCCACAGACACACACACACTCTGAGCCAGCCAGCGATGAGGGACAGCTTTAAAGGTAATTGATTTTATCCCCACCTAATTTCCCCTTCTCTCTCCCTGGAGCTTCATCAGCAGTCTGTCCATAGGCTTGCCGGCCAAGCTCCATTCGTTAGTGCCAAGGAAACGCCTCAATCAGATCACCATCACTCACACACACATACACAGCACCCTTGCAGAAACCCTGCAGCAGAGTTCAAGCACCCAGAAACACATAAGTGCTGTCATACACACACAATCACAACATACAGGCTCATTAGAAGCACTGTACGTACACGCTTGCACACAAATACAGATGCATGTGCACACCCAGCGCTGGAGAGTACATCAATGCTTGCAGCTAATCACTGCAGTTAAGATGGGCAGTCATGTCACCGTGAGCCTTCAGGTCTGAATGACTGACACCAAACTAGAGCAACTTCACACTGACCTGCAAAAACTCAATATTACTTCTGATTCTTATGTACACAGAATTCAGCCAATAATTCACCCAAAATTACTATTTTGTCAAAATAAATTTATATGAGTTTGAGATGACAAGACAATGTGTAAACGATCAGAGAATTTTAATTTCTTGGAACACTACAGGATCTTTTTATTTTGAAATCCCGAACCTGACATACTGGTCAGATGTACAAGTTTGGGGTCTGTATGATTTTTTTTTAACTGTTTTTAACTGTTTTTGATTGAAAAATAAAATAAAAACAGTAATACAGTGTTGCGAGTAGCGATGTAACTAGAAGTGGCAATGCTACTAACCAGAGGATCAGCTGCCTTTATAATAGAGTAGCTTATAACAAGCAATTTATTCCAACAAGTGGGTGTGTAGTGAAAAAAATGTCATATTGTAAACGCACTCGCCTACATTTGTCTTTTTTCATATTGGAAAGTCTGATTCATTCTAGTGATAAATCGGTTAAATACACAGATTAAAAAAATGAGTCACTGATTGAAGTGCCTGCAAGCCATTTTATATCTTCTATATTAAAGTGAAATATTTAGTTAAATGCTGCTGTTAATCACTATAAATTCAACTCATAAATAAATAGGGTCTTTTATAGTTTATAGTTTTATAGTTAAAGATTAAGGTCAAGTTTAATACACCCTAATACACGCTAGTTAGTCACCCTAACTGAAATTCATTCATTGAAAAACCCTCTGTTGTGCCTGAAAAATGCAGCTGTGACTAAAAATAAATCGTATTCATCATATAATTTTACCTTAATTTCTTCTACTTCATCTTTACGTCAATGATATAAAGCCACATCATGGTAAGGTTCACAACCAAACACATTTTCTTATCTATTCAGTTCAGTTTTTTGGAATCACAAACCAAAAATCACCTGCACAATGGACACGGTACCTTGTTAATACATATGAAATTATATTTATTCAAAAACATGGTATATATCCATGTGACTAACATGTTTTTGGCCATGCACCATGGTAATACTACAGCATTCTTTAAAGTACTTTTGAGTATTTAAATACGGTAATTATTCAGTACCATTGCATATAGCACGGTACTACCATTCATTTTACCATAGCAATACCATGCATTTTTTTACATGAACCATTATATTATTGTGGTATTCTTTAAAGTACCTTGGTAATTAGGATAATTAGAGTACTGATGTACATCTCAAAGTATCATGGTACTACCATCTGATGCCACCATTGTATCTTGGTACTACTCCAGTTCATTTTTGTAAGGCATGTCTTTCCTAGCAGGAGTTACCTGTTTGCTGCCACCTCTGGCACAGGAGGGGTTAATTCTATTTTGTCTGGGCATGTGTGTGTATGTGTTTCACCGAAGCAGTTTGTATGTGGCTGCGTGTCTGTTTGTGTGTGTGTTTGTATGTGTGTGTGTGTGTGTCCGTGTAGCGCCCTGCCTCTATGTGTATGTAAAGGAGAAATTTGCCTGTCCTTGCCTAAGTGAATGGCTAGGATTAAGCTGACAGCCCACCTTAGTGATGGCGAAATAATTGGTTGTTCAGCTCTGTCCTTGTCAGAGCGCTGACAGTTCTGCAGATGTCCTGCGCGGTTCTCCAAAGGTTAGGCTCAGCTGGGGCTGCCGTTCATTAATCATTCTGCTCTGACAGTGCTCTGAGCAGCCCACAGCTGCCACCCCGTCCCCCTCAATTTCTGTCACCGCCTACCACCACAGCCACCGACCCCCCCACGCCAATGCACGGCCGGGTGTGTGTACATTTAAACACACATTTGCATCCAATAAGATCATATACACAAAGGTACGCACCATATGACGATGATGTATGAACAGACAAGAGTTAAGGTGCTGGTGTGTCCTGAATGCGCGATGTAAATTGGTACGTGGGCCGCTGTGTTTTGATGGTGGTATCTAGATCAATAATGTTAAGATACAGAACGTACGGCCATTTTAGGAGGCATGTCCGATGTACTTACTAAACTTTATGAGAACAAACTGGAACTACGACTTTCGTTTGATGAATACTACATCATATTAGCGGAGTTAACATGAAATATACTTTTATGGTTTCACACTACATACTGTACAGGCCCTCGGTAACCAACAAACAACTAACTGCAGAAACTAACCAGAACAAGCAACTAGCGTAACTATGTTTAACATAATCGTTTTCTAGATTTTCTAGTACCAGCAAATGGTTAACTAATTAAATGAAGCAATGCTACTAGCTTTACTATATTTTTTAACTATAGTAGCACAACATTAGCGTAATTGTAATCAAAACAGTAGCCTACCTCTACCAGTACCAAGCTACTTTATCCAACAAATAACTAAACGTAGCAGTACTACTATCTTAGTATTATTTTTTAACTTGCATGACGTTAGCATGACTGTTTTCAAAACTAAGTAGTTTTTCTAGCAACAAGCTAGTTTTTCAAACAAACAACGTAGTAAGTCATTGTTATTCAGACCAGTTTTGAATCATTTTTAGTTAATTGTTTTTTTCAGCAGTTTTGTTAAAATGAACCGGTTAAAAAAACGAAATGATTCACCGGTTCCTTTGACTCACTAGCCTGACTGTTTTAACTACTTATAAATACGACTAGCTTGTCCTGTAGCAGTCTACAGTTTTAGTTTTCCCAACATTATGGCTCCCAATACTCGCTTCTCATTGGCAAGCTCAGCTCTTCATCAACCAATCAGCATCATTATCACAAAAAAGCATTAAACAGATCTTCTTCTAAGCAAATTAGTCCACTAACTCTTTCTCAATCCTTCTCCAGTCACCATGATCTGACACTGTCCTTCTCCAGCCTCTAAATCTAACCCCTCTCCATCTCTTTTCCTCCATTTTTCTCATTTTCCCCTCTCTCAGCTGTGGCTCTGTCTCTCAGGGGGCTAAGCGCTCATTCCTGTGTCTGTGTGCTGCTGTCGATTGGGCACTAAGTGTTGTGAAGACCCCAGATAAATCCTCAATTACGGCCTATCTGCTTCTTACAGCCACTGATTAACGGTCAGGCTCCGTGGCCGGCAATCTCTCTTGCTCCCTCTCTCTGTCTCTCTGGCCCTTGGATACAGTACAGAACAAGCAGCAGATTTCCCCAGCGTCTGGTCAGTTCTCCAGACCTCTGAACACCAGATGACCAGTGGACACTGTGAGCCAACTGCGCTGAAGCGTGCAAGCAAGACAGATTTAAATGCAACATTTTTAGAGTTTGAAATCAATTCTAGAATAAAAAGAGCCACGTGGGAGCAATGAGGTGTGCCACAAAAGCAAAAAAATAAATTATTTTACCCCTATAACCGAATTTAAATAATTTAATGTTCTTTGTGCATGTAATTTGATTATATTTTACTAAGATTTACCTGTAAGAGGCAGTCAGAAATCAATTGGCCAACATATGCACATAGAAAGCTGACTATGCTGAATATTAAATTGTAAAAAAAAAAAATACAGTTACAGGCATCAAAGGTCCCGGTGTTTTGAGTGTTGGACAGCAATGCCACATCAATAATATCTAAGTTTCCATGTTTACCATCATGTTTGATGGATGTTATTTGAACGGTGGAAATTGAAGGTCAGATCAATACATCTTAAAAAAAAGGATTTTGAACAAAATATGGATGCTTGAGCTCCTCAGGTTTTGGGCTTCTCATTGTGAGATATTCATCTCTCCAACTCTTGACTCCCAGGAGTGTCAGATCACAGCATGGTGGGACTATGGTCCTATATCTGGACAGATATTATTGATCCTGTTATTTCAGTGTGGTTAAGGCTCAGCGACCTCTCCCATCATGTCTAGTGATTCGTTCATCTGACTTGCAAGAACTTGATTGATGATGTTACGGACGCGACAAAAAAGTTCCGGCAGGATGCTAATGCTGTTGCACATTTTCCTTACTGGCTCCAATGACTGGGTGACCTTTGCACAACATCTACAGAATACAAACAGCCAAAATGACCAATACATAAAACTTTACAATACTCAAAAGAAAGAAATACAAAACTGCTATGAATAAAGGATCAATTACAGTCTGTCAGGATAGTGAATGCCTTTCTGTATGGTTTCCGGTGCATCGCTGACATGTATATCTGTTTAAGGTTAATAAATGCTGTAAGTGTATTACTCATTCTAAGTTCACAATACCCAATGGATTAACTAATGTAAAAATGAACCAACACTCTAAAATGTTACCAGTATATTGCAAATTTGGTTGTATACAATATGCAAGACTCTCTTAAATCATCTCAAAATTTTTATACTATGGCTGATTGCACAGAGTGGTAGGGTGTTAAGTGGAGTAATTTACTGTTAGCGGTTAAAAACAGGTATAGATATGTAAATAAATAAATGCATTAATATCTAAAAAAAATTGTAAATATAAATATTATATATCATAAGATTAGATTAACTTTATTAACTTGATTGTCATTGTGCACAGTACAAGTACAGAGCCAATGAAATGCAGTTAGCATCTAACGATAAGTGCAAATAATAAAGTGTATAAATAATTATAAAATATAAAATATGTATATACATTAAGATCATGCGAAAGTTCATAAAAAATGGCTTATAATAACTGATTATACCGGCATATTAGCACACAAACAAACACACACACACCTTTACTGAATCCACCAGTCCAGTGAGAGCACAAACAGAGTCATGTGACTGGCATGGTCATGTGACCGAGTCCTCAGAGGAGCTCATCAGCCTGTATGTAGATGTGTGGTGAGTGAGTGATTGCCAAGGGCTGAAAATTGGTGTAGTGAGCTTCACAGGGGAATTGCAGCACACACATACATACACATATGCAGGCAAGATTATGGCCCTGTGCAGAGCTGCCAAGCTGTAGCCGCCGTTACCCGCCAAGTATTAATATATGGTCCTGTGTGCTCTTAAAGGAACAATACGCTCTGGCCTTCAGTGTGTCTGAGGGGTTAGAGGCCACTGGAGCACTCTGCATAAGTCTTCGTGCACATATAAATTAATCTTGTTCATGCAAAGCACATTCTTCACAAGGTTATGATTTTATATTTCAACTGAAATGTTTAGAAGATATTTACTGAAAGACAAATACATTAAAAATATATTATTGAAGTTATATATATATATATATTAGTTATTGAAATATATTTCATACACATAGACCTAAATCTAAACAAATAAAATCATTAATGATTAATAATAATTTTAAATATCTATCCATCTGTCTATCTATCTATCTATCTATCTATCTATCTATCTATCTATCTATCTGTCTGTCTGTCTGTCTGTCTGTCTGTCTGTCTGTCTGTCTGTCTGTCTGTCTGTCTGTCTGTCTGTCTGTCTGTCTATCTGTCTGTCTGTCTGTCTGTCTGTCTGTCTGTCTGTCTGTCTGTCTGTCTGTCTGTCTGTCTATCTATCTATCTATCTATCAGTCTATCATTTATGTGACCCTGGACCATAAAAACATAAAATGAAAATGAGAAAATGAAAATGAGATTTATACATCATCTGAAAGCTGATTGATGTATGGTTTGTTAGGATAGGACAATATTTGGCCGAGATAAAACTAGTCTATTTGAAAATCTGGAATCTAAGGAGGGAAAATTGGCTTTAAATTTGTCCAAATGAAGTCCTTACCAATGCATATTACAATGCAAGTTTTGATATATTTACGGAAATTTACAAAATACCTTCATGGAACATGATCTTTCCTTAATATCCAAATGACTTTTGGCATAAAAGAAAAATTGATCATTCAGACCCATACAATGTATTGTTGGCTATTGCTACAAATATACCCGTGCTATTTAAGACTGGTTTTGTGGTCCAGCGTCACATATGTACACAAACACATTAAAACATTTTTACTAAAGAGAGAGGTATTGATTTAGATACATCACCAACTATGCCTAGTAACTCAACATTGTTTGTAAATGTAAATCTCTTTAACAATGCTGTTTTATCACAAATGGTTTATACAAAACCCGATTAGCACATAAGGATTTAGAGTTAAGTTATCAGGTTTTTATAATAAAGCTGTTTTTTTTTTACACATGTAAACACACTCATTGAGCATTACTTGAATGAATCGGTGAATGCATTACATTGCCTTAAAAACTGGTACACACCATAAATTCACCAAAACCTACAAGATGTGACCAGCAAAGCTGAGTACAGAAAGCTGTTTTCAGATCAGTTCAACACTCTGCTTTGTACAAAAGACTTTGCATGCAGTCTGAATAGTCTGATCCCAGATCTGCTGAGGGTGTAGTCAGCTCAGCCATGTTCCCTTGGTATACTGGAGTGAGGGGGTGATTTGTTACTCGTCTTGGGCCTCTCATTTCCCAATGCCACACGTTCTTCCCTCCGCCTCGGTGGTGTGATGAATAGCTGGCCGCATGGAGGAGAGCGGCCACGCCACCACCAAGGTGAAAGTAACCTGGGCTCTCGTCTTAGGCTACCTGCTTCTAATTAGCAACCCATAGAGACGCTGAGAAAAAGAGAAAGAGAAAAAGAAAGGGGGGGGTGGAAGGAGCCCAGCTCTATGTTTATGGGCTCTAAATCTGCATGGCAATTTTCGCCCGTCTCTCAATCTCCTTCTGATTACCCCCACCCCCATCCACTAAAGGTGGTTTGTGTCGACGTGCGTTTCTTCTGTCACTGATCACTTCTTCCGGCCTGCCTGAGGGAGATTACACACACACAACTGTGATTTATCAAAGGAAAGGATGGGATGGACTCCTCTCTCACTGTCTCTGGCTGCGGAATCTAATGGATTTATGAGCTGGAGATGCTCAAAGAGAGATAGAGGATGAGAAAGAGAGAGATTCACACAGCATTTGTTAGTTATTTATACAGAGGAGAGATACCGTGAATCCAGCCAGAAGGTATCCAGAATGGGATAGGAGAAAATTGAGCTTAATGATGAAGACCGTTAAGGAAGTGTTTTAAATATTATTGATTTTGAACCAAGCTTTTTCTCAAATCTCATAATTCTGAACAGACAAATATTTTAGGGGCATAGAAATGAGGGAAAGACCGGTTTGGCTCATGAATATTAATTAGCTAACACAACATTCGGCCAGTAGTCATTGCTGAAAGACTAGCCACAATCGCTGACTATTTTACACTCGTGCATTTGATCATCAGAAGTTTCTGCTAAGTCCTAGAGTTCATTTTATGCGACACATTCAATAGTTTTGCAGCGTGGAACCCAAAACTCCTAAATATGATCATTTCTAAATGTATTTGGACATAAAATGTATAAAGTTCACCGCATCGGACAAAAACCTTTTTGATATTCATACATTTAATTTATATATTATTCACATAATTTTAATTCATACAAAAACTACTTTGGGACTGGAAATTCTAGAGTAATTGGGAAAGAAATATACAAAAAGTGAAGTACTGAAAATTCTGGCATGATGCCAGACGCTTCATTTGCAGATGCCACTTGGTTTCATGTGTTTATGTGTTATGCATTTCACAATCATATATTTCATTGTGCCTCAGAGTGGCTGAAATATGTACTCAAAAGTATGCAGAAATCATGACACTGGCACAAACTTTACAGTGTTGGAGTGTGCTGGCGGGTGGTCGCCCATTCCATATCTTCTTAGGCCACTAGAACCTCATCCTGTGACACAAATATACTGTTTCTCTGTCCAGAAATATCAGCGTGCGTGTCTGTTGTAGCCTTTACTTGTTCACTAGTGGAAACTCTTGCTGCCCAGTGCCAGCGCTAATTGCTTTTGACATTGTTTGGCCTCTTGCCGCCCAGTTTAGGACAATTCCTTCATTCATGCGGCGAGGAACGCACGCAAGACCCTCGACCCCATCCAGTGTCCTCCGCCTCCCACCTCTTTAATTAACTGCTAAGAAACTGCAAGGACCGTGGTGGGAAATTTGCACACAAAGGGCCGGTGTCTAGCCTCTCCTCCCCTCATCTCTCCATCCTTTGCTCTAGTATGCTCTTTCTCACCTCACACATCCCTTCATTTTGACCCATGTTCTTGTCCGGTACAACAAAGAAAACTGACAGAGCCTCTTTTTTTTCTCGTCTTGTCTTTCTTCTCACCCTCTGCTCTCTCTCATTTAAAAAACGGCCTTCCCTTTAACACGATTCGTTGGGAAAAGGCCCGTCATGCCCTCTCCTCCCTTTCATTACGCTCCCTAGCTTTCCCTTTCTTCATTGCTCCTCGTCCGATACTCTTTTTTTTTTTTCTCCGACATTCCCTCTGCCTTGCTCTTCCCTCCTTTTCATGGCTCTGCTGAGGGTCGCGGGGGCCCTTTGTGCGCTGGCGGATGGCTCTCTGAGGCAGTTAGCCGACTGAGTTGAGTGAGAGCCCTCCAGAGAGGCCTCAGAAGAATGCGGCCAGAGCAGAAGTGTAAACAGGTGGAGATCTCTATTGTGGAGCTCCGCGCAGTTTCCCGTACTGCGCACACACACACACTCAACATTCCTCCATCCACCCACTGTCAGTTATTGTTTTGGGCTTTTTTTCTTTCCCCCACTTTTTATTCAGTCTCCACCTTCCCAAAAGCAGCCTTTTGTGCTCTTGTTGGGCCACAAGCTCCCAGCAGACCCCCCCCCACCATTAGTGCTGGGTCTCTCCGTTGGCACTCTTTGGGACATGGTCTGAGGGCGAAAGGTGGGGTCTTGACTGGATCCATGTCTTAGTGACACAAAAGGATAGGCACTGCTATATTAATGGTTCCAGAAACCATTGCAAGACATGTACTTATATGCAGTGTGCGAATTATGCTTTCAACAGGGTCGAATCTAAATCAATCTAAATAATTCAGCTAACTATAAAACAAGTTTCAACATTTGATATACAAATTGTAACGGAATGCACTCATGTAACATACTATTGCTCTTCAGGCTTCGATTTCGATTTTCTGCATTTTCAAATCCGTAGCAAGCATTTTGATAGGAAAGGATGACGAATACGAAAAAAAAGAAGAAAAAAAAAAACATATACAAAAATTTTGGACTCATGCAGTGTGCAAGGACCTTAAGAAAAAAAACTGAAGAAATGACAGAAAGCACTCTAAATCAGAAGTCAGTGTGGTTAAAATTACTACTAAAGTACTAAAAAAGTAAAACTGTTACATTTTTATATATATATTAAAATAGAACAGAGTATTCACAATATTACTGTTTTACTGTATTTTGAACAAATAAATGCAGCCTTGGTGACAATTCTTTCCAAAATATTAATATGGTAGTATTAAAAAATATATCATTCAATAGAGGGATTACACTTTCCCATATCATATAGGCTAGCATTTACACAGCAAGAACACAAGCAAATTTAACATCACCCTATAGAAGAGAGTTCCTGTTTCGCAGCATTCATGCATTAACACTAATAAGGCTCTCTACTGCTGTATGACAACTGGCAGCTATTTGTAGTTATAGATATTACTTACTGGTGCGTTAATAAATCAATGGAGAAGTAAAAAGGTCTTTAAAACTGCAAGTGACCCAGTTGGCTTTCTCTTGTATAAATGTTTTTAGAGTGACAGGCAAAGGAGAATGTTAGTGCATGCATGCATGCATGAATGTGTGTGTGTGTGTGTGTGTGTGTGTGTGTGTCATTACACATGACTATGGTTGTATGCTCAGACAATACCTGAAATGACACAATAACACAGACAATCAAGTGCACAACTCCAGAGAGAAATGACAAGCAGAACGAAACAGAGAAAAACTTCTGTTCGCCTGGGGAATTGGCGCTGACCCATCTGTTGAAACCGCTCCACACATTGTGACCTAGATAATAGGGCATACTTGAGCTTCTTAGGTAGATCTAGTGATGCGTCTAAGCATCGGGCACATATCGATTTATGTTTCTGAACTAGATGTCTTAAAATAGCTAAGGCTTTTGCATAATTTGAGAATGCAGACGGTAAGACGCTACCCTAATGATGCAGGCAAGAGTTGAAATGAATGTCTCAACAAACACATTTATTTGCTAAGAATGCTCTCGGTTTGTCCCTCTGTCACTTTTCCTTGAAAAAAGTCTAGTGAAAAGACAGAACGAAAACATGAACAAACTGCTTCTCTGAAACTGCAAGGCGCTCAATTGCCCACCCATATGCCCGCTGTTCCTTTTTGGCCCCACTTTCTCATTATTGAAAATGTTGCTTTTCTGTTGCTCTCTTTTCTTTGCTCGTTCCAAAGACGGAGGTCTTTTGTGCGAGTCCAGAGGACTGTGCTCCGGGTGAGGGGCTAAGGTGTATGGGAGAGAAAGTGATATCTCTAGTTCCTAATGAAGGAGCCGTTCTGTTCATGAAGGCACCTTTTCAGGGCCACCTGACCTCGGAGGCACCAAGAGAAAGTTCTAGAACACTGCTAGGGTAAGTGGGGAGCATGTGTATGTAGGGGGAAGGTGGGGTTAAGGACTAGGAGTTGCAAAAGAGCCCCCCTTCAATTACTTTACCTTCGTAAATGCACACAGACACAGGCAAGAGACATCCTCAAGAGTGCCCATTGTAGCTGGCAGTATTATGCTTGAAACAGAGGAAAATTAATTTACCGTTTTCTATAAAGAGTCCTTCGCAGTCGAAAGGCCACTTCACGAGGGGGTGGGCTGGAAAGCCCCTGGTCCGATCCACACGTCTGAGAGGGCGCATGTGTGAATGCATGAACGCATTTACAACACAAATAAACGCACATCCAAATGTTGTTCCAATTTGGTGAACCTGTGAATTTGACCAACACAGAAAATGACTTGAGAACTATTGGCTCATTAAAAAAAAATGTTAGTTGACAAATTACAAATTTGTGAATCATACATGACTGAAAAAATGATTCACAATCCTATTAAACCCATTAACAACAATTGTCATTTGTTTGCAAATCAGACATCAGGGCTTACAATCAAAGGAATACAAATTTGATTGATTCTGAATATAAAACCTGAAGTGTACTGACATTTGTATCTGAAAAAAAAATCTGAAATTTTGTAACATGCATTAGCATATAAACATTTGATCTGAATTTTATGAGCTGAATTTGTGCCACATACAGTACCAGTGCATTAAAAATAGTTTTCATTTACTGAAACAAACATAAATACTAAATGAATACTTGAATATGAAAATTAGAATGCCGCCTTGACAACTAAAATCATTTTAAAGCTGAAGAACTAAAATTACTAAAACTAAATCTGAAATAAAAATAAAGCTAAATAGAGATGTTTTTTTAAACAAAAACTAATAAAAATGACAAAAAATACATAACAAAATTACTCAAATTAAATAAAAACTTGAAAATATAAAATTAAAAAAACAATTCAAAATCTTAACTAATACAACAATAACATAAAACCAAAATAACACTGCCACATACATTTGAATGAAATCTAATTTTAGATAAAAAAAATAAATAAATAAATTCCTAGTTGCAAAAATAACATTCAATATTTACCCTGCCTACTTTTGACTGCCTTTTTAAAGTGTGACTTCATATTCAGTTATCTTTGACAAAGCACAAATCAGTATTTGAGTTATAATAAAGCAACATTTTTGCTAAATTCCACTATGTTTAAGCATTTCCAAATATATTCTATATATGTAGAGCTTTTAAAGTCTTTGCTCTCTTTTGTTGGTGCACAGGTTGGAGGTCAAAGGTCAGCCTGAGCACAGTTTCTTTTAGTACTGTTAGTACTACAATCAGCTTTGACCCATCATAGACCCTCAATCAGACAGTTCAGAAAGGCAACTGCACGCCCTCACCCCGTCACATAACTTCACAAGCAGAACTGTAATCACGGTGCCCCAGCCAGGCTCCTCTTTGTCAGCCTCACTGTAGTGGCATTAAATTTTAAGTGTGAATGTGATTATCGTGCCACATTCATTTTTAATGGGCTTTGCCACTATGTGTTTTAACATGCAGCAAAGCACCACCGTCAGCTGAGTCAGCCAAATTTTGTGCTGATGGTGTATATATTCGCATATATACATGTGCTGCTTATTTCTGCTTCTTTCTTTCTAACCCTTCTCTTATTCTTTCGCCTCTTTTTCTTCCTTCCTGGCAAGTTATGGGACGAAGGCCAAGGCAATGGTTAGTGGTGCAGTGAACTTGCAGTTTAAGTTCTAACTAAAGTTTAAAATGCAAATTTGCTGAGCAATGCATTCATTTAAAGATGAACGGTGCAATTTCTAGCTTTTAGCGTCACCAAATAGAACTGAAAAAATAATGATAGTTTTGAACAGGTTTCCAGAACACACCCCAAGAGAGTGCAACAGTGCCCATCCATTTTTTCAGTGATCATGGTTCTGGGCATATGTTTCCCATTCATTTTTTCCAAGGGACTTTTTTTAAAGAAGCTACTTTTAAGAGTTATATGCCATCAACCAACCAGCCACAAGGTTAATCACTATGGAAGCCTGTTTCCGCCACTGAATAAAAAATAAAATTAAAAAAGGTAATTGTAACTTTTTGTCTCACAATTCTTACTTTTTTCTCAGAATTGCGTGATATAAAGTTGCAATTGCGAGTTATAAAGTCAGAATTGTGAGATATAAATTCGCTATTCTGAGAAATGAAGTCAGAATTGTGTGATAATAAACTTGCAATTCTGAGAACATATCAGTGTTTTTTTCTTTTCAACTCGCAATTCTGACTATATGACACAAATTTGAGATGTAATCTCACAATTGCAAGAAAAAAAGTCAGAATTGTGAGAAGTTGCAAATACCTTTTTTTTTTTTCATTGGCGGAAACAGACAATTTGCTCAGTTCTCTGATTGGTGGAGATTTCTCCACAGAATTGTGGGTAATAGAGTTTTTCCACCAGGCATTGCACTTTTGATCTGTCTTTGAAGGTTTATAAATCATTGTTAAAAATTTATTTATTTAAAATGAATGGAATAAAAACAGGTAGCCCCGCTCAAATGCTTAGTTAGCGTTGCTATGCCAGGCTGGTTGGGATGCTAAAACAAACAGAGCAATGTTTTGAATTAGCCACAGAGCCACAATCAAAACAACCTGAGTAAATCAACCTACCAATGAGTTTAGTTGTAGTTGTCTGTGCACAAAAAGCTATTATTTCAAATTACACTCTTCAGCTTTAAATAAACCAATGAAAGTCCAGTTTTGACAACTTGATTAAGAAAAATCTACATGTTCATAGATGTCTTTGAAAAGATGTTGAAAAGAATCAGCCGCAATTTTCCTCAGGGCATTTGTTGGCGTCTTTATCGGGAGCAATAAAGAAAATGGACCCATCCTACCACTCCCAGCGCAAACGCGAACAAAGACATGATTCAACGTAGAGGAAGAAAGAACTGAAAGGTGATGCCTCATGGGAGGGAAGCAGACAGGAAGTCTGCCAAATCAATAACACATTATTAGTTCGGGGGGCATGAAAAGAGATAGGTGAACCTTAATACACCTATGATATCTTCATAATAACAATATTGAGATTTATAAATAAAGGGGGGGGGGGGGGGTGTAGGCAGATACTCGGGGCGAGTGAATTCCAGCTGGCTTTATTAGCTGCCAGTCTCACTGCCAATATGTTCCTTGACTTCACTGCCCAAAATGGTAACTGTCCTTCGTCAGATCAAATTAAAGAGACTGACAGGCAATAAGAAATTTGCGACATTAAATGTATTTCCTTTTGCTGCGCATTCACGGTTCTTTACATACAGAATTGTGTGTGTGTGTGTGTGTGGCGAGTGCTTCAGATAGAGCTTTTATTAAAGCAGGTAGAATTTTCTAACTCTAGATACTGATAAGCACTGACAATGACACAGGAAGCTTGAAGACATGCATGTGACATCCCGTCACTTTTTCATGCTATTGGCCAGTGTGGTGTCCGCAGAGTTTACAGATGGTGTGGACCTAGTGTAGCAGTTAAAGGATTAGTTCACTTTTAAAAAAACTTTTGCTGATAATTTACTCACCCCCATGTCATCCAAGATGTCCATGTCTTTCTTTCTTCAGTCGAAAAGAAATTAAGGTTTTTGATGAAAACATTTCTCCATAAAATGGAAAGGTCACGGTTGACTTAGGCGGAAGTACCGTAAAAAGTCATCCGTCAACCGTGACCTTTTCAACGTCATTGCGTATTACGTGACGTCGCGAACGCGCATCACAGAACAGAGCAAGGCGAGCATTTGTGCTTATAAAACTTAAACTTTTTTATTTATTTTTTAAATGACCGATCGTTTCGCTAGATAACACCCTTATTCATCGTCTAGTATCGTTTAAAGCCCTTTGAAGCTGCACAGAAACTGTCATTTGGACCTTGAACCGTTTGGGTCCCAATGAAGTCCATTTTATGGAGAAATGTTTTCATCAAAAACCTTAATTTCTTTTCGACTGAAGAAAGAAAGACATGGACATCTTGGATGACATGGGGGTGAGTAAATTATCAGCAAAAGTTTTTTTAAAAGTGAACTAATCCTTTAAACATCTGCAATGCTAGATTACATGATTGAAATTGTTTCTAGGCTTTTAAACTACCATTTAATTGGTTTTGCTGCCACATTTACGTTTTTATTTTCTCTTTCTTTTACATTTCTCCAGATGCATTGTTCTCAGGATCCTGCAATCCCTCTCAAGCTGACTTTTTGTTCAGCAGGCCACACAGGCAGTGTTCTGTAAAAGCTGCTCTTGTGGAGAACTAACCCCACTTCACCATCAGATTCTGACAGAAGAAAGAGAACTGAATACAGTTTTGCAGATGCTCAGGCTCTGCTGAGATCCCAAACATTCAGGGCTAAGCTTTACTTTAGGTGCTTTAAGTCTTTCTCCCTTGTAGAAATTATAGTATAGTACTATATACTGATAATGACAATGTACAAATACAGTGATTTTAAGAAAAACTAAAGAAAACTGAGGCGGAAACAGGCTTCCATACAGGTGTAGACTAAACAAAACAAAAAAAAATAATAATACAAAGAAATTGTATTTCTTGTAGTTGCAACTTTTACATCTCACATTGTGGTCTTCATTTTTATTTTAACCATATTTATTTATTCATTCATTCCTTGATTAGCTATTTTTACTCTGAAGTGGAAATGGGCTTCCACCAAACTGTTGAGATTTACAAAAAGTTTGGACTTGTTACAAATGAATACAGGCATGGATTTGGTTTTGACTTATTGGTATCAGCCAGATCTAACAATTTAGCCAATAATCATCATGTTATGATTGATATTCATTAAATGGCCAATATTCAAATTCAACTATTTAAAATGGAAAAGCAAAACACCAACAATTAAAATCAATCATTTTAATGCTGCAAGTGAATTTAGGCCTCATAACATTGCAATATACAGTTTTAAAAAATACTGATATTTAATTTTGTAAAGATTAAGTTTAACTGTGTTATAAAAGATTCACTCAAATATCTGGAATGTATCATTGCTCATACATAAACACTGAACCGAATATATAGACTTGGCATTTACGAACATTCAATACTTCATGTTAACATGCTTACATTACAAGTACTTGTCAAAATTAATGTGATTTCAAGTTACTACGCACAAAATCAAGGTTTTTTGCCACCTAGGTTGATCAAAATGAGATATAGTTTTTATTTAAGCAAATACTGCGACTGCTTAAGCCAACCAAGAATCTCAAGCAATTTGCCAAGAAAGACACCCAAATTGAGACAATGCCAAGAAAACAAAGCTGTCACTCTGAGAGACTCCAAGGCCTGTATTTGGCACTAAATTAGCTCTGCTATAGGCTGTACCCACTGGAGACCTATAGAGACGCGAGGTTCATGCCAAGAGGACTCCCTGCTTACATAACCCTGCCAACTCAGAGACCCGTATTGGACTGAGTACACGTGGGTATATGTTTGTGCATGCCCTCTGTGTCCTCTCAGTGTGCGGCATGTGCTCGGTTGCCCTGTAGGTCAGAGGTATTGGGCACAGTGCCCGGCACTGACACAGACTGGGCATCTGACTCCTGTCACTGTTCCCATTGCCCAGGCAGCAACAGCCTGGCATTGGCAGCCGACAACTGGTAATATTGGCACACAGACCCAGAAACATTCTCCTACATGCCATCTATTCAGCCCAGAGTTGTTTGGCAGGCATTCCTCCTCCCCAACAATTTTTTCTGAGACGGCCTCTCATTCCCTAATCATTGAATAGTTCATCTTTTGATCCTTCGCCATGTGAAATACACTCATTTAACTTGTTGCTTTAAAAGTGCTGTTTGTATTTTTTTTTCTTTGTATTTGATTTTAGATTCTGTTACACACAGATACGAACTCACTTTATCTGCCAAATGAGTGTTCATAAATCAAATGATTTAGGGTTAAATACAAGCTAATCGCAGTAGACAGCATTTGTGGAATTATCACAAAAATGTTGACTCTTCTCTCTAAAATATTCTTAAAAAACAATAATGGAGGCTATGATGAAACACTTACAATGGGCAAAGGATTCAAAAGCTGAAATGTGAAGCTTATGATTTAATAAAAAAAAACAAAATAAAAAAAACACTTTCATTAATTCTTCTGTTAAAACGTATTATTTTTACGGTCATTTCGGGTTTAAAATATCATACCAAGTCAAACTGGATATGTATAAAAAGTTTTACAGAAAAGAACTGCAAAAATGCCACAGTACAAAAGTGTTTAATTTGTTAACTGTAAAGTATCTTGCCATATATGATAAAAAAATTAAAATTAAATGGTTTAACATCACATTATTAGGCCACTTTCTATTTAATTAATCAAATGGCTTTCTATTTTACCACCTGTATTATCATGGTGGTTATAAGGTAAAAGGCAGATTACATAGGCGGAGTTTGGGGGGGGGCACTGCCCCCCCAGATCAGAGCCAATCGATTTTGTCAGATCTATGAATACAAAAATATTTTGAAGATGGTCTCATTTTATTTGCATTATCTTATTTTAATGAGTATGTTAAGGCTAAATTATTTGTAATTAATGTAAAAAAAAAACCCAACTCGCGTATCGCGTGAGGGGACTCTCTTCTCGTTCTCTTCCCGCTTTCTGCAAAGATACACTAAATGAACAAAATGTATATTCGTCGTTTTTTTAATAAACCCACAATAAAAAGCGTGGAGGTCTCTAACTTTGACACTTCTCAAAAGAGGCGGATTCTTCTACATTAGGTAAGACATAAGTTTTTATTCCACTCTTTGTATAGCCAACCAGTCGTTGTTGTAAATGTATTTTAAAGGGGCTATGTGTAGGTTTTTACTTAAAAAAATCTTTAAGATAGAGTTTTCATTTGTCCATTTATAAGCCAACCATAATGTAATAGGAAGAATGACACCTTGACTGTCCACCACGGTTGCCTCTATCAGCCTGTAGGCTCAGTTGTGTCTGGAGGAGTCGGGTCCAAATTGGCGCGAAAATTCACAAAATGTGACGTCATGCGCGTTCTCGTCTACAGCGGCAATCGCTAGCGGTAGTGTTTGAAATGGACTCTGTGGACGGAAAGAAGCGACCAGCCTCCAGCACAACCCAGACACCCACAAAAGCTCATCGTAAGCTTAAAACAAAAAAAGCCTCATTTAGTGCGCACCGAGAACGAGCATGAGACTGGCTGCAGTTCCTCTAACGGCCACTGGTGTCAGTAACTGTTAGAAATTTCAGAACTTACACAGTGCTCCTTTAAATGAAGAAGAAAATATATAGGCTATAAATAATTGAAAATGTAGAAAATATGGTATATGCAGTGTGCAAAAAAAAAAAGAAGGTATATACGGTGTGTGTAAAAAAAAAAAAATCAGAGCTCATGGTCTACCGGTAGGTGCCCCCCCAGGCAAAAATGTGAAACTCCGCCTACGGCAGATTAGATAGTTTAAGCAGATTGGTATATTAATATTATATAACTTAAAGGGTTAGTTCACCCAAAAATTTAAATTAGGGCATGTTTTACTCACCCTCAAAGCATCCAAGGTGTATATGACTTTCTTCTTTCAGACGAATCCAATCAGAGTTATATTAAAATTTTTCCTTGCTCTTCCAAGCATTAGAATGGGAGTAGGTGGGTGTTTTAGTCCAACAGTCAAAAAGTAGTCAAATAAAGCACATGCATCTATAATCAAACGTACCTCGCATGGTTGCATGGGCTAAAACATGGGCTAATTTGCATTTTTGGGTGAACTAACCCTTTAAAGAAATATATTGTTATAAGTTGTAAAATGCAGGTAACAATTTCAGTTTTCTACCTTACATTTAACAGCATATTTATTTACAGTGTAACTTTAGTAAGTGATTTTTCAAACTAAAATCATGTTAACATGTATATTGTTTATATCTTGTGGCTATGCTATTAAAATTTGTATTTTAACATTATCAGATCGATCCCATTCATTTCCATAAGCGCCTCACTGTAACTGCAATATTTTAAAGAAAAAGAGAGACAAATCTAAATGAACTTTAATCAACAAGTGCTGTCAATTGAGCTCAACTTGTATCAAACCCAGAATGTTCCTTTAATAAAGCCCACATATTCTAACCACTCTCTGACATTTCAGCCCCTTTTCATGAGCAAACACGCCGCTATCCCAAGAGGCTCTGTGGCTATGAAGCTTTGCAACATGGTGTGTAAAATAAATAAAAACGCATGCTAACACAATTGGGTGGGAGACCTTGCGTGTGTGTGTGTGCGTCTACGTGTGTGTACAGAGATGGATCACCACCACCTCTATCTTCTCCGTGGCCATGCCTAGCAGCGGGCCGATTTACATTAGGGAGATTTAAGCTGTCTGAGCCAATGGTGACAAGTCAAGGTGTTTCACTTTAATTACAGCCGGCAAGGTCACCTCCCTCCCTGCTCGCCCTCACTCACAAGGAGTACAGAGAGATGGCAAAGAGAGAGAGGGAGCGCTCACGTATGCTTTTTACATTTATGTTTAAAGATCTCATGTTTTTGAACACAGAACAGCCTTAATTACAAACACTGGCACGTGACCAACCGTCTCTCTCACTTTCACAGCGACAAAACAGACATGTTCACACGGAAACAGTCTGTTAGAAATAATTCCACATGACAAAATAAAGGCTGAAGCACGGGAGGCTATTTCTTTAATGCTTCGCATTGCATTGTGGATGACAAAATGTATTATGATGCCATTATACGACAAATTTTGCTTTTTTTCAGCTCTTTGTTTTACAATGGCTGCCTCTTTCGCGCACCCCCAGGCTGTTGTTCTGTAAAGTGGATATGACAGGCGTTGAGTGCAAACAGTAGCTTAAAGGTGTGAGATTTCAGACCATCAGTAACCCTCTACAGGATTCAGGATACTGCGCTGATGAGAGGTGTCAGACAGGTGTCTAGGGGTCTTTTTCTCTCCATCCCATGACAAGTGAGAGCAAGCCCCTTGGGCAAGCTGATAGTCTACATCTCCTCACACATCTGTCATTGAATCCTAGGCCTCACTTACCCATTTTCCACCAACCGAGTGCTGGTGCTGGTGCAGGAGCAGGATCTAGAACATTTCCTCATATTTACATATTTGCAAAAGGCAGTTGAGTGACAGAAAAATGGATAATGTACACAAAGATCAGCAAAAAAAAACACCTTCTGACTGCTGCATCAAAAGCTACTTTTCATGGCATAGAGATGCTAAATCAATAGGGCGGCCACAAAATTACTTACAAATATTAAAATAAGCAAAATTAAAAGACATTAAAAGAATCTAACTATAATTTAAGTTTTTTTTTAAAAAACTTACACGGAAAAACTGAATTCATTTCATTTCTTACAAATATATATTTTTTTCTCCCTCAATAACTATCGTTCTTGAAACTTCTTTTAATCATGCACTGCTGTAAATATATCTATATTACATACAGCAGTGCACGATAATACAAAATTAATCATGGTTGACTAATTTCTTATACCAAAAAAAAAAGTTTTTAAAACAAGCATGTTTGTCATTACAGCATAAATACTTTTATTTATTTATATCTCTATATGTGCAAGCCTTTCAATATTGTGTTGGACAACGGGGCGCCTTCGAGTCAAAAAGGCTGAAAACCACTGATATAAAGACACTAAATTACTTTGGACAATAAATCATGTTCTAAAACTAAAAAAGAAAAAGACCACAATGCTATTATATATGTGATTATATTAAGTAGTAACATAGACAGTTATGTCATCGTTTGACTTTGAAGCTTGCAGACAGAAAAGAGAGTATATGTGTGGAAGCGGGCACACTTTAACATGTAAACTGAAAGACTTTGAAATCATTGCTTTTTGGAGGCGCCATATCAAATTCACATGGTTTGTCGGGGACTTATCATGCATTCACGTTCACAGTCTAGCATCTCGGTTTTATGCAATATTACAGACTGAAACCCCCCACGGGATGCACTTAAGAGCAGAGCTCACTGAGTGGCATTGAATTCAGATCTAAACGCACACAAACGTATTTGCACATGCACATACAATCGGGGAGACGGCAAGCTGTCAGTTATATGCAGCCATACCTTTCTTATCAGCATCACAGCTTTGCCAGAGAGAGCCATGGTCAAATTAAAAGGAAGGGGGTGTGAAGTGGAGAGAAAAAAGAGGAAAGTGCCTTCCGGGAAGTTATTTAAAAAAAGAGAGAGGAAGAAAGAAAAATAGAGAGCATAGAAAGCTGGCTGCAGTTCAAAGGGGGAGGGTCCTCTGCCTCTTAAGAGTCCAAATGGCAGTTGCTGGCAAGGCTGCAAAACACACAATGCCTCGTGGCCAAATGGCAACACACAACTCTCTGACAGGCAATAGAAAGGGGTGGGGGGACTAAGGGGCAATGGGGTGAACTAATTTGGTACCATTTCATGTCTAGGCAAATGAAGGAAATGACCTAAAGTGATGCTAACCCTTAACCACAGAGAAAATGAGAAAGGGTGAAACCAAGGGCCAATGAGAACTTGGACTCTGTATGTTTATTTATCGTTTTTATGACTGGCTGTTATGAGAGACCTGACTCTATAGTTTGGGTCTCTATGTAGCTGATAGGCAGCTTTTAGCCTTAGTTACATAGAAAGGATTATACTGTGGTTAAAAATGTAAAAGGTAAGCAGTATACCTGAACAAGGTATAGATATATAAATATATATATATATATATATATATATATATATATATACAGCAGTGTACAATCAACTTGCATACACAACACACTAACATGTGCAGCTATATCTAAACCACCAATTTAATGAGACACTATTTCATTGCATGTATGCAGCTAAGCAGATTTATGCACAGTCCTCCTCTCCCAGCGCTGCTGTAGCCCTGACCTCGGGTCAGCAGTAAGGCTGGATGGAGGAACGCAAGCTCACAGTTCATCATTACAGTCTGCAGCTTGAGCCCAAAGCACCCAAACACACCCAGCTCAATCTCATTCTTAATCATACTGGTTATACAATACAGCACATGGAGACCAGCAAATCAACTCTGGTAGTACAAGAACATGCTAGAATGCAATATTGAGAATATTAATGATATAATTAAAATATTATACTACAATTACGCAATGCCACACGAGCACGCGCAGCTGTACAGAATTTCAGAATGTAAACACAGCTGAGCAACATGTATGCAACATGATTGCGATTTTGATATACAGCAGTTCAATAAACACTAAGTTAATGTTGATAAACTTACATTTTAGATGTCATATTTTCAGGTACTTTGTCGGTTTTCTCTGTGCCAAAGGAAATAAATCCAAACAAATCCACAGTTTGAAGTCTCAGTAGCTATTTGTTCCTAAATGTTTTTGAAGGAAAAATTTTTTTTTTGAATGAATTTTTTTTTATTCAAACACTCACTCAAAAGAGGTCGCTTGTTTAGTTCGTTCCTAATTGAATCATCGTGTTTGAACGAATTAAATGAGCACATTTTTGAGACTGCAGCTTCTTTCATTGGTTTTGAATGAATTGAACAAATTTGTTGAGTGAATAATTCAATCACTCATAAAAAAAATGGAGGTGTTTAGTTCGTTCCTGACTAAAAAAGTGTTTTTGAACGAATCTGATGAGTGAATGGTTCTATGAGATTCCACTCTGAATGAATCGATGATTTTGAACAAATTAGTTAATGGTTCATGATTTAATCACTCACTACAGTCGCTTGCTCATGAGTCAGTGTGTTTGAACAAACTGATTCAATGACTCGCTCAAAAAAGACAGTCACTTGTCGCCACCCAGTGGAATGAAGATGTAACCTGCAGAAAGGGTCATACAAAAACCACTAATAATTGGACTTAATTATAATTATTCAATAAACTGATATCCTGTGAGACCAGTGTTGCTTTGAACACACAGGAGTAAAATAAACCTGCAGGATGTTGATGTCCATTTGTGCAGGATGGGATTATGGGCGTTTCGGTGTCTGTGGGAATTTATTGGGCTATGGCCCAGAACCTTGTGCCGCCACAAACAATGTCCCAAAACAAATGACAGATGACCCATCAATGCACATATAGTGCACAGAGAGTCCTTCTTGGTCCATCTGTCAGATTACAAGCAACGAAACCATTGAAAAGTCAAATCAGAATTTATTGTTTTTGTATGCACACTAAATGTCAACATACCAATGAAACATGATTTCAAACTTCCAGTACAGATTTTACTTTCAAATGTATTACTGTTGTTCCCAGTCCAGTCTGAAAACACACAGCATTAGCACAGAGCTCATTTTGAAAAGCGGCATTAAGGCTGAACAAAGCGAAGGACCAGCCAGCACTACGTGGTCATTCCAAAGAGAGAGATTTATGGTGAATAGGCCCAGATTCAGACTTGACAGCAACAGCTGCTGACAGATCTGTAAGCTAACAGCTGCTACTTTCAAAATGCCTTTATTTCTCTTTATTTTTTGCTCTCTCGATTCAGCTCTTTGCTAATAACATAATGGCAGGTGGAATGTCATTGCTGGGTGTAATGCAGCTAAGTCCTGGTTGCTGTTTTAATGCCTTTCTAATTGGAGCCCACTCTCTGCCACAGCGTGTGGAAGGCAAACAGAAATGATTTGTAAAATAATGACTGCGGAACTAATAACTAGCCCTCGTCCTAATGTAAGGCTTTTTGTGAGGTGGAAAAAAACTGTGAGCCCTAATTGGGTTTGCCTCAAAAAGACGTTTTAAACTCATCATTTCATTTCACAGGCTTTTTATGTCACATTTTGCTGGAGAAGAAAAAAGTCGAGGAGAGAGCGCTCTCTCATCCATTTTGAGGTTAATGGTCAAGTTTCAAGCTTTTAAAACAGGGTGAAACCACGCTGAAAGGATTTGGGTTAATTAACTAGAAAGGTGTTTTATGTTTTTGCTTCTCTGGATGACTTTTCAAAGTGATTTTTCCCATACTAGACAAAAACAAACAAGCCATGGTTCCTCCTGAACGGTATGTACAGAGAAGGTGCACGACTCACCAGAAGATATACCACATTAGGTATTCTGAAACAAAACGTTTCCAATGTTTTCCAGATAAAGTGTCCTAAATACCTTGGCCTCACAAAGAATTTGCCTTTTATTGCTAACCAACCAACCTCCTCAATCTAAATTCTGATGTTTTCTATGAGTACCGGATTAACAAAAAGTAGCAATAACAGTAGCTCAGCTGTTTTCATAACTCTGTAATTTTATTAGTAGCCTATAGCTAATGTTTCATTCTTTCTTTTTTTTTTTTTTTTTGTAATATTGTTGCACATGCATGTTCAGGATATAAACAAACAAACAAACATTTCCCAAAAATAATTATTTTAAAGCAAAGTGGCAAAAAATTATAATAATAGTATAATAATATTAAGAGTCATTAAATTCATTTAATATAGCATTTACTTAAATTGTGCTGTATCACAATATTTTCTATTCAGTCATATATGTATTTTATTTGCTTTTTTGCTTTTAAATAGTTTGTTCCAGATAAATGTTACTCTGATACAAATAAATATTGAATATAAATAATAAAAAAACAGTATAGTGGCTTGAAACAAGTAAAAATACAGATGAAAAAAAACACTTTTAAAAATAAAGGTTACAAAAGGAGGTTTCAGTGAACAGCTCTTAAAAGAACATTTTTATTTCTTATTGTGAAGAACATTTGACCTACTATTAAAGGGGGGGGGGGGGGGGGGCCTTTGTGCAATGGAAATGTCCCATTGATGTTAAAGGTACCATAGATTCCATTAAAGAAACTTATTTTGAAGCTTTAAATGTAACATGCAGCAAACTCCTATTTCAAAAAGTTAGTTTAACTGTAAATAATTAACTTTAAATATTAAGTAACATTTATCTTTAGCTTGTACATTGAAATATGCCTCTTAACACCTGGATTGGGTTTGCTGGTGTATTAAAAAGTGTGTTAAAACTACATGCAAAATAGTTTAATTTAGGTATGCAGGTAGACTTCAGGCGACTTCAGTCAGTCTATAAACCAAACAGAGCTCTCCGTCTAGCATGCATTAGTGTCCTGACCTGCAGGTCCTGTTGAATCTCTGTCACATCGTAATAACCTGTCTTTTATCTTAAACACCTCCTCTCCCCTCAGGCCATGGTAAAGCACCTGCAAGCCTGACATATATCAAAAGATAATGGTAAAAGCTGGAAAATGTTTTTATTGGAGTCTCCCTCCACTAGCAGGCAAGATGTGGCAAGGTGTACAAATTAGCCTTGCTTCTCTTCAGCTGTTTTACTCGTAGATAAACAATGTCCTTAGAAAGCCTCTTCCTACCTTCCCTGTGACTCATTTTTTTTTTAAGAGTTTGAAATATTATCTTGACAAAAATAGCAGAGGAAATAAGCCCAGCGTGAGAAAGTATATAAATCGCCTAGAACAACTCCATGTATTTGTTTTGCAAGAATGCTAATGAACAGCAGACAAACAACTTTCATCAATATTTAAAAAAAAAAAGCTGTGTAATTCATTTACTTACCTAACAAAACTCACTCAAATCATCACAGTTTACCATGAAGGTTACAAAATATGCACATATTGCCAAGCTCAGTGCTCTTCTGGGATCAGGTGTCATCTCATATATTGAAATCTCCTTTAGCAACAGTCTGCATAATCCTGTAGCGCAACACACAGGAGATATGTTTTATGATATCATGTTTAACAACACTATCAGACTGAAATGGGGTAAATCAGGCTGTCTGTAGCCTGTAGCTATAGGTAAAAGCCACGCAGTGGACAACAGCCACATCCGAGTTCATCCGCCTTCACACACCTGCTCCAAAGCACAGCTGCAACCTTCTTTCCACTCCACAGGAACTCACTTTCACAGCTTTAGATGCTTTCTCAGAGTTGCTTTAAAGTGGTAGAGCTAATCTGGAATCAGATCGAGCTTGACAGAATTGATGTTGCTCACTGAATGCTATCTGTAAGACTGATCTGGAAACAGTATAGCCTCAGGTGGCCGCCTCACCTTAAAATACCTGTTATATACCAGCGTCTCAATTTCCCTGCCAAACATCTGCTTCCGAGTTCTTTAACTACCCTTATTATGGCTGATTACATGAGATGTTATCTCAGGACCAAATTTTAAGAGTTCACTTACATCTCGCCTGCTCACAAGCCAATGGGGCGAGAAGTCTGTGTGTGTTAACATGATGCTTATGTGACAGATGAGAGAGAGAGAGTGACATTAGGGGACGTTCAGAATGGCAGAGATGCCAGCTCCAGCTGGTAGTGATGTCTGTGCCAAATGTTTGTCAATGCGAGCAGCTTGCCGAAACATGGCAGTAGAGACCTGCAAGGCCTCCACAACGACCAGCTCAGAGCTACAGGCCATCAGCTGCTGAACCCAGATATTCAGTCACTGCCCAGATGGACCCATACGGGCATTAAATATAGCAGGAAAAAGAAATACGGAATTTCACAGCGATGGCATGTTTTATAAGAACGGCAACTTGACAATGACATGAATAATGACTAAATGGGTAGTCTACAATTGTAATTATTAACTAGAAATGTAAAGTTTTTTACTACACATTCCATGTTTAATTCAGTGTGTTAATTGTTGTTACTTTGTAATTATTTGTGAAATTTACTAGCAATTTTTAGTAGCCGCTTTTTGTTGCTGTGTTGGACTGAATAACTCAACTAATCTGTAAAAGTATGCAAAACAGATTTGGAGGAATTTTTATAGTTAGGAATTTCTTATAATATTGTATGTTTGCATGCGTGTTACCACTGTGGAACTTTGTATTATAAAGAACCTAGTGCCTGATTACCAGCGATGTCTTACCATACATAATGTGCAATATGAAACTGAATGTGATTTGTTGTGAAATATCAGTCTTTTTCGAGTCGAGTAAATTTCAAAATGGTGTTAAATGTCGCTTATTTGTGTGAAATGTTGCTTAAAAAGATGCTAACCCAGGGTTAAGCACATTATACAAAACACATAAAAGGCTTGTGCAATGCAGTGAAGTATTCAATTAGAGAGTGCATTAAATCTCTTGACCATAACATGACAATTTGAATGTTATATGACCATTACATTATTTACAGTATGTACTGTATATGTTAGGTGTACATCGTCAGAAGAAATGAGCAAAAATCTACCTTTGTAGCTTACCCTTAAAGAGTGCATATTATTATTAATAATATTATTATAGTAATTATTGTTGTTGTTATTTTTTTTTTATATGCTCACTTTAGGTTTAGATAAGGTAAAAGGGTGTTAATCTAAGGGATTTACTACAGTAAAAGCACTTCTTCTTTCTGAAAGTATGATCATATGTTTATGCCACTGTATGTCAAAGCACAGTGGTTCCTTACCGGGGGACTTACCGCAAACTTTCAGGTGGGCCCCAATAAGTTTTAAAATTATTTAATTACATTAACATAACCATAACTAAAATGCTAAAATGCTAAAATGCTGTCATTTTAAAATTTTATTTATATTTATTACAACAGAGCAAAAAGAAGTACATAGCGAATATTGTAATGGACAAAGACGGGCTTTTTGGTGTCAAAAAGGCTGAGAACCACTGCTTTAACACATACAAGTTTTTGTTAAAATAACCAGATTTTATGGAAATTATATTTCAATTAGAATTCTGTCCATTTTGAAACATCCTGACTGACAACACTTCCTCAAAGTTACTGACATCCAAAACTGCAGTAGTCCCACCTGATGAGTATGCAGCTAGAAGTCTTGTTAGTTCTCTTGGCTAATGGTGGCCGCGTGAAACATCGAGGCTGGCTTTCATTAAGGCAGGGCTGTTTTATTTGCCAACGTATAGCTCGGAGGACTGCCTGTTGAGTTGGCAGGGTGGCTCCATCTCAAGTCTGCAGATGAAGCGGAGAGCGGTGCATGAGAAATGATAGGAAGGCGTCTGATCAGAGCGAAATCAAAGGGAATCTGGTGTAGTACTTCACTGAGCACCGATTCCTGAGGTGAGTGATGTATGAATGTTTGATGAATCTACCACCATCTTTGCTGGAGCCTCCCCACACACGCGCAAGATTGAGTGCTCAGGCAGAGGTTTTGATAGGCATGCATAAGAGGGACGATGAAATACCCTCTCGCACACATGCGGAGAGCGCTGAGCCAATCGGGAGAGGGCGTGGAGGAGGGTATGTAGAAGGATTCAGGCTGTCAGTTGCCAAGATGAGTGCTGACAATCAGTCAGTGGGAGAACAATGTTTCCTGTCAGTTGGTACTCTAATCACCTCACTACAGTTTTAGTTAAACTGCTTTCTGCACGCGCGCCTCTGACACCCAAACCACTGTTCAAAGACTACCCTGAGGGTGGGGAGGTGGAGGGGGCAGGCAGCACCAAGACAGGTAGGAAAGAGGGAAACAAACAACTGCATTTTCACCTCTCGCCGTTTTCAAAGCATGCTGGAGGGTTGCGAAGAGAGAAAAGCTTCACTCCAGCAGGTAGTGCCTGTCAGAACACATCGATGTCTACTAATTGGGTCATTTTTTATATGAGGACGGCGTGCCAGCGTATTGATGGGGGAGTGATCGGGGAGCCAAGCGCCTGTGAGGCCGCTCTGGCAAGCGATCAAAGCCAGCGCGAACGCTGCCTGCAGACAATCTGGCACGGGCCGGGCACTGCCAGGCACAAGAGCATCTGAATACAGGCCCGGCGCCCCTGCTACAGTCGCAGGAATGTAATTTGTTACATGGGCATTTGAAAGAGGAGAGACTTAATCCACATGTGTAGTATGAAATTGGCGGTTTTGTAGCAGACTGTTCCCCCAAACAGCCTCTTCTCTCCCTTCCAATGTCTCAAATCCCCCCAGGAATGACCACGCTGTTTAGGCTGTGAAGGTGGACAAGTATCTGTAATCTGTCCTCGTTGCTTGCTTTGACAAGATTTTGCTCTTTTTTCATGTGTGCGTCTGTTGGAGATTCTGATTCTGAAGGCTGGAGCGAGTGTTGTAGAAAGGGAAAAACCTCCAGGAAGTGTGCGCTATCATCCTCTCAGCATCCGTCCATCCCCCATCATGTTAAAAAAGACAGGAACACACACCTCCCTCTTGCACTTGCTTGTTTGCGGAGTTGTTTGGTTTCCCTTATCGCTTTTTTTCTATCCACAATTTTAGTGAACGTGTGTATATAGTCCAATATCTTCTGTATTAAACATCATTCAATAGAGAAACAATAACCTGAATTATAGATTTCTTTAATACCTTAATTGTTTCTCTCAGGCAGTAATGGAGACGTTTGTTTACAGATCCTGCTTTTCAAATGTTTCTGATGAGAAAAAGACGTAATCCCACAGTAATCCCACTTCTGACATCTCAATAATCTCTCAGGCTCAGATTTACAGTACCAAGGAAAAGTCATTTCTTTATGCTACTTTTAACTTAAATGTATACCTCTATATTCACAATGCATGTCAACAATTCAATTTGTCATTAAAATTTATCATAATTAATATTTTAATCACCAGTTGCATAAACTTAGCCTCTATGTTAAGACAGTGTCTTAAAGTACAAATTTGACCACCTGCAAGCCAAGAGGTAATAAGTCTTATTTTTGGATTCAACATAGACTAATCTATGCTTTTATGTAACTGAATTTTAAAAAGGATGGCCAGTTTTAAAGGAAAAAAAAATAAACCGTTAATGCAACTGGCCCCTGAACTAAGAAAAAGCAATAAAACAGTTTGGGATTAAAACTGTACTGGGATATTACGATTATATTTGTACAGTTATATATTTTATACAGCAGTGCAAATGGTTATTAGTATACATAATTGCATACTTATTTAATAAAATAATATATAATCTCTACATTTATTTATACCTCTACATATATTTGCATATATTTTTAAAATGAAACAAAATAAACTGTATTTATTCATACCTTTCACATACAGTGGTAAAACTACTGTTTAAGGCTTTTTTTTTTTAAAGCACGCTATTCATTTAAAATTTCATGTTTTTTTCAATTAGCTACTTTATGTTATCTCCGATGTGTCACCCATGTTAAAAGCCTGTCTGGTCTATAAAAATCTTGGACAACGACTTTAATTTTATTTATATTTATTGCAAGAATGTTATAATCACAACATTGTAATGTGAGCAGCCTCCAATTTTTTAGATTAGTTGGATCTTTATATTTCCCACCGGGGTCCTGTTTAAGCAATAATAAGATTAAGCCTCCTTGCTGCGTATCTGACAGTCCTACGGTGGTTTGTTTATTTGTTTACATGGTGTCTCTGTCGCAGTCTGGCTCTAGCACCATACTGAAGCAGTTCCAGTTGGGCAATAACTGTGGGGCAAACTCCCACACCTCCAGAAAGAGTCTCACTTCTCTCTCTTTCACACACACACACACAGGCACACACATCTGTCTGAGTCCAGAGGAACTCTAAGACCCTTCTCCAGACCTCAGGAAACCTCTTACTGGCCAACAGAGCAGAAGACAAAGGACAACTTCTCTCCCCATGCCAAGATGAATCACGCCTCAGCCTCATACATAAATCATGAGATCCGGAGGAGTCTTTAAGAGAGAGAGACAGAGATAGAGAGAGAAAGACAGGCAGAGAGAGAAAGAGGGAGAACCCAGAGGATATTTTGCCTCTCAAATTCACCCACGCTGTTTTGGGTGAGTTAGATCCACTCATATATATATATATGGGGCAAATAAACAGGTGCAAAGGAAGTCCCTCTGAGAGATACCCCAAAAGTGGTTGTGTGCTTGTGCATTTGCTTCCACATGTGCTCATAAGTGCATGTGTGTGTCCACGCACAAACAAGTGGGGGATTTAAATGTATGGGATATAGCAGCTCTTTGTGTTTGGAGATCCAAAGAGAAGCCAGCAGCTCTGGGAGAAAAGCACCTGTTCAAAGGGACCTAAAAAAGCCAGTGGAGTCCTCTATAGTCTCCATAAGGCCTGCTGAGATTCTGACTGAACTGTCCAGATCTCAGAGAGCTCTCTCTCCTCTTTCATCACTTCTACCCCGTGCGTGGCCATCTTCACCAGATCTGCAGAAAAAGTGCACCGAAAACATGCTGAGGTGACCACGAAGACCTTGTGCGGGCAAATTCACAGACTGACTAAAATTGCTGTTACAAGAATTGACTTCATATGGTCACATGCACTGATTTTTGTTTGCGGAAAAGACTGGAGATGAAAACATCTGTATTGAATAAAGTCCTAACACAAAGTATTATCATTTAATATTAAATATAAATATTAAATTATTAAATATTAAATGTATTATTATTATAGCACAAATTGCTGTACTTATATATCTACATTCACATACTCTGTAAAATAATAAAAAATGAACAACAAATATGCTACTATTCTATATATATATTTTAATATAAATAATTGTATATATATATATATATATATATATATATAAATAAATGTATATATATATTTCATATGAAATTCTATATACCTAATAGAATATATAAAAACTAGTGCTGTCAAACAATTAATCGCGATTAATCACATCCAAAATAAAAGATTTAGTTTACATAATATGTGTGTACTGTGTATATTTATGATGTATATATAAATACACATACATGTATGTATATATTTAAGAAAAATGTGTTACTTTTATATATACTAAATATATTTATATATGATATAATTTATATGAATATAAATATATACATGTAAATATTTTCAAAATATATGCTGTATGTGTGTCTTTATATATAAATAATAAATATACACAAAACACACACATATATTATGTAAACAAAAACTTTTGTTTTGGATGCGATTAATCACGATTAATCCTTTGACTGCACTAATAAAAACATAATATTAAATACCATGTTTTTTTATATTATATTAGGTATATAGAAGCACTTTAACATTGACAGCGACCATATCATTTATCCCCCATTTCTCCTTTCATTTTTCTCCAATCAGCAGCCATGAAGCAGAAGACCTGGAAAGAGTCTGGAAGGTCGCAGCAAGACAAGCTAAACCAGGTCTCCTCAAGTATAGTGATATAATGAGCACTCAGAAACAGGAAGACAGAGGTCAGTAATGTAGAGTGGTGGAAAAGAAGATACAGATAGAGTGAGAGAAAGAAACCTGCACTCTTTCCGGAAGTATTACATCATCTGACAGTATTTCCTCACAATCAGCGTTACTTTTTAAGAGCCCTAAATTTTATTACTTTCTGCATCTCCAAATTCGGTTACTGTAATTTTGAGTTGATAGTCTTCGCAAATAATGTCCTCATTTATTACGTGACACCAAAGTTCTTTGTTTCAGAATAGCAGGTCTGATTGGGAAGTTGCTAATTACACTGTCACGGGGCTATCAGTGTGTTCCCACTTCATGGGAAGTAAAGTGCAGCCTCCTGAGGGACCCTCATAATGGGGAGAGCGGTGCTATCACCTCGGGGGCTGAAGTGACAGGGTGTATGGATGTCAACGCCAGTTTGGTATGAGGTGTCTGACTGAGAGTACAGTTCATAGCGGGTCGATGACATCAACCCATCATCGCCGTCACCATTCTTACAGTTTGCAGCCGTTCGTGCGCAGCAGCGTCTGTGATTAGTATAATCATCACACTCTATCCGTTAAGTCAGACTATCACACACTCCTGCCCAGCCAGAAGACATATGCTTGAAGAAACAAGAGACCTCAGCTTAAAATACAGCAGCATATAGACAAAAGTCTGCTCCGTACACATGGAGATCAGGAGATTCTGTCTGTTCTGCGCAATATCAGTTCCTTGCAAACATGACCATAAAGTGTAAGATAAGAAGGAATGAGCTCAACTAATCATTTCAATGAATAGTTCACCCAAAAATTAAAATCTGCTGAAAAATTACTCACCACCAGGTTGGCATTACATCACTTGCTCACCAATGCATCCTTTGAAGTGAATGGGTGCCCTCAGAATGAGACTCCAAACAGTTGATAAAAGCATCACAATATTCCACAAGTAATCCACACGACTATAGTTCATTAGTTACTGTTGGGAAGTAAAAAAGCTGTGTGTTTGTAAGAAACAAACGAGTGTATAATCCATAATAACACTTCCTCCACTGAAAAAGTCCATCCCCTGTTGTCCTCTCACATCAAAATCCACCAACATATTGCATTTGTTTAGAACTGTTTTTGCTTGTAATTATATTTCTCTCCTGATTCAGACAAGATGATTTTTCACTGGAGAAAGTGATATTGAGTAGAGGACTATTGGACTAGAGGACTTGCATGAATAGAGGACTATTGTTTGAAGCTAAAAAATCTATATGATGGATTTGTTTCTTACAAACATGCAGCTTTTCAGAGACATTAATTGACATTAATAAGACATTATTATAAGACATTAATTAATAAGTTAATTTTATAAAACATTAACTGATGAACTGGAGTCATGTTGTGGACTATTGTAATGTTTTTATCAGCTGTTTGGACTCTCATTCTGACGGCACCCATTCGCTGCAGAGTATCCACTGGTGAGCAAGCGATATAATGCTAAATTTCTCCAGATCTGTTCTTATCTGTTGAAACAAACTCATCTACATCTTAGATATTTGGTCTCAAACTCAATTCCTGGAGGGCCACAGCTCTGCACAGTTTAGCTCCAACCCTAATCAAACACACCTGAACCATCTAATCAAGCTCTTCAGGATCACTAGAAACTTCCAAGCAGGTGTGATTTGGAGCTGGTTGGAGCTAAATTGTGTTTGAGACCAATGTCTTAGATGGTCCAATGGTGAGTATTTTTTTTTTTGTAAATTTTCATTTTGGAACTACAATTCTTTTATATAATTGTCAATGTAACAATTGCCGCCCGAACCCCCCTCAGAAAGCTCAATTTTGAGACCTCGCGTTTTATAAAAACCATGCATATGGCAATGCTTGAAAAAATAGTTTATTTACAATAACTTGCAGCTCAAATATGGCAAATTTGTGACAATGTTTGCCACAGGGGTTTTCCAGACCACTATATTTGTGTAAAAGACTGATGCGCCACAGAACAAGTATGCAGAGCGATCTACGCGCAGCCCTGATGTACTGTTGTTCGCTGCCACCTCCAGCAGCTGGGCTGCGAGGAATGAAGGGATTGAAGTGGAGGGCCATGTATAGGGATCGATGGTGGGGGAGGCAAATAAGAGCTCTCGCCCCGCAGACATGCTGGCGGTACCATGATTCTGCGTGTAATCAATCTACTCCCCAGGCCGCCCGGTCCAGTGAACAGCTTTGTTGTGCAGGGCCCTGTGGAGTCGTGGGGGGAATCTGCTTTATTAAGACTCATTTGTCCTCTAACAAGCCACAGCGCTGGACAGGTGATGAAACACCACACCACAAACACATATGATTACCATCATCATTGCCAGCGTTGTCGGTGCAGCCATTGCCCCCCTCCCCCCACCCCGTGCAGGTTTGTTTTGTAGTGGCAGCTCACACCACTGAGCGCAAAACAATGTACGGTATGTGTGGCATGGACCAGAACCTACAGGAAAGAATACTGTTAAAGTTTTATTTATATATATATATATATATATATATACACATACACTACCATTAAAACGTTTGGGGCCAATATGATTTTATTTTTGTTTGTTTGTGTGTGTTTATTTATTTACTGGTTGGTTGGAAGAAATTGATACTTCTGTTCAGCAAGAATGCATTAAACTTACCAAAAGTGACAGTAAAAACTTACAATATTACAAAACAAAATATTTCAAATAAATGCTGTTCTTTTTAACTTTCTATTCATCAAAGGATCCTGAAAAAAGGTATCACAAAAAATATTAAGCAGAGCAACTGTTTCTAAGACATAATAATTTCAAAACTGAAGTTGGAAAGCGCCTCTTTTTGAAAATTCAGCTTTGCCATCACATGAATAAATTATATAAAAAATCTATTAAAATAGAAAACATTTACTTTAAAATGTATTAATATTTCACAGTATTACTGTTTTTGACTATTTTTAATTAAATAAATGCAACCTTGATGAGCATAAGAGACGTCTTTCAAAAATATAAAAACATCTTTGTATAAATGTATTCGCATAAATGTAAGATTTCTATAAATGTATTTGCATAATATAAGAAAAGGCATTTGTTTTAAAATGAATATTGTGCACATTTCAATCAAATAATTTTAAAATGAAATGTATTAAAATATGAAACTATAAGTTGCTTAAAATTAAGACTTTGTGCATTAATTTGTGAATTTTTTTTAGTTGTCAAACCTTGTTGAACATGTTCATTGCTATTAGAATGAAATTTTGTGAATCATAAAAAAAACTGAATCAGTTTGTCCATGCAGCATTAATAAAACATTTTAAAGAATTTTAACATTGAAATATGATGGTCGATAGATTTCCACTCTTTCCATATTTCTGTACGTTTGTTTGACTATGAATACTTAATGATGATGAAGACATAATCATGATGACCTGCTCGTACTTCAATACAACGAGAGCGAGGGAGAAAGAAAAACTGAAACTAGACTAACAGCAAAAACTATCCCCAAGGGCCTTTTTTACAGTTAAATGAAATAATTAGAGCCAACTCCCCTGTGGAAGCACTTTTTTTTTAAATTCATTTTCAAGGAAATAATTAGTTTTTTTGTAATTATGTGTGTGTCTTGCATCTTTAATCTTTAATCATTGGGAGGCAGCTCCCTTTGGGCAGCAAGGTGCCACATTACACCTCTTTGTTGGAACACTTGTAGTTTCTCCAACTGTCCACACGGAGTGGCAAAAATGGACATGAATATGAGGGATGCATACCAATGCTGGAGCTGACCACACGTTATGTACTTGACGAAGCCTTTGCTTAATTGGGCCACAAGATTCAGAGGAAGTCCCTTTTGTGGCAAGAGGAACATTAATTATAAACAGCCATCTCTAACTATTGACGTAGCAAAAATCTCAATAGAACAACAAGAATAGCCTCATGTAGCCTCATTAGTAATTACATATTTTTAACCAGCCAAATTAATGACAAACAAAGGTCAGTGGCAACAAAGAGATAAAAGAGGGCAGGTCAAATTAAAAATGAATGCAAATTAAATTAATATTATGAATAAACGAGATTAACCGGCAAATCTTAAGAATTTATACACTAAGTGTTAATGTAACAAAATGCACTACATTGCAGCACACAACCCTAAAAGAAGTCTCAGTTCTTAGTAGTGGCCATATTGTGCTTGAGAGCCTTTGTTTGTACGTTCATAAAACCCTCCTCACATACACAAACTGCACTTTAAACAGGACACAGTATTAACGGTTAAGCCTTGAGATTGGATGTGGGATCCCCATCGGCGGTTTAGTTTATGCTTGGCCACAACATCTACAGCGTAACGTCTTCCCTCAGAGCTCTGAGCTCCCAGGCACTTGTATTAATTGAGCTAGTAATTGAACAGTTGTCTTCATTAGTTCTGGTCCCCTGCACACGAGTCTTGGTTTCGGGATTACCAGCGATGTGTTTGCGTGAGGAAGAGGGGGTTGAAGCCCTGAGGTGGATTTACACAGGGTTTCGAGCTCACAATGCTGGATTCTGTGAGAGGAAATGAGAGGTGACCAATGTGTTCACCCTAGCAACCGGAGCTAATTCTAACAAAAAATACATGACATGGAATTGCAGCAGCAATCAATATAATCAATCACCAAACACCACAACAACACAAGACATATTGATATATAGTTTATAAATTATATGATCAAGTCTTGATTTTATAATATACAGATTATTGATTCTATGAGTTGACTGTTTTCAGTGAATTGTTTGAACCAATTCACAAAACAAATCAAATGATTCTTTGAATAATTTAATTCAACTGATTCAATCTAAATTAATTATTCACTGCTTATTGCTAACAAATAGTTATTCTGAGTCAGATAGTTTCAATTAACCATTTGAATTGATTCATAAAATGAGCATGATTGATTTTTTTGAAGCCAGATGTTTTTGATAAATCAATTAAACCTGTTAAACATGTAAAAATACTTTTTTTGAGTCAGTTCCAGTGAATCGCCGAAGTTGATTCACAAAACCAATCAATGATTCATTCGCTATAATAATCTTCTGAGTCAAATGGTTTCATTGCATCAACTGAACCGTTAACAAAACCATTGATGAATTTGACAGATTTGTTTTTAAGGGCTCTCAAATCAACTCACTAATTCATTGAACCGAGAATTGTCACTTTTGAGTACGCTCCATTCACACCTAATAATGTAAAATAACCGTTTAATCAGTTTGGAAGTGAACAGTTTGAAAGATCTGTTTCACTATAATTATTCCAAAAACAGCTTTTTAAGGGGAAACTGTACAGACATTTCTTGAAACATTCGGAGCTTTCTACCATCTTGTTTCAAGAAAAAAAAAATCAAGAACACAAATAAAGCAGCGAGAAACAAGCAGGCCGCGCTTTGGCAATGCAATGTGCTTGAGGTCAGGCAGAACTGAGAGAAAGATAAAACTAAATTAACTGAGGGGTCCCTGACCCCCTTTTGGATAGTTTTAAGTGGTTTACAAGAGCTGCAAATCCTCACAAGATGAATAAAAAGCTGGTGTCTGACCTCATCCCAAGCTTGAAGTGGTTTATTGACAAAAAAAGAGAGAGAAAGTGGATAAAAAATTACACTTTGACTTCCGAAGAGACATCTCCATCCCCTTTTAAGATGCATTTTAACATCAGCTGCAATTTGCATCCCACTCTGCCGACCAATTATTGTGGCACGCAACGTGGCGAGGAAACAGTTCCAGAAACCCAAAATTGTCAAGGAATAAAAAAACTAAATCTACCAAATAAAAAAGTAATAAATAAGTAAGTACAGCTTAGACTTCAGGAAGAGTGGGTTAGTATGCCTCCTGACTTGCCAGGATTTAGGACAATAGTTCTCCTCACAAAGCAGCTCGTGGTGAAATAATTATGCCTAAGTGCTTTCAGAGTAACGCTGAAAATGAAAAATGGTGGTGGTGGTGTCCGCAGTTAAATAATGTTAATGACTGACTAGAAAAAATGCAATGCACTTTGCGGTGCGTGTCAAGAGCATAGCACATTGTTGGCTTAAAACAACCAACTTCACACAATATGGAGGGTTTTGACAGGGGGTTGGCTGAGGGTGAAGATCAAGCCATGCTTTAAATATCATACGCAGCGTGTGGCAGACACCTAACACCTAGGAGTTAAGACACCTTCCTCCTCTCGTTGATGCGGATTCAACGATTTCCTGGTAGCTAACAGCTTCTCGATATGGGAAGTCGTAGCACCAAACTGGAACAAACAACGGCAGAAAGCATCAAAAAGGAATATATTATGAATATTCAGCGAGGAGGGAAAACTGAATCCCTCATTTTCACCTTTCCTCCGTTCTCTACATTGCAGCTTTTTCTTAACTGCATAATTAATGAGCAAAAAAAGGAGTGTGAATTTGTTTGTGTTGCCAAATAAAAAGTGGTGGAAAGACAGGTTTTTTTTTTTTACTTTCTTTTTTGGTTTTGTAGTTTTTTCTGAAAACAATAGCAAAATAAAAATAGCAGACATTATATATCTTATTGCATTTTTTTCTGTAATCTCTTAAATTCAGTATTATGGATCATGCATCTGCACCAGATTACAATGCTTGCTATAGCAAACAATGAATAAAAGCTAACAGCTAAATGAGAATTTTTGGGCAATACAGATGTTCTTTCAGTCACTTAAAAAATCTCATGATAAATTATTTCTGCTCAGACATAAACACACGCTCCCTTTGAGCAGACACGAGTAGAAAATTCCCAGCATCACAATACACATGTTTTTCTGACATCAATTGTTTCGGCTGTAATTTTCTCGACCTTTCTGTGCAATTTTTTATCCGTGAGAGCGTGATGTGCTTTTAAAACGCATGCTATTTGCCTTCATGAAGACAACTGGGCATAAAAAACGGACAGGAGAAGAAAAAGTAAGAATGGGGGGTAGCTTCATATTTGCTCGCTAAAGAGAGGTGTTTTTTCCCCATCCCTCCAAAGGTGCACAGATCCCCCCAGGAATAGATTAACTGGCCTAGAATCAGCTGTCAGAGTTTGATACATTCAGAAGTTATGCAGAGAGGAAACTAGACAAATTCATGCATTTGTGATCCATTCCCGCTCTGGTGTGCAGAGAAGGAAGGGGAACATTAGACGCGGCTTGGCTGCAGGCAGGAAGAGAGTACGGCAGGTATATGAAAGAGGCGGCGGAGGCTAATCATGTAACCGTAGCCTAAAGAGACAAACTTCCCCTTCAGTTCTGAGCTCCATTATACTGTTACGCTCCTGATTTCTATGGCCACATGACAGAATCCACCGCTCTCAACAGCACACCTCTGCCCCTGAATCTATCACCACTGTTAGATCACAAGAGGATGAGTTTCTCCTCTTGCTTATAATGTTTTAAAGGCAAAAATACAATTTGTGAGTCTGTGCTCAAAAACTCAATTTTCTCCCAGTAACATGCAATGACATATTTGGCGCTTTCCATGAATATGGTATGCTTTGTTGTCCCATTACTTATTCTAGAACATTCTAAGTGAAAATACCATTGTTGTAATGTTAGACAAGCAAATCTAATGTGATTTTAGCATGTTTCACATTTAGAGGTCTTGATCTTCTCAATTACATCCGATAATTAAAATAAAAATGTCCTCTTTTTGACAATGATCTTTGTCATAGTAATTGCAATAAAGCACTATTTTTTAATCAGTAACTCATTTTGATTAATAAAAACATATTTGGCTAAATGAGTACAAATGTAGGCATTTTGGTAACAGAGTTGCCAAAAATTGCAATCCTCACATAAATAAAATATAAAACAAAACAGTAAAAATATATCCTTTACTGTACATTCGGTAAAACAATCAGGCCTGATTTTGCACACTATTTATTGGAAGTGTCCTTTCTTAACCTACATTGCACTGAATCTTGTGAAATATTGGGTGTATTTCATAGCACAGTGTTTTCCTTTTTTCCCCTCTCTTATCTGTCCCTCTTTACGGTTTATCAAAAGCATTTGCATCTCATGCACTGCATTTCCTGCACTGAAGACTTAGCCTCAGAGAGACCAAGCACTGTGTGTAAAATCCCAGCACTAACCTCAGCGGCTGCTTGTTTTCCATCTTGGCTGTCTCTCTCTGCTGGGTAACTGCTGACCGCGCTCTCTTTGTAAATATCTTTGATATGTATTGTGCTCATGTTTAAGCAAATAT